>NC_033803.1:47941244-47949049 GCF_001876935.1 Asparagus officinalis | reverse complement strand
GTATTGTCTGAATGCGACTGCATCAAGGCGGTCCCCGAAAGAGTTTCGGTTTTCGAAAGACTTAGTATCGAAACGCCAAAACCAAGGCCTAGGCGTTTCCGACGAAGAAGAACGGTGGTTGAAGAGGGAGAATTTCCGAGGGTCACCACCAATATGACCAGCAAGGGGACATCGGCACGGGATAATCTCGAGTCGATTCTGAAAGCATCCCGGCCTATAACCCGTCTGCAGTCCGGAACCATCAAGCGAGCAACCTATGGTAGGGTTCAAACAAGGCTCCCTTCAGAAGATGAAGAATCTGATGCTGGCTCCGCGGTTGCATCAGATAATACGGTATCCAGCGAGGGACAACCCCGCGAGACACTTATGATAAGTGCGGAGCAAGTGGCCAAAATGCTTGAAGACGCCTTAGCTAAGCAGCAGGAAACCTTCAGGTTCGAAATGCAGATGGCCATGCAAAACATGAGAGAAATACATGACCAACAAATCCAGGCATTGATGAACCAGCAAGGCGAGCCAAGTCGTCGTAACCCGGTTAATCTGGAAGATGAGGACACAAATGCGAATGAGACGCATAACGCCAATAATCCTCCCGTCAATACAGGGGGTGGTAATGAGAATGCTAATGAAAACACAGGTGACCTCGAGAGCAAAATTAATATGTTGATTTCCGCTCAAGAGATGAAGAAGACGGGCATTCCTTGTCCCTACCCAAGAGAATGGGAATCAATCCCCTACCCGGCGAAGTTTAGTTTAATTAACTTCACGCCATTTGATGGGAAGGGTTCACCCACTCAGCATTTGATTTACTTCAAATCGCACCTGGGTGTCATCTCTGGTAATGAACCTCTGATGGTACGGTCCTTCATTGGCACTCTTCATGGAGCCGCCTTCGATTGGTATCGTCGCCTCAAGCCAGGAAGCGTGGACAGCTGGGATGATATGGAGACTAAGTTCCTCGGACGACGACACCGAGATATCTATCGGATCGTTGCTCGACGAGAAACAAAAGGACGGGGAGTTAGTCGATGCCTTCGTCAAAAGGTTCCGGAACAAGGCGATGAATTGTCGGGACCCGATCACTGAGGAATTCATTCTCCAGACTTGCCATAACAACCTCGCATTGGACGTGCTGGAAGCAATGGGGACGGCTCCATCCAAAACATGGAAAGACTTGAAGGTGCGCGGTGAACAAGCCGAACGCTTCCTTCGAAGGAAGAAGGCCGAGAAGAACCGACCGACGGCTAATCCTCCGAACTCGAACTTTGCCTCTCGTGGTAAAGGCAAATCACCTGCGACAGCTGTTGACGCTAACCAGACGTCGCAAAAGCAATTCCGAAAACAGCAAAAGACTTCGGGTCCGAGACTCCAAAGAGAGTATTCCTTCAAGGACAAAGACGTTCCAGCCATCTTCGAATCCCTCCTTGGAAGCAACAATATCAAGCTACCACCTATCACAAATCAGGAGGAAGCTGACAACACTACGGACCCAAAGTACTGTGCATACCACAGGAGGGTCGTTCATCCCACCAAGGATTGCTTTGCTCTCAAGAATAGCATTCAGACCTTGGTTGAAGCCGGCGTTATATCGCTCTATTAAATCGAAACCAGACTCCGACGAGTATAAGAGTATAAACTGCTTCTCAATCCTCCAACAGGTGCAAGAGGTTAAACTGCTCCCTGCATACTCCAATAGGTATATGAGTCTAAACTGTTTCCCACTTTTAACGGGAAGTTCCTGGAGAATATTACGCTAATATTCTTAAGGATAACCCGGTCAGGTAACTCAGAATAATGTCCGAACCAGTTCCGCAGAAGAAGCTGGGGGTGGACGATTTATGTAACGGTAAGTTCCTAAAGAATCATATATTCTTAAGGATAACCTGAACATGCGATTGAGGATAACGTACTCCTCGTTACACCCAGTTTTGTAAGAAAGCTGGGGGTGGATAATTCGTGTAACGGGAAGTTCCCAAAAGAATGTTAATATTCTTAGGGATAACCCAATCATTGTAGAAGTGATGAATAAGAAATTCTTGCTCGAATTCAGAACATTGGAACGTTTCTTCTTATTATCAAAATTCTCTAACTCTTATGAGTTATTTTTGTGACATGAGATCCAATCCTCTGATAGGTTAATCTTTCCTCACCAAACCATCTGCTGATCAAACTAATTGACGGAGGATCCACCAACATTCCATCTGCCAGTCATTGGCATTTCTCAGACTCAACATGTTAGGTCCTAATCACCTAGCGTTAAAGTCTTCCTTTGAGTGATAATACGAGTTGGCACTTTCTTTGCTACCTGTATTCCACTTTCTTTGCTTTCAGGTCAAACCTATAAAAGTTAGGGCCAAAGCCAAATTCCTCTCTCGATTCCTTCCATGAACGAGAGGTCCACTTTCAATTTGAACAATCAAACCTATAAAAGTTAGGATTGTTCCCAATCTCACTTAGTCAAACCTACAGATAGTTAGGACTAAGACCGAGTCATGCCTTTTTCGATAAACGAAAATCTGCTTTTGTTCTTTTTCCACCAAACCTATAAAAGTTAGGGTCGAAATTGGGCTTTCTCCTCAATAAATGAGGGAAAGACACCAGAGTTCGATTCTGGGTTATTCTATCCTGAAACCTAAGCAGGGATATGCGCTTAACCCGCGCCGCCGGTTAGTTCTTAACCGTTAAAAAGAATACCCGTTCACATATTCAACATTGTGGCATGTTGTTATTAATAACACTAGAATCCATGCCTTACACGCATGGGGAATTTCATCCTGAATCCTAAGAAAGGATATGCCGACGCCTAACACGCGTCGCCGGTTTAGTCTTTCTCCGAAGAAAAAGACACCAGAGTTCGATTCTGGGGTATTTTATCCCGAAGCCTAAGTAGGGATAAGTCAGCGTCTAATACACGTCGCCGGGTAGCCTATTCCCGTAATAATGGCGAAGTCTATGTATTCGAAGTCATAGCAACAAATCTCAGAGGATTCAATCTCTGAGCGCAACGTCACATGCGGAACGGACTTAAAACAATCCGCATGTAAGCCCGAGTCAAACGGTAATCGGTAAGAGCACGTCAAATCCGTTGAAGGCTGGGGGTTAGCCAAAAACCCTAATGTCAACGCCTAACACGCGTCTCCGGGTAGTCTATCCCCGTGAGAAAGACGAAGTCTACGTATTCAATATCGTAGCACTAAGAGCGTTAACTCTCTTAGCACAACGTCACGTGCGGAACGGATCTACACAATCTGCATGCTAGCCCGACTCAAACGGTAGTCGGTAAAGGCTAATCAAATCCGTTGAAGGCTGGGGGGTAGCCAAAAATCCCAAAATCAACGCCTAACACGCGTCGCCGGGTAGTCTATTCCCGTGAGAAAGACGAAGTCTACGTATTCAATATCGTAGCATGCTAGCCCGATTCAAACGGTAGTCGGTAAAGGCTCATCAAACCCGTTGATGGCTGGGGGTTTGCCAAAAATCCTATAAATGCGAGAGTCACTGACGCATCAGCTTCATTAGTTGGTCTTATGATTTGAGCATCCTACGACATTCGAAACCCTAGGGTCAACACCGGTCAACGCGTAACCCTAGGTCAACGCCAGTCAATGCGTTGCGATCAAAAAGTCAACGTACGAAATTCGAAACCCTAGGGTCAACGCCGGTCAACGCGTAACCCTAGGTCAACGCCAGTCAACGCGTTGCGATCAAAAAGTTAACGTACGAAATTCGAAACCCTAGGGTCAACGCCGATCAACGCGTAATCCTAGGTCAACGCCGGTCAACGCGTAACCCTAGGTCAACGCCAATCAATGCGTTGCAATGAAAGAATCACCACTCCGAAAAGTATACGAGTATAAACTGCTTCTTAATACTCCAATAAGGTATATGAGTATAAACTGTTCCCTATTTTTGGTCGAGAAGTTCCTGGAGAATATTTTTCTAAATATTCTTAAGGATAACTCAACAATACTACGCCGGACAACGCATCGCAAATAAAGACTCAACGCCAACATTCGAGGGTCAGTTCTATGTTGAACCAACAAACATGAGCTAAAGATCATAAAATCAGGAATCAACTTCAAATTCGAAATTCTGACAACGGTCAGACAATAAATGCAGCACCGAAAACCTTACAGACATTCGACAAAGCACACTCCAAATATCCCGAAGGATGGGACAATCATATCCAAAGTATTCCAGACTCTTCTATAAAAGAACGAGACTGAAATACTTTGGAGGGGGTATCTGTAGGCGTATAAAATTGCTTATATGTCCCTTAATACGGCTCAGCACGAACCGACGAATCAACGAGGCAACGAGGTTAACGAATCGCACGCAAGCAACGGAATAAATCCATTCATGTGCGGAATCAAGCTAACGGGTTCGAAGAGTCAACGAGTCATCCAACCAAGGATAGACTCAGACGAATCACGATCGAATCAAGATCAGTTTCGGACTCGGACTCAGAAGTGGATTTACTGCCAAATCAGGTCAACGAATCAGGGTCTAAATCAACCACACAACCGAATCACGAACAGAACCGAAAGACGGAAAACGAATACCTATAGGGGCTCGGCCAAAACCGAGCCACCTATGGGACTCGGCCAAAACCGAGCCACCTCTAGGTGGCTCGGTGGAGCCACCTATAGGTGGCCGGCCCAGAGCCGAGCCACCTATAGGTGGCCGGCCAGATCTGTGCCCGGGAATAGTTCAGAGTGCCTATAAATAGGGGGCTTGGTTCATTCGTTCAAGGGTTGGATTTTTTGGAGGCGAAGCCCTGCTGGATTAGAAGCTCAGATCTAAAAAAGATTCAAGCTTTGGGACTTTGAAGACTTGCTCCTCCAGATCCGGTGCTCGGCGATCGTCAACGCCAAATAAGGCAAGAGTTCGAGAGGAACCGGATCTCAAATCGGATCTCAGATCTACGCAGGCATACTCCGGATCAAAGCTTGGTCTTTGATCCCGAGATTTGGGTGATTATTTCCTTGGTGAACTAATCCCCCCCGGCTGTTATTTCCTTGGTGAAATAATACCCGTCGTACTGCGTAGATCCGACCGGATCTAGATCTCGCGGTGGTCAACGGATAAACCCCGGCGCAGGCGAAGAACCCACAAAGCGAGCGACCGCAAAACAGGAGCTCGCGATTTGTTCGACAAAAGAGAAAAGTTGTAATTTTTATTTCCTTCTTTGATTTTCATTGTAACCGGATCTTATAAAAAGACCGGATCTTTGTAACTCAAAAAAAGCTGTTATCTAAGATGACAATGGGATCAACAATGAAGAAAACTACGATTTTTCCCGCGAACAGGCGTTCCGGAAGCCTTCAGGGGCATAGAATCTGAAGGGATTACTAAGGCTAAAGATTTCCTTGTCGAAATTGAGAAACGTTTTGATAAAAATGATAAGGTAGAAACAAGCACGCTTTTAGCTCGCTTGATTTCAATGAAGTATAATGGCAAAGGAAATATCAGGGAGTACATTATGGAAATGTCTCATATTGCTTCAAAGCTTAAGGCACTTAAACTCGATCTTTGTGACGAGTTATTAGTGCATCTGGTTCTGTTGTCTCTTTCTGCAAAATTCAATCAGTTTAAGTTCAGTTATAACTGTCAAAAGGAGAAATGGACTCTAAATGAGCTCATTTCATACTGTGTGCAAGAAGAAGACAGGTTGAAGCAAGATAAGACAGAAAGTGCTCATTTGTCCTATGCCTCTAAGGATAAGGGAAAGAAAAGGAAGAATGATAATGAAGCTGCTAAGGGTTCAGTTCAGAAGAAACAACATAAGGATAATCAGGGTTGTTTCTTCTGTAACAAGCCTGGACATGTAAAGAAGGACTGTACAAAATATCACGCCTGGCGTGATAATAAGGGTACGTTCCTTACTTTGGTCTGTTCTGAGGTTAATTTAGCTTCAGTACCTAGAAACACTTGGTGGTTAGACTCTGGTGCTACTACTCACATAAGTGTTTCTATGCAGGATTGCCTGAGCTACCGAAAGCCAAGTGATGTTAAAAGACACATCTTTGTGGGCGACGGATAATCGGTAGATGTGGAAGCAATTGGGCACTTTAGGTTGTTGTTAGGAACTAGTTCTTATTTGGACTTGAAAGATACTTTTGTAGTACCGTCTTTTAGACGGAATTTAATTTCTGTTTCTGTATTAGAGAGATCGATTTAGCAACCAATTTGTTTTTGCACCTTCCTGTAACGGGACAAGTTCCAAACCTTATTGTCTTGCATAAGACTTGTAGCTCTTACATTCATGGCAGTCAATCCACTGTTGAGAGTTAGAAGCTATTTCAATGGCCTGAAGGATAGTTTGATTGATGGCATGCTTGCCAACATTCATTACTTTCCATGACATGTTCTTGAGAATAGCAATATAATCATCCGGAATAACGCATTTCTCCTTTCTCATCGTGGAATCTGCCTTAATGGCAATTGGTTCTTGAGGTTGTTGAGTTTTGTTGCTTCCTGGAAACAGGAGAGTTGTTCAACATTGTCATCTGAGGAAACGTTTCGGCATTTACTTCTGTGAGCGACAACAGGTATAGGTACGCTGAATATTGTGCAAAAGTAACTGAATGGATTTGGATCTGAAGCCAATTCCTCGCTCAAAGCAATGTCTCTAACGCTTATTTTTATCCCCCAAACTCAACATCGCTCAAAGAATGTTGCTGTTCCCCGGTGCTCAAAAAATATTCCTTAGTGTGGGATCATAAACTTATAGGGCCCCTAGAGGCATTCAGAGTACGGCCAATAAAGTAGCTGCCAACTGTTTTGGAGTCGCAATTTGTTTTCATTTGGCCTTATACAGACCTTGGTCCTCAGGCTGGACATCCAAATATGTAAGTGCTTTAAACTGGGCTTTCGACCAGTCCAAAGCTGCATTAAGTGTTTTAGCAACTGCCTTTAGTTAGTAGCTCTATTCAGAATGTAAGCGTGCTGTCTTAAGTGCTTCTTCTGCCCCAGAGTGACTCTTGTAAAGAAGAATGAGCAATCTACTTCTTACCATATCCTTAAGAGTGCCTATTTCGTCCTTTAGCTAACACCATTCATGGCTAGGTAGAACCCGGCTATGTGGTACTGTGGGACGAATAACCACCGCATTCCTCTATGGCTAGGATATCGTAGCAATGGTCTGGTACGTTGTTGCACAGGGTCTGAACCATGCATATCTGGCCGTAGTACTCACCACCCACGATCAGATCTAACGGTTTTAATTCTTCTCTTTGAGTTGATTCTCAACTTCAGCTTTATAGGGCTTTTGAAGCATGTCCAGAGACATCAGATTTTTCATGAATAAGATATAGGCACCCATAACGTGAGTAATACGTCTATGAAATGAATATAAACATATTATTGACCCATTCTAGGAATTCGCGTAAAGGGAATGCCCACAAATATCCGTATGTACTCAATTCTAAGACATCCGAAGATCTATTGGTTCACCTAATGCTCTTCACTTTGGTGCTGTTTTCCTTGAATACATTCAACACATACGTCGAAGTCCGAAAAAATTAAGGGAATTTCAAAATGCCATCAGACACAGAACGCTCAACTCTACTTTTGAGATATTGATCGGCCAAGCGCTTCATGCATAATTTGCAGAATTTATCCTTATTTAATTTTACGCTTAGTACCATGTGATTCCACATGCAAGATTCATGTATAAAAGCAATTGTATCAAGGCAATTTTATAGGTTGTCAATTAAGTACTCAGTAACGTCGTTCCCAAACATTTGAATTAAAAGATATGAATTGACTGTTTTCCAAATGAACAGAATAACCTGATTTTGTCC
>NC_033803.1:47934618-47940244 GCF_001876935.1 Asparagus officinalis | reverse complement strand
AGATTGTTCGCGGGGAAAACTGTTGTCTTTTTCATTGAAATAATTGTCATCTTGGATTACAAAGATCCGATCTTTTATAGATCTGGTTACAACTAACTCAAAGAAAAAAAAATAAAAATTACAACTTTCCTCTTGTGAACAAATCGCGAGCTCCTGTTTTGCGGTCGCTCGCTTTGGTGGGTTCTTTGCCTGCGCCGGGGTTAATCCGTGGACCACCGCGCGATCTAGATCCGGTCGGATCTACACGATTATACGGGTATTATTCCACGAAGGGAATAATAGCCGGGAGGGATTAATCCACCAAGGGAATAATCGCTCGGATCTCGAGATCTAAGACCAAGCTTAGATCTGGAGTGTAGTCTCGTGTAGATCTCAGATCTGTTCTTTCTTCCTCTCGAGATCCTGCCTTTTCTGACGTGGATGGTCGCCGAGGATCAGATCTGAATGGTGCAAGTCTTCTGGTCTTCAAGCTCCGAGTTCACTCTTCAATCCGGCAGAGTTTCGGCTCTTGAAAGTTCGACCTCCGAAAATGAACATCTCTAGGCCTATTTATAGGCTCTCTTTTGTCCGTGATTCGGTTGATTGAGACTCTGATTGGTTGATCTGATTTGGCAGTAAGTCGGATTCCTGATTTGGCAGTAAATCCGCTTCTGAGTTCGAGTCCGAAACTGATCTTGATTTGATCGTGATTCGTCCGAGTCTGTTCTCGGTTGGATGACTCGTTGATTCCTTAACTCGTTAGCTTGATTCTGCACACGGGTGGATTCATTCCCTTGTTCGCGTGCGATTTGTCGATCTCGTCGCCTCGTTGGTTCGTCGGTTTGTGCCGAGCTGAGCTAAGGGACCTATAAGCAATTTTATATGCCTACAACACATAAAGGAGAAATCCGTCAAAAGCCTTGATGAAGAAATGAATGACATTCCTCAGTTGCTCAAGTTATACCTTCTTCCTCTTGAATTACCGGGGGTGGTGGAGGTGTAACGGCTGAGGGTGTATCAACTGGTGTAGTTGGTCCCACAACCGGCTCAACAGGATCAGTCTCGACAAAAGCTCCTGTCAAACACAAAATAGAATTTTCAGATGCATCACATTATAGTTGCATTAGTCAAAGATTGGCTAGTCCTATAATTAACTTGAGAAAAGCTACGTACCTTCAGAAGAACCATCCTCGGGATTCTTAGGGAGCGTAGACTCAGGAAATACATCTCCAGGCAACTGATCATCAATCTGAGGAGAGCCATACATAAAGTGGAGCATCGGAGTGTCCACATGCAAGCCTTCCTCGTCAAAATCATCAATCGAGAAATCTGACGCAAGAGAATATAAGTATGAAAGGAGAATAAAGAGACTACGACCAATAGAAATGAGTTACCTCTTATGGGTGCGTCAGCCTCTCTATCCCCAAAATCCACGTTTGCCTCCTGTGAATTATCTAAAAAGAGCAAGAAGTATAGAGACAATTAGGGAATGCACAAATTCTAAATCATCCAACTTCTTTGTGTATCGTTAATGGTAGATGTACCTGGATTGATTAAACCGGGTCCTACACCGACGGTCTCCCTAATGTCACCAGCTTCTGCAGGCCTCTCTACCTGGTGCGGTGAGTCGGGCTCACCAGAAGATATAGAATTGTGGAAAACAGGATCAGGACTCATCTCTCTCTCCCCACGCTCTCCTATATAGAAATGGAAAAGCGTGAGTCAAAGTTCTGAATGATCAAGAGGCCGGTCTATAGTGTAGATGTTACCTCCATCACTAGCAGGATCGTCACCGGCCAAATCCATATCCGATGTTCGTGAAGCTACACGCGGCTTGCGGGCTAATCTCTTCCGCCTAGCGGCAGGGGCAACAATCGAAGGTCTCGCCTGAGGAGAAGGACGGAACTCTTCATCTTGATCATCTGTGGTCCCTGAAACATCAAACCATTGTCAGACTTAATAATTCCGGAAGATAAAAGGAAAAAGTAAGAAACTGACCTCGCTCAGAATAGTCCTCGTGATCTTCAAGATCTCCGCTTGAAGCTTCATCAACAGAATGAAAGGTCTTCTTTCCCTTTTCGTCAATCCGACGAGTCTTGTGCCGTGCCCTTTGTGATCGAGCATTTTCCCAAATCATACGAGAATCAGCCTGAGAAGCCTCCTCAGCCTCTAGCTCTGCAATCAGCTTCACAGGAATAGTCTTATTAGCTGCTAACAACCACTTACAGCTTAGGAAGGTGAGGTTCAACTGCCGCTCAGAACTCGGGAGACTGAACTTAGCNGGAAAACGCCCAACACTTGTGGACCTGTAGCTGCTGTCTGACGTCAGGGAATCCTCGCCCCTCCCACTTGCCATTCTCAAACAACTGTAGTAGGGGAGCGGAGGGGTCTGTGGCATATGGTACTGACATCATATCGGAACGATGAAGGACGAACCAAGCCATCAAATAAGTGTACGGAAGCTCCACCTTAATGGTAGGAATCTGAGTCGGTGGTTCACTTTCCTTCCGTGTAAAAGTACTAGAAATCTGTCGAAGCCCTCGATGAATGTTAGCCACCATCACCGGAAGAAGCGAAAGTTCCTTTTTGTAGGCAAGATGAACCGCTGGGTAGAGCACCTCCAATGGCAAGATATCACTAGACTGATACGGGACCACGCATTTCTTCAACCAAATAGCGAGGTAACCGGCTAGGAGGGTCATCGGCCGAATCGGCGCGGTCGCATGCCACAAGAATGATTTGAACTTGGTCCCTGTAGGAAAACCACTCTCAGGACTGCTAGTGGTATAGGAATGAGCATCAACCTTCTTCAGTAGACTATTAACCCCTGAAGGAGTGAGTGGTGCCAGCTCACAAATAGCCTCGCCAGAATTGCTCTCTAGATTCCTGAACAAATAAGACGCAAACTGTTTCTGGCTCACATGGGATTTAGCCCTCTTTGCTAAGGGTTCAGACTGTGCCAAAGCGATATGATAGTGACATGTGAGATCCCATAAAGTCTCGTAGCGGTCGGGCATGCGATCCTTCAGCTGACTTAATTCTTGGTTGGAGGGAAAATATTCCTGATATAGCATCTGTCCCATGGGCAAACCAGAAATCCTGTGCATCTCATGGAGGGCCAAGCCCAACTCCCCTTGCCGGGTCAGAAAAGTGTTCGAATCCGGGTTGTAGAGCTCGCACAAAGCGAAGAAATGCTTCGTGCTAACAGGTAAACCATACATGGTGGCACGAACGGCTGCATATAGACCACAAGCGTGCAACTCCTCGCTCCATCGGCTCAAGACGTACTTCGTCATGCGAGTCCACCAAAGCTTGTCCAAAGAATGGACCCAACCATAAAACCTGTGGCGTGTCGCAGGCATCTCCCGTCCTAAAGCAGCGAGGCGATTCTTCAAAGTAGAAGCAGCGGCAAGAAGCTCGTTACGTGGCGGTGCATCTAACCCCAATACTCCAGGATGTAATCCAGTGATGTGACTCCTGCTCGAACCAGGAGCTGCCTGATGAGTGATGTATCCGCAGTGAACGCTCTCATGATCCTCCGTCAAGCGCCACGACATCTCCCGTGTCACAGCCTGACGCCGGAGCTCAGTCAACGAACGATGCCGAGGAATCTTCGGCAAATATATGAAACCACTGCCAGTCTTATGAAGCCACTGCTCAGCATCAATAAACACGACATCCGGATCTTTGATAGAATCGCCAAATAAAAAGTCGGTCTTCTTGAGAGGCTGAATCGAACTGGCATCCTCCACGAGGGGCGCATCTGTGATCAACTGGCGAAGAGCTCGATATCCACCTTCCTTCACCACTTGGGCAACCTCTGTCGACGTACCCGAAGCAAACCGAGGAGTGAATGGGATGGGGGAAAAATCGTCGGAAGTCGAATAATACTCGCCACGACGCCCGTACATTGCGTGGGATGAGAACGCCCCAGAAGGATATTCCACTGGAAGCAAAAATTCAAACAATTGTTAGTCTCAATCATAAAAGGAAGTTGAACTCATCCTACGAATGGGTAAGATAGAGTCACTGCCTTATAAAGGGTGAGACGATTTGGCCACATTATGCACTTATAAGATAGGGTATGTCGGCTATATATCCCTGCCTTATAAGGCACAATGCAGCGTCAAAACGCCCCCTTTATTGATTTTGAGATATGGTTTTGACCAAGCAAAACATATCTTTAAAGCGTCGATCCTCGCCAAGGAGAATCAAGGCTCTTCCCGATTGCCTCGCCAAGGAGAACAAAATGGGGTGAAAAAGACCAATTTGCAAATTTCCAAGAAAAAATGGACTAATTTGTAAATTTCCAAAAATAGCTCACCAGCATAAGAGGGAGGCACGCCATCAGCCGACGCGGTAGAGGATTGACCCCTCGCAATACGAGACATAGAGACCTGCAAAATAAGTTAAGGGATCAGATCTAAGAAAAAGTTCCTCTTTTTTTGCAATTCTCCCCCCTGAGAGGTGAGCTCGAGGCGCCAAATCTTAATCCTAACCCTCGCATGCGACCCCACAAATTCATAAATTGAATTAAGCATAAAAAATACTAAAATGGTTGAGGATTTACCTGAGAGAAAGCTCGTGGATCCAATAAAAATCAGATCTTGAAAGAGGCTCAGACCACGTGCTCGAGGGACCTGAGAGGAATTCTAAATATGGAAGTTTGGAGGGATTTCTCAGTCAAAGATCCAAAGGAAGACTAGATCCAATGCAAATATGAAGTTTTGAGGGAGAACGGACGCTCGAGGGAAGAGAAAAGTGGAAGAAAGAGAGAGAGGGGGGGCCGGCCCTAATAAGAAAAAAAAAAAACCCTCTTTTATAATGTGAACCAAGACCAAGTTGAACCGGACCAGACCAAGGTGAACCGGACCAGACCTGGTTTGAACCAGAATTCAAATTGAAGCTGAATCAAGCATCGAAACAACTTCAAATCGACCGAGGGTTCAGTCCTTGGTTTATTCTTGCC
The DNA here is from genome assembly GCF_001876935.1 of Asparagus officinalis. Lineage (NCBI taxonomy): Eukaryota > Viridiplantae > Streptophyta > Magnoliopsida > Asparagales > Asparagaceae > Asparagus > Asparagus officinalis. The sequence goes on along the minus strand of NC_033803.1, from coordinate 47,935,296 downwards.
TCCCCCACATATTCGGAAGGATCAGAAATTTTTTTGAGCCGAATTACTGCCTTTTTTGGCTCATTATCAAGCCGGTTCAGCCCATTTGCTCATTATCAAGCCGGTTCAGTTCATTTGGGCACAGAAAATACTCCAATAAGGTATACGAGTATAAACTATTCCCTATTTTTGGTTGAGAAGTTTCTGGAGGATATTTTTCTAAAAATATTCTTGAGGATAACTCAACAATACTACGCCGGACAACGCGTCGCAAAACAAAGACTCAACGCCAACAATCGATGGTCAATTCTATGTTGAACCAACAAGCACGAGCTAAAGATCAGAAAATTAGGAACCGACTTCAAATTCGAAATTCCGATAACGGTTAGACAATAAATGCAGCATCGGAAACCTTACAGACATTCGACAAAGCACCGAATAGCCTGGAAGATTGAAGGAATCAAGAACAGAAGCCATTCCAAGGTCCCGTTACACCGACTGAAGGTTGGGACAATCATATCCAAAGTATTTCAGACTCTTCTATAAAAGAACGAGACTGAAATACTTTGGAGGGGGTATCTGTAGGCATATAAAATTGCTTAGAGGTCCCTTAGCATAGCTCGGCACAAACCGACGAACCAACGAGGCGACGAGATCGACGAATCGCACGCAAGCAACGGAATACATCCATTCGAGCGT
>NC_033803.1:47900413-47932893 GCF_001876935.1 Asparagus officinalis | reverse complement strand
GTCACCACCAACATGACCAGCAGAGGGACATCGGAGCGGGACAATCTCGAATCGATTCTGAAAGCATCCCGGCCTAGAACCCGTCTGTAGTCCGGAACCATCAAGCGGACAACCTATGGTAGGGTTCGAACAAGACTCCCGTCAGAAGTGAAGAATCTACAACCCCGCGAGGCACTTATGATAAGTGCGGAGCAAGTGGCCAAAATGCTTGAAGACGCCTTAGCTAAGCAACAGGAAACCTTCAGGTTCGAAATGCAGATGGCCATGCAAAACATGAGAGAAATGCATGACCAGCAAATCCAGGCATTGACGAACCAGCAAGGCGAGCCAAGTCGTCGTAACCCGGTGAATCTGGAAGACGAGGATACGAATGAAGCTCGTAATACCAACAATCCTCCCGTCAATACAGGGGGTGGTAACGAGAATGCTAATGAAAACACAGATGAAAATCTAAAATTTAAAAATCTCGAGAGCAAAATCAATACATTGATTTCCGCTCAAGAGATGAAAAAGACGGGCATTCCTTGTCCATACCCAAGAGAGTGGGAATCAATCCCATATCCGGCGAAGTTCAATCTAATTAACTTCACGCCGTTTAATGGGATGGGTTCACCTACTCAGCATTTGATTTATTTCAAATCGCACTTGGGGGTGATCTCCGATAATGAGCCTCTGATGGTGCGGTCATTCGTCGGCACTCTTCGCGGAGCCGCCTTCGATTGGTATCGCCGCCTCAAGCCAGGTAGTGTGAACAGCTGGGACAATATGGAGACCAAGTTCCTCGACAACTTCTTCGACGACGATACAGAGATATCCATCGGGTCGTTGCTGGACGAGAAGCAGAAAGACGGGGAATTGGTGGACACCTTCGTCAAGAGGTTCCGGAACAAGGCGATGAACTGTCGGGACCCGATCACCGAGGAATTCATCCTCCAAACTTGCCACAACAACCTCGCGCTGGACGTGTTGAAAGCAATGGGGACAGCGCCGTCCAAGACATTGAAGGATCTAAAGGTCCGAGGAGAGCAAGCCGAACGATTCCTCAGAAGGAAGAAGGCGGAAAGAGGCCAACAGGCGACGAATGCTCCACAACAGAATTTCGTCCCACGGGGGAAAGGTAAGGCACACGCTAATGTGGTTGATGCTAATCAAACCTTTCAATTGCAACCTCAGCAACAACAACAGCGGCAGCAGCAACGAGCGCCACAACAATCGCAGTCACAATGGCAACAACGGCCTCAGAAGCAGAAGTCTTCAGAGCCAAGATTTCCCAAAGTGTACTCCTTCAAAGATGACGAAGTTCCCGGCATCTTTAAATACTTGTTGGAGAACAACAAAATTCATGCCTGCGATCGTGGATCAAGAAGGGGCTAGCAAAGTGATGGATCCGAAGTATTGCGCATACCATAGAGCGGTCCATCACCCTACCAAGTCGTGCTACCACCTCAAGGACAAGATCCAGGCGCTAATTGATGTAGGCGTCATAACCCCGAAGCCGTCCAAGAATGTTGGAGCAAACGCGGTTTCAATCAGTTTTGGATCAGTGCCCACGGCATGGTTTGAACCAAAACGCATCACCAAAGTGGGAATGAAAACAGTAAACGACGACCCGCATGGACAGCGCCAAAAAGGACTTGTGCCACACACAGCCCCAAACGGCGAAATCCTATGGGTTCATCCTGATCTCATTGAAGACGAACAATGGGCGACTTCCTCGAGAAGAAAGGGCAAAGGCAAGTCCTGCAATGCTACTTCCGCAATCTTCGAGGAGGATGGCGATGAAGCTCCTACTTTCCCGCTCTCCGAAGAAGAACAAGAAGTCTTCGCCACTAGAAGCGGAAATGAGTATCACTACAATTATCCACCACCTAGTGAGCAGGGGGTGAATAAACGGGGACCAGCCAAAACTCTCACGGAGAAGGGGGTGATTACGAGTCCTACACCGGGCGAAGAGGCTCGACGACAGCCGGTGAATAAACCGAAAGAGAAGAATCCCCAGGAAGTTCAGAATCCGAAGCAGTCTCGTTTCAGTCGCCCGATTGGAAGAGACAAACCGGAAAGCTCGAAGACTCCGCAAGTCTTCGATATAATATCGGCCGTTATATTTCGTCGGATACATTGGCTCCAGCCAAGTCAACCGAATCCAAGTGGATCCGGGTTCTGCTGTGAGTATTATGCCGCTTCGCTTGATGCACTTCCTTGGTATTCCAGTTAGCAAGTTGGCGTCCACAGGCACTGTTATCTACGGGTTCAATACCAGCGGGTCAAGGCCTTTAGGTAAAATCCGGATAAAGTGTCAAATGGGAGATTTGAAGACAGAAGTCACATGTTATGTGATTGATGCTGAGACGTCGTATAACTTACTATTGGGTCGGCCTTGGATCCATAGTAATGTTATAATTCCCTCAACTCTCCATCAGTGTTTGAAATCTGTCGACACTGATAATAGGGCTAGAACGGTGGTCGCGAATATGTCGACACTGATAATAGGGTTAGAACGGTGGTCGCGGATAAGCAACCATTTAAAGGGTATGAGAATTATTTCACTGATTCTCTCCTTTATGGTAACGAATCCGATACTGAACCATCGGCCCAGGGCACAGACAGCGGAGAAGAAGCTGATTCTGAAGCCGGATTTGGTTACAATGGTGGTTTTGTTTTAAATGACATTGTACCCTTTGTAATCAATCTTGACGATGAACAATCGTCAGATGGAGGTTGTAATTGGCAACTTGCCGATGTTGAAATAAATAATGATTTAGAGTACTCCCTGTCTCTTAATGATGTGATAACAGAATTGTATAATAATCCTGACTTGTACATGCCGCTTCGGTCGTCCTATGTAACAAAGGAACGCCTCCAGCATTCTTTCGGAACAACCATGATCATCCCGAACAAGATAGGAGGTGCAAAAGAAGTGACCTACGGTAAAGGAAAAAGCTCGTGAAGATGAAGATGACGACAAACCTGGTCGGCATTTATCTAAGTATAGTCCGGAAGCGCGCAAGCTCATGGAGAAGCAGGGGTACGATTTCACACTCGGAGAAGGTCTATACTTCGATCGAGGTCCTCATAATCCAGCCAAAGAATATGTACCAAAAGGGAAACCCGAGGATTATTATAAATACGGGCGAGGCTTAGGCTATGTTTCCTCGTCCGATGATGAATGTGGTTGGCAGATCATCGATCAAATTGCTAACAAAACTAAGAACGGATACTCTTCTGATTCTTCAGCTGGGAATTCCGACATAAGTCTAGGGGAGGCATTTAAAGCCCTAATGGTAAACATGGCTACAGCTGATCCGTCTACAATGGAGGACGATGATCAAATGCCAACATGGGAAGACCCGTGGGTTCATCATCTGAATATGCAGTATGGTGACAGGTTCGAACAGAGAGAACCCCCCACTGAGGATAAAATAGTCCAAGTTAACATGGGCGACGAGGCCAACCCAAAGCCGATATTCATCAGCGATAGTCTTCCCCCAAATGAGAAGGAGGAGTTAATTGCTCTCATCAGGGAGTATATTGACGTCTTCGCTTGGAACTACGAGGATATGCCAGGGCTCGACCCCAATGTGGCAATGCACCGCCTCGATATCAAGCCGGATGCCAAACCTGTCAAGCAACAGCAAAGACGGTTTCGTCCGTAGATAATGGAAGCCATTGAGGCAGAGGTTAAGAAATTGATCGAATCAGGATTTATCCGAGAGGAGCAACATCCAGATTGGCTAGCCAATATCGTTCCAGTCATGAAGAAGAACGGTAAAATCAGGATTTGCATCGACTTCAGGGACCTGAATACGGCATGTCCAAAAGATGATTTTCCCCTCCCAATCACGGATGTTATTATTGACAATACATGCGGAATTGAGAGAATGTCTTTTATGGATGGTTTCTCAGGATATAACCAAATCAAGATGCACCCAGATGACGAGAAGCATACAGCATTCAGAACGCCCCTCGGTGTATTCTGCTACACGGTGATACCATTCGGTCTCAAGAACGCAGGCGCCAAATATCAACGAGCAATGACTAAAATTTTTCAAGAACATCTCAGGAAAACAGTCGAGTGCTACGTCGACGATTTGGTTGTAAAAAGCCGCAACAAAGAAGATCACATCAAGGACTTGAAGACGATGTTCGATCTCATGCGAAGCCATCAATTGAAGATGAACCCTACTAAATCCTTCCTTGGAATGTCTAGCGGAAAATTCCTTGGATTCGTCGTCACCACTAAAGGTATACATATCGATCCTGACAAAGTGAAGGCGATACACGAACTGCAACCTCCTAGAAATCTGAGAGAGCTCAGAGGGTTGCAAGGGCGGCTAGCTTACATCCGGCGGTTCATCTCAAACCTTTCTGGGAAGTGCCAACCATTTTCTAAGCTAAACAAGAAAGGGGTGTCATTCATTTGGGACGATGCCTGCCAAAAAGCATTCAAAGATATCAAAACGTCGGATTACTTTTCAAAGTGGGCTGAAGCAATTTCGCTTAGAGAAGTGAAGACGAACAACGTCATCAATTTTATCAAGCATCATGTCATATACCGACACGGCGTGCCAAGACGGATCATTCATGACAACGGTCCACAGTTCATAAGCAACGCCTTCATCAGGTTTTGTGACAAGTTCAAGATTGAAGATGTGTCGTCAACAGCTTATTATCCCGCCGCAAACGGACTAGCTGAGGCTTTCAACAAGACGATCATTAAGATCCTGTCAAAGCTCGTGAAGATCAATAAACGAGACTGGGACGATAAACTCGGTGAAGCACTCTGGGCTTATCGCACCACCATACGCACACCTACAGGAGCCACCCCATATTCGCTGGTATACGGATGCGAGGCTGTGCTACCTCTGGAGATTCAAATCCCGTCACTTCGGATCGCTCTCGCAACTGAGATGACGACAGAAGAACAACATCAGAAACGTCTCGAAGAACTCGAGAGGTTGGATGAAAAGCGCTTGGAGGCTCAACAACAAATTGAGTTATATCAAGCCAGAATATCTAGGGCTTTCAACAAAAGGGTCCGACGGAGAAGCTTCAAGGAAGGAGATCTGGTCCTCACTGCTCGCCGACCGATAATCCTAACTTCCAAGAAGAAAGGTAAATTCGAACCTAAGTGGGAAGGACCGTTTGTGATAGACACAGTCTACTCAAACGGTGCATATCGCCTGATTACTCAAGAAGGCACCAGGCAATTAATGCCAATAAATGGGAAGTTCCTAAAGAAGTACTATCCCTAGTACATTCAGGATATTACCGGGAAGTTCCTTAAAGAATATTACACTTAATATTCTAGAGGATAACCCAAAATCTTTTTCACCACCAAAATCCCTCACTGATCAATTTCAATTGACAGTGGGTCCACTAAAAATGTCTTTCTGGCCCTCTTGACTCTTTCCATGAACAAGAGGTCCACTTTCATTTCAGAGTACCCTTTCGATAAACGAAAGAACTCCCTTCTCCTTCTCTTTGGTTAAGCCCTCTCATGGCTATGACCGAAGTTGAAGCTTCACTTCGATAAATAAAGAACTCCTTTTTCAGTTTAGATAACCAATCCTATAAAAGACAGGTTTATCTAGATTTTCCAGATTCTCGGAGTGGAAATCCCACTCTTAGTTTCTTTTGCACTGGAAATAGAATATAAAATTCTTCCTTTCCAGAATCAAGGAATAGAATATAAAATTCTTCCTTCCTTGTATTCGGGTTCGCCTTCAACCTAAAAGAAGACCAGGAAATAGAATATAAAATTCTTCCTTTCCCGCACCAATCTTTCCAAAATTTGTCAATTTAGGATTCATCCTAGGAAGTTTATCCCGAATCCTAAGCAGGGATAAGTCTGCGCCTAACACGCGCTGCCGGTTTAGTCTTTTTCCGTAGAAAAAGACACCAGAGTTCGATTCTGGGGTATCCTATCCTGAAACCTAAGTAAGGATAAGTCTGCGCCTAACACGCGCTGCCGGTTAGTTCTTAACCGTTAAAAAGAACACCCGTTCACATATTCAACATTGTGGCAGGTTGTTATTAATAACACCAAAATCCATGCCTTACACGCATGGGGAATTTCATCCCGAATCCTAAGAAAGGATATGCCGACGCCTAACACGCGTCGCCGGTTTAGTCTTTCTCAGAAGAAAAAGACACCAGAGTTCGATTCTGGGGAATTTTATCCCGAAGCCCAAGTAGGGATAAGTCAGCGTCTAAAACACGTTGATGGGTAGCCTATTCCCATAACAATGGCAAAGTCTACATATTCAAAGTTGTAGCATCAAGTCTAAGGGAGTTTATTCCTTCAGCACAACGTCACATGCGGAACGGATTTAGATAATCCGCATGCTAGCCCGACTCAAACGGTAGTCGGTAAAGGCTAATCAAACCCGTTAAAGGCTGGGGGTTAGCCAAAAATCCTAAAGTCAACACCTAACACGTGTCGCCGGGTAGCCTATTCCCGTAACAATGGCGAAGTCTATGTATTCAACATCATAGCACGAAAGTCTAAGAGAATTCACTCTCTTAGCACAATGTGACATGCGAAACGGATTTAGACAATCCGCATGCTAGCTCGACTCAAACGGTAGTCGGTAAAGGCTAATCAAATCCGTTGATGGCTGAGGGTTTGCCAAAAATCCTAAAAGTATTATGGTCAATCATTTCAAACGGAATGAGGAATCATAATAAAGATAAAAAATAAAAACCAGTTCCATTAAAGAGAATCAAATGTCAAGGTTTTCAGACATTCAGCAAATAAAATCAAACCAAGTGCAGATACAAAGAGACATCTCAAATCAGATCTAACAAACTGAAGGAAGCATTCTTAGCCTTAACAATGGCAAGTTTCTCGGCGTGTTCCACTCGAACCCTTTCCTCTTCTTCTTTCTGAAGCTTGGTATAAGCAAGAATGGTGGCAGCATTGGCGGTTACGTCTTCTCGGCGCAACGCGTGAAGAACCTCCAGCTCTCCTCTATAAACATTTTGAACCCTGGCGCTCTCGAGCTCAAAATCTTTTAGAGTCCTCTCCCCTTGGACGGTCCTGACCCCCGTCCTATCAGCAAAGTCGTTATAAGCATCCATCTTACTCTGCAGACGACGTTGCCGTTCGTACAAGTTCGCAACGATGACTTCTTGCTCCGATATGCGTCTCGCTCGGGCCTTACGCTCTCGCACCCTCTGAGTCTGAGCATCGATCATAAGCGGCGTGGCCTCATCATGCGGGTCGAAGTCTACTAGCTCTTCCAAAAGATATATGAGTTCCTCTAAGCAGGTCAACCTGATCTCACATCGTCCAGCTAGCCGGATGCCACCTACACGCTCAATGTCTTTAAGACTATCTGCTATGAAAGGGAGCAAATCATAATCTCTTCCCCGTCCAGAACTGATGGCGGTAAGCGTTTGTTGTACAACCTTCTCTACTTTTTGGAGGATGTCCTGCAAGGATTCGGAGGCCAGGAAGACAGACTCTTGGTCAGACATAATTGCAGCAATGGGATCCTTTTCCTCTTCATCGTCGGATATGAGGATGATTTTGGGACTCAACCGAGGAAGTGGACCGATGGTCTGTCTGGTGGAAACCGAAGATAAAACATCCCCACGACGTCCGTTCACCGCATGAGATGAAAATGCTCCGGAAGGATGCTCAACTGAAAACAAGCAATGAAACGTTTGTTAATTCCAGTTATAAAAGGAAATTGAACTCATCTTACGAATGGGTAAGATAGAGTCGTTGCCTTATAAAGGGTGAGACAATTTGGCCACGTTGTGCATTCATAAGATAGGGTATATCGACAATATATCCCTGCCATATAAGGCACAATGCAACGTCAAAACGCCCCCTTTATTTTGAGGTATGGTTTTGATCAAGCAAAACACAACGTGGAGTAAAAAGGACCAATTTGCAAAATTCCAAGAAAAAATGGACTAATTTGTAAATTTCAAAAAAAAATAGCTCACCGGCATAAGAGGGAGGCGCGCCATCAACCGACACGGTAGAAGATTGACCCCTCACAGTACAAGACATGGCAATCTGCAAAATAAATTAAGGGGTCAGATAAAAAAAAAAAAGGTTCCTCCTTTTATTGCAATTCTACCCCCTAAGAGGTGAGCTCGAGGCGCCAAATCTTAATCCTAACCCTCGCATGCGACCCCAGAAATTCATAAATTGAATTAAGCATAAAAAATGCTAAAATAGTTGAAGATTTACCTGAGGGAAAGCTCGTGGATTTTTGAGGGATTTTTCAGGGGAATGATGGATCTAGGGTATTTATAAAGATTTGAGGGAAAAAGAATGCAAGAGGGAAGAGGAATCCAAGAAGGAGGAGGAAAAGGGGGCCGGCCCTAGAGGAGGAAAAGGGGAGGAAAAAGAACCCTCTTTTATAATGTTGAACCAAGCCTAATTGAACCGGACCAGACCAAGTTGAACCGGACCAGACCTGGTTTGAACCAGAATTCAAATTGAAGCTGAATCGCGCATCGAAACAACTTCAAATCGTCAAAGGATTCAGTCCTTGAATTATTCTTGCCTCTCCCACATGTTCGGAAAAATCAGAAGATTTTTTGAGCCGAATTTACTTGGCTTTTTGGCTCATTATCAAGCCAGTTCAGCTCGTTATCCAGGGCCGGTTTAGCCATTTGGGCACAGAAATTACTCCGAAAAGTATACGAGTAAACTGATTCTTAATAGCTCAAATAAGTATATGAGTATAAACTATTCCCTATTTTGGTTGAGAAGTTCCTGGAGAAAAATTTTTATTCTTAGATAACTCAATAACACTATGCCGACAACGCGTCGCGAATAAAAAACTCACGCCAACAATCGATGGTCAGCTAAAGATTAGAAAATCAGGAATCGACTTCAAGTTTAAAATCCGACAACGGTCAGACAATAAATGCAGCACACGGAACTCTTACAGACATACGACAAAGCACGGAATAGCCTGGAAGATTGAAGGAATCAAGAAACGGAAGCCATTTCCAAAGTCCCGTTACCCGATGAAGGTTGGACAAATCATATCCAAAGTATTCCAGACTTTCATTAAAAGAAGAGGCTGAAATACTTTGGAGGGGGTATCTGTAGGCATATAAAATTGCTTAGAGGTCCCTTAGCATAGCTCGCACAAAACCGACGAACCACGAGGCGACGATGGTTGACGAATCGCACGCAAGCAACGGAATACATCCATTCGAAGCGTAGAATCAAGCACGGTTCGGAATCAACGAGTCATTCAACAAGAGCGGACTCGGACGAATCCGATCGAATCAAGATCGGTTTCGGACTCGAACTCAGAAGTGGATTTACTGCCAAAATCAGGATTCGAAATCGCGTCAAATCAGATCAACAAATCGAGTCCAGACAAATCAACCGCAAAACGGGAATCAGGACAAAACCACAAAACCCAAACCCCTGAGGGGCTCGCGCCGAACCGAGCCACTTCAGTGGCTCGCCCAAGCCGAGCCACCCTGAGGTGGCTCGGCCAAGGCCGAGCCACCCCAGGGTGGCTCGGCCAAAGCCGAGCCACCCCCTGGGGTGGCCGAGCCACCCCAGGGTGGCTCGGCATGAGCCGAGCCACCTAGGGGTGGCCGGCCACCTGTGGCCGAGCCACCTCAGCCCAGATCTGTGCCTGGGCACAGATCTGGGTGCCTATAAATAGGCCATGTGATGTTCATTTGAAGAGGTTGGAACTTTGAGAGCCGAAACTCTGCCGAATTGGAGATCGAGCTTGGAGTTTTGAAGACTTGAGGACTTGAAGATTCAGATCTGATTCTCGGCGAGCGTCCACGTCACAAAAGGCAGGTGTTCGAGAGGTAAATTTCAGATCTGAGATCTACACGAAACTACACTCCGGATCAAAGCTTGGCCTTTGATCCCGAGATTCGGACGATTGTTTCCTTGGTGAATCAATCCTCCCCGGCTATTATTCCCTTCGCGGAATAATACCCATCGAATCGTGTAGATCCGACCGGATCTAGATCGCGCGGTGGTCCACGGATTAACCCCGGCGTCGGCAAAGAACCCACACAAGCAAGAGACCGCAAAACAGGATCTTGCGATTCGTTCGACAAACAAGGAGAAAGTTGTAATTTTTATTTCTTTTGTTATTTGATTTTCGTTGTAACCGGATCTAAAAAAGACCGGATCTTTGTAATCGATAAACTATTACAAGAATTTGCAATGGAATCAATGATGAAGAAAGCTACGATTTTCACCGCGAACAACTGCGGAGCCTGCTGTGGCTCGGGCTCTCTATCTTCCTACCCAACTCCCTGAGCACGAGAAATTTGGCATCCACAACCTCTTCCTGACATCTATAATTCCAAAATAGAGCTTATTTCGCAGTAGATTGGACCTCAAACATGAAGCATATAACATATACCAATAAATAAATCGTATCACCTATATCTCATATCATGCCTTATTATTCAAAGCAAATAGATCATCATAAAAAAAATATTAGATTTTCCGCGTACATATATAGTACGTCCTCACTCATGCTAAGGATTTCTAGCGGACTGTATACATAATCCCTAGGAAACTCTATCCTAAACTCCACAATATGATATAGGATGATCCTAAGGATATTAGAACTAGAGCTCTGATACCAACTGTGACGCCCCAGGGTTCACACAAGGCTGCAGTCCAAGGTAAAACCCGGATTTGTCAAACTTGCCAGGCACCAAACACCATGCTACGACATGTTTCACCATCACAATCACTATCTCTCTAGTGGAAACAATAAATAAACGAAGGTACAGACAGGCAAAATAGAAATAGAACGACACCGAATGTACACAGAAGAAGCATATGAAATATCAATAATGAGCCCAACTGGGATGAAATAGATATATCTCTGAATCTGAACTGAATTTTAAATACAATGAGTCAAATAAATAAATTCTCACAATAGCTCTCAACTCTATGAAACAAAATACCAATCTAGAGTCTAAAAATAATCAACTACATGTGGAGTTCTGCAATAACAATAAAATATGATAAGTAGCTAAACGGACAACTAAGATGTCCCATCAACTTGCGACTCTCCGTACGCTGGACTCGTTGCCTGAAAGAGGGGAAATAATGAGCGTCAAAGCGCTAGCGAGATCATCACTACCTCTCCCCAGGGAAAGGGGGTAGGAGTATATATATAGAAAATAGAGTCAGTACTTACATATATCAAATCATTCATATAGATCTTCATGAATGAAAAAAAAAATAGTCAAGGAAAACATACTCCAATCTCCAACATAAAGAATAAATATCTCATCTCGAAGTACATCTGAGTAGCCTGCTCTAATATAAGAGGATGCTAACCAAAAGAAAACGAAATATAACTGGCGTCCATAACGGGTGTGCCAAAATCTCAAAGTAAATTACCTACTCACGGGTAGTCTATCATGGAAGTAAAACTTATAACTGATCAAATATCTATGTGTGCATCATCTTGTGCTATAGCGATACTTTTGTAATGCTCTTACTCAATCGCTCTGCGGCAATAGGTTTTATTATCTTCCTATTCTAGATACGTGTAATAACGATACTTTTGTAATACTTTTACTCAATCGTTCTGTGGCAAATAGGTTTCATCTCCCTATTTTCGGATACGTATAGAACAACATTATTTAATATGTGTTTATTAATTTATCTCATGTCAAAAGTGTGTTAATCTAACACAATCTAGCATACGTGCACAAATCTCGGTGTGCGTGTCCTCGTCTGAAGTTCACCATCATCCCAGGTGTTAAACAATTACTAACATCATAGTCTATCATCATAAGGTCGAGAGATTTGCTCAACAAACCAATTACAACCCTTATAAACATGCACATCCAAAAACAAACTGGCGGTCGACCGTGGCGGTTGACCGCGACGGGCTCCAGAGACTACCCAGGTCTCTGTCCTGCACGCGGTCGACCGTGGCGGTCGACCGTGAACCCTGTTTCTAGTTTTCCAAACTGGTTGTGTGTATGTCGTGTTTATGTCGTGTTTTCTCAATGTAAACATATCTAAATCTTCATAAAATTTGTATGTAACCATGTCACAGCAGATATGAACATCTGGAAACAACTCAACAATTATAAACATGATTTTATGCATTTGATTTGTATTCAAAACCCTAAAACATGCATAAAAGCTCAAAACAACGAATCAAACTTCTTTCTTCAGATTAACCACGTTTTAAAATCATCTTCAGGTCTTAAATACTTTTGTAAAAATTGTTCTCAACCTTTTTAGCATAGAAAGACCTAGTCTCTTTACATATAATACAAAAGAAGTTGACTTTATTCATAAACTAGTCATTTAGGCTCTACAAAACATGTTTAAAACTCTTTAAAAATGTTTTGAAAACTAGAAGGGGGATTAGCAGAGATGATACTCGCCTTTGGTTGTAGGAAAACGTGTTAGAAGTAAGGTTGAAAAAGATCTCCACTCCAAAAGCCAAGAATCACCCGAAAATCTACTTGAAAACCTTCAATCTTCTCCAAGAAATCAAACTAGGATTTGGGAGATTTTGGTGGCTGTTAGGGTTCTTAGGAAAACTAAGAAAATCGTGAAATACTCATATATATATCAGGGGAAAACAGATATGGGTTTAGAAATCCGAAACCAACTCAAAACAGGAGAAAAAACAAACTGCAGGTATCGCGGTCGACCGTGGCGGTCGACCGTGGCGGTCGACCGGGCTGCGGTCGACCGTGGCGGTCGACCGGACTGGTATTTTCCAGTTTCTCATGAGTTTGGCCATTTGTGCATGTTTCAACTCTTCTATCTCTCATATATGAACTCGTTCATACTCAAAACACATGGTATTATACTCATATACCATTAAATGATATTTATCATACTAAATATCCACATATCATAATTTATCACACATTAATTTTATTATTCATAACTTATCGGGGTTTTACATTACCCGACCCTTCTCTTACACCATCTGATCCCTATCCCATGAACACGACACTCACTCTAGAAAATACTGTTAATCTCCACACACCTGCGCCAACATCTCCCCCGCCTGAGATTCCTCTTGCTCTTCGTCGAGGCAAACGTCCACATGTCATGCATGCCTGGTATGCTTCGATTACTTCCTATTCACCTATCTTTTATAACTTTCTTGCTGTCATTCATACTACCATTGAGCCAAAGTCCTTTCAAGAGGTAGTTCATGTTAGGTCTCATGTTATGAGCCTACATCTTCTAATCTTATTTTGATGATTACAAACAATTCCTAATACTGCTTGTCTAGTATTTATGTTTTCTTTTAGATATTCTAGACAAACAATATGTTGGAGGTTGGATGGATTGAGCTTTCACGATCACATCAAATGGAGGTTGACAGAATATCATAATGAAGCCATTACACATCAAGTCATATTCAAGATCAAGCTTCATCCGCAACCAAGTCAAGCATATTGAAGATCTATCAAGCTTGGGTAAATTAGTTTAGGGTTTATACATTGTGTGTTAATACCTTAAGCTCGATATTATACACACACACAATTTAATAGTTTATGTGTTTTATCCACAAAAGTTTTTACAAACAAATAGATATATAATACTTATTTGTTTTCTATGTGGATAAGTTGTTTTGGTTTAGCTATGTAGATATGAAGCAATATACATCTTCATTTTCACATTTATGTATTTCATATTCTATTGAATTTGCAAAATATTATGTTTATAGATTGAAGACTTACTTACGTTATTTTCATATATTGTATAAGTCTATAAATCCATTCTAAAGTGTTTCAAAGTTTTGTTTAAGTCATTTTGGTAAAATCAAGTTTTTAACATGTTCATACTTATGTGATTTTGCAAAATGATGAGATTTTACAAATGAGAAATGCAAATTGAAAAATTCTTTTTATAACATGTTTATTATCATGTTTACAATCATTTCCCAAAGTTTTATATTTTTCTAAATTTATTTGATATTTTTAAAAAGAGGTTTGAATTTTGTTTTTACTATTCAATTCAAGCTGATAACCTGTTATCAGTCGACTGGTCAGTCGACTGATGACATCAGTCGACTGATCAGTCGACTGAAGAATATGCTTGCAATCTTCAAAAGTTTCTGTTCTGTTTTGGTCGACTGACTAGACGATTGATGATTCATCAGTCGACTGATAAAGGTCATCAGTCAATTGATAAGCTGCTGATTGCCTGTAACGGTCAGCTCATTTGTCGACTGATAAAACCCGTCAGTCGACTGATGGCCTGTAACGGCTATTTTTCTAGTTTCCGTTTGTTTGTCTTTTTGTTGGGTTTCACATGGGTTTTGAGCTTTGTTTCTTCATCCTATATATACCCTATTCTATTTCACTTCTGAACTAAGAAAAAAGGGAGTTTAAAAACAAGTTTTAAGAGTGGTTTAAGTTTGTTTAAGTGTTTACAAAATTGGTTTTGTAAAGATTGTTTCACAAGAAGAGGAGATCATCTTTGGTTTGACCTTTCCATTTCACATCTCCATCTCTCTTATTCTAGAGAAGTTTTCTCAACTCAATTATCTAGCTTATTTATATTTATATTGTCATATTTATATTTGCTAGACTTTAATTAAGTCTGGTTTTATTTTCTCATTGCTTGCACACACAACCTTTGAGCTTAATTATTTTCACATATTGTATAATTTTGGATTGTGGTGAGTGTATTCTTGAGAGTGAGCTTAAATTGTGTTCTCACCTATTATAGAGAACAAAGTCTTGTATTTGAGCCTTATTGTGAGAGTTCACATTGTAATACACATTTACACCAAGAGGAGTGTGTGGTGAGGACGTAGTCGATACCAAGAGGAGTGGTATTGGTAGTAAAGCCTAGAGAGATGTAGTAAAGCAGAGCACTTAAGGGAGGCGATACGTGAGGACCAACACTTGAGGTTGTAGTTTGTGCATGTACATTGTGAGAGACTTGTAGAGTTTTCAGTGAGCTAGAAAACCGAGTGTGTAGAGAAGTTCCGGTTTTCAAACCGGGTGTGTCGAGATAGTAGAGATCTCCTCGAGGTGAGGAGCGGAGACGTAAGTCGTGGGGACCGAACTCCGTGAACATATCTTGTGTTTGAGTTTGCTTTGTGTACATTTATTTTTGTGCTTGTAATTTATATTCTTGCTCATAACTCACTCATATATCCTTTGCAAGAACTATTTAATCAAATAAGTTTTAATTGGCATTAATATCTAATAAGATTAGCAATAACCCTATTCACCCCCCACCCCCCCAGGGTACTTTCAGTTCAATTTTCAGAGTGACGACATGCTATGGCTGAGGAATTTTAGACCTTTAAGCAAACACATACCTAGAATATTGTTCCCTATCCCCCTGGGATCTCTTGTTGGTAGTAAATGGGTTTATAAGGTCAAGTATCGTACTGATGGTACCATTGAACGTCTCGTTTAGTGGCTCGAGGTTTTACTCAACAACAAGGTATTGATTATGAGGAGACTTTTACTCCTGTTGCTCAGATGCCCATCATTCGTACTCTACTTACGGTTACTGCTACTCATCGTTGGTCCTTATACTAGATAGATGTTAAGAATACTTTTCTTCATGGCTCTTTATCTGAGACAGTATATATGCAACCGCCTCCAGGGTCTAATATTCCTCCGAGACACGTATGTCTCCTTCGTCGTGTTGTTTATGATCTCAAGCAGGCACCCCTACGCTTGGTTTGAGTGTTTTCGCGATATCATGCTCAAGGCAGGCTTTATGGAGAGTCATCAAGATACTTCTCTGTTTGTTCACACTACATCACGTGGCAGTGTTTTGTTTCTCATTTATGTAGATGATATGATCATTACAGGTGATGATGCTGCTGGTATACAGTTCATAAAATATCAATTACAACAATAGTGCCACATGAAGGATCTTGGATCTCTTTGCTATTTTCTTGGTCTAGAAATTTCTCAGGGCCCGTGGAGTGTACTATTGTCTTAACAAAAGTATCTCTCAAATATTCTAGATCACGCTGAGCTAACTGACAATGTAACTATCGCGCTGAGCTAAATGTTAAACTTCGCTCTACTGATGGTGAGCCTCTATCTGACTCTACCTGATACTAACATCTTATTGGCCAGTTGGTCTATCTGTACATCTCTTGACCAGATATCTCTCATGTTGTTGGTATTATCAGTCAATTTGTTAGTGCCCCACGTTATGCACACTATGCTTCCTTATTACGGATTCTTTGGTATCTCCGAGGTACTAGCACTCGCTCTTTTCTGTTTCCTGCTACATCCAAGTTAGAGCTTTGTGCATACTCTGATACTGATTGGACTGGTGATCCCACTACTAGGAAGTCTATCATAGGTTATTGTATATTTCTTAGTGATTCCCTTATTTCCTGACAAAGTAAGAAACAAGATGTTATTGCACTTTCTAGCTCCGATGCAGAGTATCGTGCAATGTCTACAATAGCTAAAGAGATTATTCATCTTCGTCGTCTTCTCAGTGATTTCGATATATCTATTACGACTCCTACTCCTCTTTATTGTGACAATAAGAGTGCTATCCAGATTGCTAATAATCTAGTATTTTATGAGATGACCAAACATATTGAGATGGACGCTCATTTTGTCTGTCAACAAGTTATCAATGACAAGACAATTATACTTCCTCATGTCTCATCCACTGACGAGCTTGCAGATTTCTTCACAAAGACCTTAGTCGTTCATCAATTCCAGTTTCTTGTACACAAACTCACTTTGTTTGATCCAACATGAGTTTGAGGGAGGCTGTTGATAATATTGTGTTAGTAGTGGGTTTAGTCCCATATTGGTTATGAGGACAAACCTCACCCTCCTCTACTTGTATGTATATATGTACACACTCAATATTCAATTCAAGTAAAATTTACCCAAGACTCTCTCTCTCTTACTTTCACAATAGTAAGCAAGAACAACTTTATTCCGGCATTTTCAAAAGCTTCATATCAACGTCTTCAAGTGAGGAGATCTCCTAATAACTTCTTCTAGGGTTCCTCATGAGCCTTAATTTTCAACAATCACTTGCATCGCCAATAGTTAATATCTGTTGACAAAATATACTTAGCAATATGATAAATTGAAAAAAAAAAACTGAACCATGTAATATAAAATGTAATGCAATTGTAAATTGGTATACAATTTTCACGTATGAAAAAAAAAATACCTGAGAAAACTCTAATATGTTTCACAACTGAGAAGGTAAAACAACATTCCTCGCATTCTTCTATAAAGAAAAATCGATCATAAGTATCACTGTCACCATATGAAGACTCTAATATATTTCTAAAATGACTATATTCATAATGGAATTAAATTTATATCTAGGTTTTGGTGCAAGTATTTCTATAGTGACTATATTCAAAGCAATTTTGATATTGCCGCTTTCTTTTCTCTTTCTTTTATTCTGCAATCTCAAAACTATCTTGAATTCTTTCATCTTCTATTGGCCCTCCTCCAAGACCCTTGGTCTTTGCCGGTCCAATCTGATCACTTATAGTGCTTTCTGACAAATCCTCTATAGCCCAACACTTGGGTGTGTTGTATATCATTCTGACTTGTGTTTGCATGTTTTTCAATTTGTTTGGATATTTTACTCTAAATAATCATCAAGAAGTCTGTTAGAATACCATCAAACTCTTTATGAATTTCCTCTGAGGTTCTTGCCTCTTCCAATATTTTGTTATTTTTAGTTTGTGTTCCCATGAATTTAACTAGAAACTTGGTCTTTGTTGTTGTTTCTTCCAATTACATGACCACTCATCTTAAAATTATGGTGTCCTGCAACCATTGTCCATCTTTTCAATATATAAAGATTAGGGATATGATGCAATTATTTCTTTACTATCATAATGTGTAATATTGTTTGCAAAGTATCCCTGCACTCTCAACCTTAGCACAAGCATATGTGGCTTCATCTTTAGATGAATCAAAGATAACTTTGTACCATTTTTAGCTTCATCTTTAATCAAGCGAACCTCATATGTCACAATGTTCAGATCCTTGTCTTTCACCAACCTGCGATGTTCACAATTATCTTTTTATTTAAATTCTTTCTAAAATATATCAAACACATTTCTAGTATAGTATTTTGCACCTTGTATTTCGACTGGATGTGTAGAAATAATGACCAAAATGTATTTAATGTTCTGAAATCTTCACTCAATTTTGCAGAACGACGATCTGATTATGCCTTGTCATGTTGCTCAATAAAATTATTGATAGAAGTTTGTGAATTCACATAGCCATCAAAATAAGAATTCATACTTCTTTGTGTTGTTATCATACCGGCAAAGAATGTAGCCTCAAGGAAATAGGGTTCAATGATCTTTCTTCTGGTATGTAATTGATAACTAGCTCTTATTATTCAAGTCATATTTTTCCTTCATCTTCTTCCAGCACTCCTCTAAATCATCTATTGTACTACTTTTATTACATGTATTATAATCTTCCTAAATATTTTCATTATCTCGAGTCAACTTTTAGATATGCGTAACCTCATGCTTGTGAAGTTGATAAAACCGATGATGATTTCAGGAAAAACTATCTCAATTGCATTGCAAAAAAGCCCCATCTTGATCTTTAATGATCACATTAGGTGCTGCTCCTGACATGCATCTTAGACATTCTTTAAAAGTCATATAAAATTTTCAACTTTCTCATCAGCTAACAATGCACATCCAAATAATATTGGCTGTCGACGGTGGTTCACTCCTGTAAATGGAGCAAATGAGAGTCTTAAATTATTTGTCCTATACGTCACATAAAAAATAAGGACATCACCAAACTTCATATATGAAGTTCATGGCCTCTAATCAGCTCAAAAAAACTCCTTGAAAAGTTAGATCGTCAGCCAATTGTATTGCAAAAAAAGAAAACTTAGGATATGATGCTTGTGTGATTTGAAAGTGTTTATAATTGCAACTGCGTCTGTTCCATTACTGTCCTTTTTAGCTTTCTGAGGTGATCATGACATTTCTAAGGAGTAATTTTCTCTAATTAACTTCCACTCACAGTATTCACAACCTTTGAAATGGTAGAAGATGGCAACCATTGACCTTTTAGATCAGTCATGAGATCTTGAATCACTCGATGAAATTGCCTATGAGAATGATGCTTAATTACTTTATCTGGGCTACTGAGTTCTGATTAAAATGATCGTTGTTGAAATGTTTGATGATCCATGCATCTTCTGCAAATCACCATCTTGTCTATGCAATTGACTCTTGTATCAGCCCTATGAACAATTGATGCTCTTGATCTCCTCTTGTTATTTACATCTTTGTAGCCTTTCTTGTTACAAACAAATATTCTTCATATGATTATTTCTCTATTCTTCTTTGAGCTGTCAACATGGATGTTTCTAATGCCAAATGCTTTTTTCTTTGCATATTTATTGTAGTATATTAAGCTTCATCCTCAGTAGAGAATTCCATCCTAATATAGGTTGTTGAACGGTATCATTTTCATTTACTTGATTGCTAACTTCTTGAATGTCCTCAAACTCCGTAGTTTCATGTCTTTCCTCAATCAACATGCTCATGGGATATACTTACAGTACTACAATCATCCAATAGTTTAGTTGTTTTCTCGATATCCATCTGTTACAGTCAAACAACGTTATCAATTAGTGACATGCATTTAAAAAAATTCAAATACTTTCTTAAAGTTGTTAAACAATTGCCAGCTTGTAGGAATTTTAAAAATAAAAAAATTAATGAGGTTTTAAACTACAAACTAGCTCACATTAATTTATCTACTTGTGTCATCTGGGATATTATTGACAAAAGCAATGAAACATGTATTAACCAGTGTGAATTAACTAGTTTATTGTAATTGTGCAACAACTAAAAAATGAAACTTTTTTATTTAGTAGCTCGTACATATCTTGTAAACTTTAGAAGATATCAATTCCCAGACTTTATTTCTTAGGATACCATGCGACACAATTCTTTCTCCAACTCTCATCTCTTGATTGCTACCATAGCTGGACCTGTCTTTCCACTAAGAGCATCAGCAACAATATTTGTTTTACAGGGTAATAGTTGATATTACAAACATAGTCTTTTAAATATATCATCCATCTAATTTGTTTTGGGTTTAAATTCTTTTGAATAAATATACACTTTAAACTTTAATGATCTGTATTTACTTCAAATATCACTTTATACAAGTAGTGTCTCCACTTCTTTAAAGCAAAAATTACCATTCTAGTCAAGATCATGTGTGGGGTAGTTTACCTTAATTATAAGACTTTAACTTGTGCGAGACATTTGTTATTTCCCTTTTATTTTGCATTAACACACAACTCAATTCTTCTTTTGAGGCATCCGTATGTATCATAAATCGCCTATAGTATCCTGGCAATCCTAGAAAACTTCCTACTTCTATCACATTCTTGGGTTGTTTCAACTAATCATAGATTCTACCTTTGACGGATCCATACTAATTCCTTTAGTAGAAATTACATGCCTAGGGAATGATACTTGGGGCAATCAAAATTCACATTTGCTAAACTTAGCATATAACTTATGAGTATGGAGAGTTTTATACTAGTTGATATAAATGTTGTTCATGTTCTTTTTCAGATTGGGTGTAAACCAGAATGTCATCAATAAAGATAACAAGTTGGTCCAGATATGGTTTAAATACTTTATGCATTAGATCTATGAAGGCGGGTAGCACATTGGTTAACTTGAAAGGCATAACTATAACTCATACTATCTGTAACTTGTTCTGAATGTACGCATAGGAGTATCTTCTTCTCGAATCTTTAATTAATAGTTTCCTATCTTGAATCAACTTTAGAGGACACTCTTGCTCCTCGCAATCTACACAGAGTTTCAAGTATCCATCTTTTTTCTTTACAAACATTACAAGGGTTCACCATATTGTGATGTACTAGGTCAATTAAAAAATTTCTCTAATAATTCCTACAGTTATAGTTTCAATTCTTTCAAATTATGCGGGTATCATCCTTTATGGAGTTTTAGGTATTGAGGTTGCTCTTGAAACTAATTCAATAACAAATTGAATTTATCAATCAGGAGGTAAGGATGTTAATTCTTCAAGAAATATGTTAGGATAGTCTTTCACAATGGGAGCTTCATCTACTTTTACTTTCTTGGTTGGGTTGTTTATTATATTAGCTAGATAAACTTTGTGTCCTTCTATAGCAATTTTTGGGCTTTTACAACTGAAATAAGTGTAAGAGATATCTTCTTTCCTTCTCCTCTAAATTCAACCACAGATTGTCTAGGTAAATAAAATCTCACAATCTTAACTTCTACTAGGGCGACCGCCTCAGCCTCATAAGCTAGCTTGAAGAGAATTTCTCTCGTGGAACTCTTATGGGCAGTGCGGTAAGACCACAGGATTCTAGACGGTTCTTCGATCAAATTCCCAACTGCTTTGTCCACTTTCCTCTTTAAAACTTGGAGGATGCATTTGTTGGTGGCCTTTGCGAGCCCATTGTATTTCAGGTGTGCTACTAAGGCGAACCTAAGCCGTATCTTCTACTCCTCGCTAAAGCTTTGAAAGGCCAAAAAGAGGGGAACACCGAATCTGTAGAGTATCGTGGTTAGTGATGAAAGAGAGGGGAACACCGAATCTACATACAATGAACTTTTCACACAAAACTGGTAGTATTACTCTCGCAAATTTTGGCTAAGGGTTCGGTTTCGATCCACTTGGTAAAATAGTCGATAGCAACAATCAAAAAATTTCGTTGCCCAAAGGCTATGGGGAGAGGCCCCAACAAGTCTAATCCCCATTGAGCAAATGGTATTGGGCTCAAGATGCGAGTAAGCTCTATGCTAAAGCACGCGACACGCTTGAGAAGAATTGGAACTTCTTGAAAGTATGCTAGAGGGGGTGAATAGGGTATTTGCTAATCTAATCTAATATCAATGCCAAATTAAAACTTATTAACTATTTATCCTAGCAAGTATGATATTCAATAAGATTATATACAAGGATAAATAATAACACAATAGGTGATATGAAAATATGCACAATAAAAATACGCCAAGCAAAACACAAATACATGAAATTGATCATAAAGTTCGGTCAACCCACGACCTACGTTTCCACTCCTCACCTCGAGGAGATTCTCCACTACCAATCAACACAACTACACAATCGGTTTTCAAAAGTTCACCAAAAACTTTTACAACTCACACGTTGACAATCCTACAAGACACTCCTCTAAGTGTTGGTTTCACCTGTGTTACTTTCCTTAAGTGTTTGGATTTACCACCTCTCTCTAGGCTTTACTATCAACCCACTCCTCTTAAAATTAACCCCGGTCTCTCACCAACCACTCCTCTAAGTGTCCATTGTAGACATCGAAAATTACCTATAGGTCTCCACGAACAGCTCAGTGCTAAGAAACGACGATAAACGTCACTATCCGGTTCATAGAAGTTTGATTGATGTCGGTGAACACTTGAAGTGAATCGACGAACTACGTAAACCAACGGAATTTCAGAATAACAAAGACACGAACCGATCGGGAACCTCGTATCGTTCACAAACGACGAAATACCCTTCATGTCTCATTTGTTCAACTGATGATATAATGATTGGATCTTATAGAACTCCTCGTCGGCTTTCCAACGCACTTTGAATCGCTCAAATCCGAGTTCGGATGAAGAAGTTATGGTGGAAACGGACAAATGTGCAGAAACAGCATCTCAACCTGAATTGAGACACCCCGATGTGTCTCGGCCAAAACGAGACACCCCAAGGTGTCTCAGCCATGGCCGAGACACACAAGGGTGTCTCGGCCTTGCTGAGACACCCTGGGGTGTCTCCAGGCCCAAAAATGGGTTGTTATATTGTTTTAACCACCCAGAGCCTATAAATACAGGCCTCATGCCCTCATTTTTGAGATCTGGATTTTTGGAGAATTGGCGAAGCCCTGCCGGATCGAAGATTGATCGAGTTCTTCAACACAGGAGAGAAAACTTCTTCAGATCTGCACCGTCCGCATCCGATCCTTAGGGTTATCCCGTTGTGATAATTCTAAGAATAGCAATTATCTTGCCGTTGTCGAGATAAGCTCTTCTGCTTGTAGATTCCCTCGCGAATCGACAGAGTTCTGGATTTGATCTGACTGTCAAGTAGTCCACGGATATTGACATCCCCGTCACCGGCTAAAGACCCACGCAAGCAAGAAACGACGAACGGATCTTGCGTTATTTTTGAAAAGTTGTAATCTTTCATTTTTTTATTGAATATTTTGAATTCTTTGTAAGCAATCCATATTATAATGAATTCTACAATGAAGGCAACTTTCTCCGAAAACAAACTGGCGACCACAGTGGGAGCCAACAGCCTCGCTGCCGAGGCTGTCGTGACGCAACCGACATTCAAGATCCGAGTGAATGAAGAGATTGAATACGAGTTCGATCAACAAAAGTTTTGAAGAGTACCCTCTCTTTCGCTCCGTCCTCCCCAGATCCGCCTCTCCAAAACAGGCGCAGCGAAGTCTCCTCTTGCCAGGAATGCTCCGCCACGGCGCCATCAGGGTTTGAGAACTCGCAGATGTCACCTCGCCACCAGCGCTGCCCTCCACCACCGGGCGCGACGTCCCTACGGCATCCAAAGAGAGTCGAAACGCCGCAGTCCAGACCTCACACTCACCGCGCCGTAAGCGATAATTGCTGAGGCACTGGCCGACTATTTTTTTTTTTTTGTTTCTTTTGTCGAAGAGGGTCGCGCCAAGACGGCACAACGCCTCTGCACGACAATGGGCTAAGGCTTCATAGTCGATGGAGCGGGATCAGTATACTGAGGATCTGAAAATCAAGGCACGCGCCCCAAGAATCAGCAACGGCGAATCCGCCAGCCTCATCCCTGCTAAGGCGGAGACGAAACGAATGGGTGGCCGGCGTCTAAAGAGATGACTCGCTCCACTCTCCCTCGAGGAGCGACATGCAAGAAACCCCCGGCGCATTGCTCCCGCATGCCCGAGTCACTGGCTGCAAAAAGCGGAAGAGAATAAAAAAAAGAGACGGTCAAGAAGCCGCCTAGACATAAGCAGGTTTGGGTGCCAAAGACAAAACCGGCACCTAAGACAAAAGTGGACGGAGTTACCGTCCAACCTTCTTCAAATTCAGATCCCGTTTCCCCTGTCCCCGCACCTCCGATGGAGCCGGGTAATAACGTGGATTCCACAAGATCCATAGTTCCTTTGAAAAGTCGCCTCGGTCCTTTACCGGAAGAGCAAGGTAAAGCACCCGTAAAGGAGCGATTGGGACCATTGAAAAGTCCCCAAACAACAATCCAGACTGGGGGTCATACCAATTCCCCTAAGAAAGATAATAAAGGGAAAGTCCTTGTTACAGACCGCATTGGATTGCGGGTTGAAGTTCAAAAGCCCGTTAGGTTTTCACGCTCGCAAAAGCGTAAACTTGGACGAGCGACTTTTGAAGACGCCAATAAAGCGTCGTATCCCCAGAGGGAAACACACTTGTCTGATGATGAGGGTGTTATACCTGGGAAGTCGTGCCAACACTCTATGGGTTGCTCCAGTTATCAAACTGACGAGTTGTACTATAGAGCTGGGGGTACGGATAAGTCTCGAACGAGAAACGTTCGAGACACGGATTCTCACTGTCCGTGTGCCAACATTATCAAGGCGGTATTATCAGAATGCTGCTGTTCTAAAGCCTCAATAAGAGTTTCAATGTTTGAGAGAATCTCTACCAGAACGTCCGAGACCAAACCAAGGTGTTTTCACAGGAGGAAACCTGTCCGCCAATCTGACGAATTTCTAGAAATGTCTGTCAATATGACCGGGAGAGGGAAGTCAACACGACGCTTTAGTCCGGATCAGTTACTCGATTGCGATCAGGGACCAGTAGGCGAAAGAATTACCAAAGGATGCAGAAGGGACTTCCTTTAGAAGATGAGGTGTCAGATGCTAGTTCAGATGCCTGCTCAGCCATAGCATCCGATGACACGGCATCGAGTGCAGGATAACCCTACGAGTCACTTATGATTAGCACCGAACAGATGGCTAAAATACTTGAGGATGCCCTGACTAAGCAGAAGGAAAATTTCAAGTTCGAAATGGAAATGGCCATGCAGCAGATGAGAGAAATGCATGACCAGCAAATCGCGGCACTGACGACTCATCAAGGAGAATCTAGTCGTCGCAATAATCCTAACCAAGGTGAAGATGAACGGGAGGTAGAGGATAATGCCAACATGAACACCCCTCCCATCAACAACAATAATGGGGGTGGCCCTTCGGGTGATAACAACACAAAGGAGGATCACATTACTTCTCCCCGAAATCACTCGAAGACAGATACGAGTGAGGATAAGAAAATGAGGGACTTGGAGAGCAAAATCAAGGCATTGATGAACGCTCAAGAGGTGAAGAGGTCAGGAATACCATGTCCATACCCAAGGGAATGGGAAGCAATTCCATATCCGACGAAATTCAATTTGATCAATTTCACGCCGTTTGATGGAAAGGGTTCCCCTACCCAGCACTTAATATATTTTAAGTCTCACTTAGGAATAATCTCCGGGAATGAATCTTTAATGGTGCGGTCATTCGTTGGCACTCTTCGGGGAGCAGCCTTTGATTGGTATCGCCGTCTCAAGCCGGGGAGTATTAACAGTTTGGATGACATGGAGGATATGTTTTTGATGAACTTCTTCGACGACGATACTGAGATTTCAATCGGTACACTATTTGACGAGAAACAGAAAAATGGTGAGACGGTCGAAAACTTCGTGAAGAGATTCCGGAATAAAGCGATGAACTACAGGGATCCGGTCAGTGAAGACTTTATCCTCGAGACTTGTCACAATAATCTTTCATTGGACATCCTCGAAGCTATGGGAATGGCACCACCAAAGACCTGGAAGGACTTGAAAGTGCAAGGAGAACGAGCCGAACGATTCCTCAAAAGGAAGAAGGCAGAAAGAGGTCAAACGGCAAATAATGATCCACAACAGAACTTTGTCCCTAAGGGTAAAGGAAAAGCACAAGCGAATGTAGTGGAAGCGAACCAAACATTCAAAGTACAAGCGCAACCGCAACAGCAGCAGCAGAAGGCGCCTCAACAATCAAGGTGGCAACAACAGCCCCAGAAGCAAAAGGCCTCAGAGCCGAAATTCCCAAAGGTCTATTCGTTTAAAGAGGATGAAGTTCCCGGTATTTTCAAATACCTCATAGAGAACAACAAAATCATGTTGCCTCCGATCCAGGATCAGGAAGACGCTAAAAGAGTTAATGATCTAAAATATTGCGCATTTCACAGAGCGGTGCACCATCCTACCAAGGCATGCTACGCCCTTAAAGATAAGATCCAAGCTCTGATCGATGTCGGGGTTATCACTATGAAACAACCTAAGGAGAAGAAAGTGGGTGCGAATGCAGTATCGATTAGCTTCGGTTCTGTTCCCTTGAACTGGTTCCAGCATGAATCGGTAATAAATGTAGCAGTGAAAACCGTGAACGATGATCCTCACAAACAGCGCCAGAAAGGACTTGTGCCACACACAGCCCCGAATGGTAAGATTCTTTGGGTTCATCCAGATTTGATTGGAGATGAACAATGGTCTGGAACCTCTTCCAAGAAGAAGTCGAAAGGAAAAGGTAAGTCTTGTTGTGGAGCCGCAGCCATTCCAGAAGGAGACAACGAAAGTATTCCTACTTTCCCATTATCCGAAGATGAGCAGGAAGCCTTTACTACCAGGAGTGGGAATGAGTACCA
This sequence comes from Asparagus officinalis, assembly GCF_001876935.1. Classification (NCBI taxonomy): domain Eukaryota; kingdom Viridiplantae; phylum Streptophyta; class Magnoliopsida; order Asparagales; family Asparagaceae; genus Asparagus; species Asparagus officinalis. The sequence continues at coordinate 47,906,179 of NC_033803.1, read as the reverse complement.
CTTCAAATATCCGGATGCCTCAGAGCAGTTAGCCGAACAGGGGGTGACTAAAGCTGTTCCCACAAGGACATTGGCGGAAATGGGGGTGATCGCGACTCCCCCTACACCCGTAGTGGCGGAGTGATAATCATATTTTATTACAGTTTTATACCCTCATTATCTATTTTATATGAATAAATATACCACTAATAACTGTTTTTATGTTTAATTGCAGGTTAATGAAGAATAAATCTCAAATTCCCATCTCTCAACAAAAACCCATTGATTAAATGAAGAAATGATTCAAGAAGCCAAAATGAAATTTTCAAATTTGTGAAGGCCCAAAGCCCATCAAAAAGATTTCAAAAAGAAAATCAATGGACCTGCTGGCTTTGTTTTGAAAATCACGAGTGCATGGAAATCACGTGTGCATGAAAATCACGTGTGCAATTTTGATTTTTTGGACCGGACTTGGGAGAAAATCAAATTGCTAATGGGCCGGACTTGAGCTCAAATTGCTTCAACGTTTATTGTGCTGTAGAGAATTTATGGGCCGGACATGCTGGTCTTGAGTTTGAATCACAAAACAAAATTAAATGGACTTGATTTGAAAATGAAATCAAGCTTCATGGACTTTTGAAAATCACTCAAAAGCATTGGGCTGCTAAGGGATGTGGGCTTCTGAATTAATTTTTGAAAATCAATTTAATGAAGATTGGGCCTTGGAAAATCAAATGAAGATTGGAAAATCAATTCAAAGGTGGAGATTGTTACTTGGGGCTCAAGACAAATCCAATGGCTGATATTCATTGAAGATTACTATAAATAGGGGTAGAGAGTGAGGGGTTAGAGATGTGAAAAATTTTGTAAACTCCTTTTGGAGAGGAGGGCTACTCTTAATTGAGAAGGCCTTCCAAAAATTGTAACTTTAGTTGCAATTAATAATAATAATTTTTTCACCACTTTAAATATTTCTTCTCTTTGTTGGATGATGAAGATGGAGATGAAGAATTATTTAGAGGTTTGCATTTTCTTTCCTTTTTCTCTTTTATTTCCTTTTTATTGCTTATTAGTGTAGATTTATTTCTATGCTTGTAGTTTAGATTTTATTTTCTTGTTAAATAGCCAAGAGGCTAGAACCCTCTTGCCTTAGATTTATTTCATGCTTATAGAATAGATTTAATTTCTTGCATTTAATTCTTGCAATTTTATTTTGTAGTTTAGATTTTGCACTTTATTTTGTAGTTAGATTTTAATTTCTTATACTATTCACCTTGAGGCTAGAACCCTCTTGGGTTTAGTTTTTCTTTTTGTTTATTTTTATTTTGTTTGATTCGCCTTTAGGCTAGAACCCTCTAGGGAATCACCCTTTTCTAAGAAGTGGGTTCAATTGTAGATTACCCATATCTATAATTGAATCCACCATCTTTAATTTCTTGCATTTTCTTTTATTCTTATTTCTTGATTTTATTCATTCATATTTCTTGCCTTGTGATTTCATTTATTCTTTAATTCTTCCTTCTCCTCTAAAATTCAATTTATTATCTTTTGCAAATATTCACAACAACCACTCAACAAAATCACACTTATTCTTTATTCCTAATTGTCATGCACAAAATATAAGAACCATTTCTAATAATCTCTTAAATTCACCTTCCTCGTGGGATCGATATCTTTTTATACTATAACTTGATAAATTGTGCACTTGCAATTTTGGTACATAATTATGCCGCATCACTCTTCTAAGAAACCTACACACTATGCACACATGTATAACAAAGTCTATAAATACACTAATTGCGGTCGTAAAGGCCACCTTGCTAGATTTTGTTATAATGCACAAAAACCCATCAAGATTAATCATGTTTGTGCATCCCATCAAGCTTCATCATCACACTCACATGTACACACACGTATAGATCATCATAAACATGAAAAGACACGGGGAAGCATTACAAGAAGCTTTGAGCAATTCTGAAGCTTTTCTGACTAGAATCAAGCCATCTCCTGAAGAACCAGAGCCGTCGGTTCAACACTGCAATCTCGCGGCGCACCATTTTTCATGTATTTCTTTTACCAAAGAAGACATGCAGACGAAGAACTCGAAGCATGATCGGCCCTTGTACTTCACCGGGCACATTGGCTCCAGCGTGGTCAACCGGATCCAAGTCGATCCGGGTTCCGCTGTCAGCATCATGCCACTCCGATTGATGTATAATCTCGGAATACCGGCTAGTAAACTAGCTTCCACGGGTACTACGATCTACGGATTCAACACCAGCGTGTCCAGACCATTGGGAAAGATTCGAGTAAAATGCCAGATCGGGGATTTAAAGTCAGAAGTCACCTGTTACGTGATTGACGCGGAAACATCCTATAACTTACTGTTGGGTCGACCCTGGATCCACGGTAATCTTATAGTCCCATCAACTCTTCATCAGTGCCTCAAATACGTGGACACAAATAATGAAGTCAAGATGGTGGTCGCGGATAAGCAACCGTTTAAGGAATTGGAGAACTATTTCAAACTATCAGCCCAAGGAACGGACAGCGGAGATGAAGCTGATACCGAAGCTGGGTTTGATTATGATGGTGGTTTTGTACTTAATGACATTGTACCCATTGTAATTAATCTTGACGATGAAGAATCATCGGAAAGTAGTTATAACTGGCAACTTGCCAAAGAACTATCAATAAACGATGATTTAGAATACTCGATGTGTCTTGATAATATCACTAAGGAGCTGTATGATAACCCTGACTTGTATATGCCACTTCAATCATTTTGTATGATGAAAAAGCAGGTACAGGATACATGCGGAATGACACTTGTCATCCCCGCGAAGACAGGGGGTGAAAAGGAAGTCGTCTACGGTAAAGGAAGAGAATCTCTGATACCAGACCACTTCTTGGAAGAGGAAGACGATGATGATAAACCTGCTCCTCATCTATTTAGGTATAACACAAAAGCGCGTAATCTAATGGAGAAATATGGATATGATTTCACGCTCGGAGAAGGTCTTTGCTTTGGTCGAGGTCCGCGAGTTCCGCCTCGAATGGCCTATGTACCAAAAGGAAAACCCGATGATTATTATCGCCATAAAAGAGGTTTAGGTTATGTCTCCTCATCCGATGATGAATGTTGCTGGTAGGTCATCGATCAAATTGCTAACAAAGGTAAAAACGGGGACTCTTCTAATTCTTCAGCTTGGGATTCTGACACTAGTATTGGTGAAATGTTCAAAAAGTTGATGTCGAACATGGCTACGGTCGATCCTACGATAATAGAGGAAGACGATCAGATGCCAACTTGGGAAGATCCTTGGGTTCATCACCTAAACATGCAGTATGGCGATAGGTTTGAACAAAAAGAACCTCCTACCGAGGATCAAGTGGTCCAAGTGAATATGGGAAACGAGGATAATCCGAAGCCGATATTCATTAGCGACAGCCTCCCGCCCGATGAGAAAGAAGAGTTAATCTCTCTTATCAGGGAGTACATCGATGTGTTCGCCTGAAATTATGAAGATATGCCAGGGCTCGATCCAAATGTAGCAGTGCATCGTCTTAATATTAAGCCGGATGTTAAACCTATCAAACAACAACAAAGATGGTTTTGTCCGCAGATGATGGAGGCAATCGAGTCTGAAGTTAAAAAGCTAATTGACTCGGGCTTTGTTAGGGAAGAGCAACATCCTGAATGGTGTAGGCGTATAAAATTGCTTATAGGTCCCTTAGCACAGCTCGGCATAAACCGACGAACCAACAAGGCGACGAGGTTAACGAATCGCACGCAAGCAACGGAATACATCCATTCGCGTGTGGAATCAAGCCAAGGGTTCGAAGAGTCAACGAGTCATCCAACCAAGGGCAGACTCGGATGAATTACGATCGAATCAAGATCAGTTTCGGACTCGAACTCAGAAGTGGATTTACTGCCAAATCAGATCAACAAATCAGAGTCTAAGTCAACCGAATCACGGACATAATCGAAAGACGCAAAACGACGAAACCCAACGCCTAAGGGGGGCTCGGCCAAGGCCGAGCCACCTATGGGTGGCCGACCCAGATCTGTGCGCGGGCACAGTTCAGAGAGCCTATAAATAGGCCCCCTCGGTTCATTTTTTTAAAAGGTTAGAACTTTGAGAGCCGAAACTCTGCCGAATTAAGCATTGAGCTTGGAGTTTTGAAGACTTAGGACTTGAATATTCAGATTTGGTTCTCGGCGAGCATCCACGTCACAAAAGGCAGGAGTTCGAGAGAGAGAGAGAGAGATCAGATCTGAGATCTACACGAGATCATACTCCGGATCAAAGCTTGGCCTTTGATCCCGAGAATTAAGGGCGATTATTTCCTTGGTGAATTAATCCCCCCCCGGCTATTATTTCCTTCACGAAATAATACCCGTCAAATCGTATAGATCCGACCGGATCTAAATCGCGCGGTGGTCCACGGATTAACCCCGGCGTTGGCAAAGAACCCACACAAGCGAGCGACCGCAAAACAGGAGCTCGTGATTCGTTCGAAAGGAAAGTTGTAATCTTTTTCTTTTTATTTGATTTCGTTGTAACCGGATCTAAAAAAGACCGGATCTTTTGTAACCAAAAAGCAATTACTTGAGATAATAATGAATTCAATGAAGGCAATTTTCACCGCGAACAAAGGCGTATAAAATTGCTTATAGGTCCCTTAGCACAGCTCGGCATAAACCGACGAACCAACGAGGCGACGAGGTTAACGAATCGTACGCAAGCAACGGAATACATCCATTCGCGTGTGGAATCAAGCCAAGTGTTCGAAGAGTCAACGAGTCATCCAACCAAGGGCAGACTCGGACGAATCACGATCGAATCAAGATCAGTTTCGGACTCGAACTCAGAAGTGGATTTACTACCAAATCAGATCAACAAATCAGAGTCTAAGTCAACCGAATCACGGACAGAACCGAAAGACGCAAAACAATGAAACCCAACGCCACCCAAGGAGAAATCCAAGTGGAATAAAAATGATAAAAGATTATTTATTATGAACAAGCTCTTGTTGGAATTCTTACATAATGCACTTGATTCTTCTTTGTCTAACAAGTTTGTTCAATTTGATAGTGCTTACACCTTATGAAAATTTATTGAAGCACATATAGGAGACTTGGAGGCGATCCGACAAATAGGCCCCCTTGGTTCATTTTTCAAAGGTTGGAACTTGGAGAGCCGAAACTCTGCCGAATTGAGAATTGAGCTTGGAGTTTTGAAGACTTGAGGACTTGAACATTCAGATCTGGTTCTCGGCGAGCATCCACGTCACAAAAGGCAGGAGTTCGAGAGAGAGAGAGAGATCAGATCTGAGATCTACACGAGATCATACTCCGGATCAAAGCTTGGCCTTTGATCCCAAGAACTAAGGGCGATTATTTCCTTGGTGAATTAATCCCCCCCCCGGCTATTATTTCCTTCGCGAAATAATACCCGTCAAATCGTGTAGATCCGACCGAATCTAGATCGCACGGTGGTCCACGGATTAACCCCGGCGTTGGCAAAGAACCCACACAAGCGAGCGACCGCAAAACAGGAGCTCGCGATTTGTTCGACAAAAGAGAAAAGTTGTAATTTTTATTTCCTTTTTTGATCTCGTTGTAACCGGATCTTATAAAAAGACCGGATCTTTTGTAACCACAAAAAGCTGTTATTTAAGATGACGATGAATTCAATGAAGAAAACGATTTTCCCCACGAACAGTGAATGCTATGATTGACAAGCTCTTCCACGGCGGACTTTCCCTTCACCAGTTCAA
>NC_033803.1:47897217-47899413 GCF_001876935.1 Asparagus officinalis | reverse complement strand
AAAAGATGGTCTTTTTAAATTATTTTGCAAATGTGAAAACTTCTTCAAATAAAAATAATATTTGGTCAAGTGTGTTAGACCCTAAGGTCGCTATGAAAGAACCCTAGTAATGAGCCGATTTTATGCTAATCTAATCTAATCCGATTTTATGCCAATTAAAACTAACTAACAAATTATTCTTGCAAGATAGATATACAATGTGATATGAGCAAGAATAAGCAATATAACTAAGGTGATATATCCTAGTAATGAGATATACTATATGGTATATGCAAGGATATATTTAAACTATCACAAGGGTGAAACAAACTAGTGGACAATGTAACAAGATGCAATGGGCTATAAGATGAACAGTTATAAGTGCGCCAATGCAAACCAAACACGCTATATATTCACGAGGTTCAGACCTTCCGTCTTACGTCCCCGCTCCCCACTCTCGAGGAGAATCCACTACACAACCCGGTTTGAAAGCCAAAACTTCTCTACACACTCGGTTTTCTAGTTAACCGAAATCTCTACACACTCGGTTATCAAGTCAACCGATAACTCTCACAAATCCTCACAATGTACATACACAAGCTACAACCTCAAGTGTTGGTCCTCACGTATCGACTCCTTCAAGTGCTCGGAATTATCACCTCTCACTAGGCCACCGGTGCCACTCCTCTTGGTATCGACTCCATCCTCACCACACACTCCTCTCGGTGTACAAGTGTATTACAAATTGAACTTCACAAATTAAGCACAACAAATGGTTGTTCTCTAAACAAGGTGAGAACTCAATTAGGCACAACTCAATGTTACTATCTCTCACAACCCTAAATATATTATGAATGCAAATGCAATAAGCTCAAGTGGGTGTGTGTAACAATGAGATAATCAAATCTAAACTCAATATAAAACTAGCTTTAATAAGATGGTAATCAAATAAATAAATATAAATCTAGAAAAGAGTTTAGAAAACTTCTCAATAGATGACAAGAGATGGAGGGAGAATAGTTGATTGCTCAAACTCCAATAGATGATCTCCTCAAACTCTTGTAGAATTGAATTCACAAACTCAAACCCTCAATTGCTTAAAAGCTTCTAAACAAACATTAAACAAACTTAAACCCTTGTTTAAAACTCTTTTAAACTTGTTTAAAATATTTCATTAGTTGGTTGGAGAGATAAATACAATGGGGTATTTATAGGCTCCCAAAACATCAGCAAAAACCTAAGCAAAAATACCAAAAACTCAAAAACAAACAAAACAGAAAACTAGCCGTTACTGTGCAACGGCTCTCTGATAAGTCGACTTATGAGTCGTTTCATTAGTTGGTTGGAGAGATAAATACAATGGGGTATTTATAGGCTCCCAAAACATCAGCAAAAACCTAAGCAAAAATACCAAAAACTCAAAAACAAACAAAACAGAAAACTAGCCGTTACTGTGCAACGGCTCTCTGATAAGTCGACTTATGAGTCGACTATCACAACTGAAACATCATCCCAAACATAATATTCGGACCAAACATGCCCTTATATAAAACGATCTGAATGAAATACTAAAGAATATAAAATACATCGATCAGGCAAAAATAGAAAGTACTAAAAAGTAAACTAAGACCATCGAACAACTAAAGGAAATAACTAAGCTTCGGCTTCTTCTGCTCGGTCTGCGAAGCACTTCTGCGGAGGATCCTCTGGCTCATGTACTACTCCGAAATATAGTTATCTGTCCTCTAAATCTGACGTACAACCCGAGAGAACAGGAGTACGTCAGCGTGTATGGCACACGACAAGATAAATCGGACGTACAACCCGAGAGAACAGGAGTACGTCAGCGTGTATGGCACACGACAAGATCCCAAAAGGAAGAATAGAAACGGTCATGCGACCAATGTAATAATGGTAATAACAATGGAAAGATGCAACTGAAATACTAATAATCTAAATATAATTTACTACTAGAATAGAATAATCAGAATAAATCCAAGGAAATCAACCAAGTAACAAGTTGATCATGCAGCTAGCGATCAGAATAATCATCCAAGCACAGGGTCATACACTAGATGGAATTAATACTTAAAAATCTACAACAAGAGACGTAGTACGTCGAGCGAAATAATCCAAACAAGGAAACCCATATGTATATACCATAGTCTCAATTTGTAGATAATTAAATATTAATCCCGATCTATGTATAAAAAGAAA
>NC_033803.1:47839213-47895969 GCF_001876935.1 Asparagus officinalis | reverse complement strand
TCCTACGTCTCCGCTCCCCACTCCCAGGGAGAATCCACTACACAACCCGGTTTGAAAGCCGAAACTTCTTTACACACTCGGTTTTCTAGCTAACCGAAAACTCTACACACTCGGTTATCAAGTCAACCGACAACTCTCACAAATCCTCACAATGTACATACACAAGCTACAACCTCAAGTGTTGGTCCTCACGTATCGACTCCTTCAAGTGCTCGGAATTATCACCTCTCACTAGGCCACCGGTGCCACTCCTCTTGGTATCGACTCCATCCTCACCACACACTCCTCTCGGTGTACAAGTGTATTACAAATTGAACTTCACAAATTAAGCACAACAAATGGTTGTTCTCTAAACAAGGTGAGAACTCAATTAGGCACAACTCAATGTTACTATCTCTCACAACCCTAAATATATTATGAATGCAAATGCAATAAGCTCAAGTGGGTGTGTATATTATAATCTCTCACAACCCTAATATACTATGTATGTAAATACAATAAGCTCAAGTGGGTTGTGTGTAACAATGAGATAATCAAATCTAAACTCAATATAAAACTAGCTTTAATAAGATGGTAATCAAATAAATAAATATAAATCTAGAAAAGAGTTTAGAAAACTTCTCAATAGATGACAAGAGATGGAGGGAGAATAGTTGATTGCTCAAACTCCAATAGATGATCTCCTCAAACTCTTGTAGAATTGAATTCACAAACTCAAACCCTCAATTGCTTAAAAGCTTCTAAACAAACATTAAACAAACTTAAACCCTTGTTTAAAACTCTTTTAAACTTGTTTAAAATATTTCATTAGTTGGTTGGAGAGATAAATACAATGGGGTATTTATAGGCTCCCAAAACATCAGCAAAAACCTAAGCAAAAATACCAAAAACTCAAAAACAAACAAAACAGAAAACTAGCCGTTACTGTGCAACGGCTCTCTGATAAGTCGACTTATGAGTCGACTTATGAGTCTACTTATGAGTCGCCTTATGAGTTGTCACGCCCCGTTTCCCAACATACCAAGGAACCGAGACACGAGCAAGCCCGTGACGTATTAGATTATGGAGAATAAATAAAATTAAGCATTTCTCCTTAACCTAATACGCTAAGCGTCAAGAAATAAATGCAAAGGCACAAGTCCCCGATCACAGTAGCGAGAATATAACAAACAACTCAGAATAAAATAATACATATCACAACTGAAACATCATCCCAAACATAATATTCGGACCAAACATGCCCTTATATAAAACGATCTGAATGAAATACTAAAGAATATAAAATACATCGATCAGGCAAAAATAGAAAGTACTAAAAAGTAAACTAAGACCATCGAACAACTAAAGGAAATAACTAAGCTTCGGCTTCTTCTGCTCGGTCTGCGAAGCACTTCTGCGGAGGATCCTCTGGCTCATGTACTACTCCGAAATATAGTTATCTGTCCTCTAAATCTGACGTACAACCCGAGAGAACAGGAGTACGTCAGCGTGTATGGCACACGACAAGATCCCAAAAGGAAGAATAGAAACGGTCATGCGACCAATGTAATAATGGTAATAACAATGGAAAGATGCAACTGAAATACTAATAATCTAAATATAATTTACTACTAGAATAGAATAATCAGAATAAATCCAAGGAAATCAACCAAGTAACAAGTCGATCATGTAGCTAGCGATCAGAATAATCATCCAAGTACAGGGTCATACACTAGATGGAATTAATACTTACAAATCTATAACTCGAGACGTAGTACGTCGAGCGAAATAATCCAAACAAGAAAACCCTCATGTATATACCATATGTCTCGAATTGTAGATAATTAAATATTAATCCCGATCTATATATGAAAAGAAACATAACTGATCCGTATCTCACAAGAATTCATACATAGCCAAGAAACAAGGTCATGTAACTAGCCATTCTATAACAGGTCACTGGTACATATATCACACATAGTCAACGTTTATATCATTGGATAACTGACTATTCACAAATCCCCTACGTGTATCCAATCCCGCTACACATGCGGCCTAGAGGACTACACGCAATCTGTTTTCTGCCTGGTTTGAACTTCAAACAGAACCCGGGTGACGAAATAAATTTCCCACTGACCAAAGTGATGTACACACTTCACTTTATCCCTACAAACCAACCCCAGTGGCGACACCAACCACTGGCACGAGCCTGAAAGATACATCAACAGCCTTATCCGATCACATGAACCATGACTTTCTCACCCAACTCTCTTGTTTTTCTAAATTAACATACACACATGTTTCTAAGTCTTAAACATGACACACCAGGCCACACTAGTCATGAATTTCTAACGGTTCTCAAACATAACAAAGAGTAATAAATGCAACTAATCATATATAACAATATCATAGCATATCACATAATTAAAATTAAGAAACATAAATCATGAATAATTCATAATAATCCCTTTTCTAAAATAAATCCTTTAAATTTTTTTATAAATGTTCTAAAATAATTTCTTTTATAAAACTCTCTTAAATTATTGAAATTATTCTAAATTGATACTTATCCTAAAATAAATTCTTTTGAATTATTTATAATTATTCTAAAATAATTCTTTTATCAAATAAATTCTATTAATTTATTATAATTACTCTAAAATGATTTTTCACCAAATAATTTATTATAATTATTTTAAAATGATTATTTTGTCAAATAAATTCTTTAAAATTATAAATTAATCTAAAATAATTTTATTTTATTTTATCTTTACAGTATCTATTATCATAAAATTATTTTTAGTACTTTTTAATATCATTCGTCAAATAAGTCCGTGTAGGTCATCATAGTATATGTATTACAACGTGAATGGTCATACGTTATTGTTCATAGTCCATTTCATTCATGACAGTTCTATACGTTATAGTTCTCAGTTCAATATGTTCACGATAGTTCTATATTTGTAACGAATAATTATTTGAGAAATGAGTTCTTATGCATAATTAATCTGTGATCAATCTAAAATTGTACTGAGTAAGAATAGGGATCTTTCCTTGGGGTCGAATGATTCGACGTCGACGTGTGAGACTACGGATCCGCGGGTAACAGCGGTGACGGTTTGAACGGGAGAGGCAGCAGAGTTCCAGGTTTGGGTGTCGAGGGGCTGCGAACGTCAGGTAGAGGGTGGGTATGTGTGGTATGGTGATGGGCGGATCTGTTGGTGGGCTGGTGGGATGCGGAGGGGCTTGAGTGTGGATGCGGTAGGGCTCGAAGCTGCAGCACGGACGATCTCAGGCGAGTCGGAGGCAGTTGGCGGTAGGAAGAGGAGGGTGGAGCGCTGTGAGAGGGGAGGGCTGAGCTCGGAGGGCAGCGGAATGGGCTGGCGCTCTCGGCGACTGAGGGGCGGTGAGCTGGAGTGAGCGGGCGGCGCGAGCTCGGGATCAGGTCGGAGCTCGACGAGAAGGGCGCGGTGTTGAGGGGAGGTGGCTGTCGGCGCGGCGTTGGGCGAGCTCAGGGTAGGCGTGGTTGGGGCTGCCTGGGTCGACTCAGGGGAGGGGTCGGGCGGAGGAGCTTGGGATCGGGTGGCCGAAGGTGAGGCAGGCGGATCTCGGGCTTAAGCGGCTGACGGGCGCGGTGGGGGCTTTGGGCCGGCGGAGGTGGGCAACGTTCGAAACGGGCGCTCGAGATCGAGTGAGAGAGAGAAATCGAGAGAAGAGAGAGGAGATGAGGAGAGATGAGAGAGAGCTCGAGAGAGAGAGAGAGAGAGAGAGAGAGAGAGAGAGACTGTGAGCACGAGAAAGGGTTGGGTGAGGGTTTAAATAAAAAAAATTTAATAATAAAAAATTTAAGATATGATTGATTAGAAAATCATGAGCTGCTTAGTCTAAGTTTACGGTGCGCGTGATTCATGAACATCGCAGAGGATAGAGGTTACTGACGTGGATGGGGTTTATCTCCTATTGTATTATTTATTTATTTATTAATTTTAACAAAAATAATTAAAAGTTACAAAATGAATAACAAGAGTTAATTAATGATAATTTAATTTATAATTAGCTAAATAAATATAAATTTGGATTTTTAAATCATAAAACTTTAACAATTATTAAAAGTTTTTTTCTTTTTTTATTAATAAAATATTTAATTTATAATTAACAAAACTATTAAAATAATTATAAAATCAGATTTTTAAATTATAGAAAATTCTGGAAAATCGAATAATTTATTACTACTCTTTTAAAAATAAAATTTAATATTTAAAATATCAGAAAATTTATTTAAACCAATATCGAAAATTCAAGGTCCTTACATGAGTCGACTTATATGAGTTGACTCAGCAGAAGAAAAACACAACTGGGCTGCACTTCATAAGTCGACTTATGAGTCGACTCATGAGTCGACTTATACGTGCACAAACCTGAAATGCACAGAAAAACTCAACTTTGAAGTGCCTTTAAAAATAGCAAATAAATTCCAAAAATTATGAAACTTTAGAAAATATTTATAAACATGTAAATGAACATGTTACAATTTTTTTTTTTGGAATTGCACTTCACATTTGTAAAATATTATCATTTTGTAAAATAGTCCAAAAACATGAAAACTAAACATACATGTTTTGATATTTTGACTAAGCTATGTTTTGAAACAATACAAAATGATTATATAGACTTAATAGAAGACGTATATCATTATTGTTAAGTCCATATACTAGGAAATCAATATTATCACAAAACTGCATATTCTATGCAATATATATTTAAACATAATAGAGTATGAAACATATGAGGATATATATTAATGTATATTTGTTTCATATCTATATAGTTAAACCAAAACACAATAATAAATATGAAATATGTAATATCACATTTACAAACACGAAAACACAAAACTATGTATGTATATATATAACTATATATATACATAGAAACCAAACATATATGTATATATGAAACTATATATACATGGAAACCAAAAGCTAAATTGTGTGTGTGTGTGTGTGTTTAAAGTACATACAAGGAAACCAATATAATGTGTGTGTATATATGATTGAGCTTAAAGTACCAACACACATAATATAAACCTAAACTAATGTTACCCAAGCTTGATCTTGATCTTCAATAAGCTTGACTTGGTACACATTACGGATGAAGCTTGAACTTGGATCTTTAACTTGAATAGCAATGCTTCAACCACTATTCCGCCAACCTCCATTGGATATCATTGTTGAAGCGCAATTCCATCCATCCTCCAACTTATTGTTTATCTACAATAAATAACAAAACACAAACACTAGACAAACAATATTAGATGTAAATTGTTTGTTAAATCATCATCAAAACAAGAAGGCCAACAAAATGACCAAAACAATCACAAAAATCACATTGATACACATTAGCATGCTTATGACGAGTTTTGTGAGTATGAGCATGTGAATGTGTATATAATGATGAAACTTGATAGGATGCACATGGAGCAATAGTATTGGTCTTTGTAGGTTTATGTGCATCATAGAAAAATTTAGCTAAATGGCCTTTACGGTCTCAAGTAGAATATTTATAAATTTTGACATACATTTGTGCATAGTGAATGTTTGATTTAGAAGTGTTAACACGTGACTTTGCACATAAGTCCATATGTTTCTTATTATTGTCAATGCACGTGGTTAGAGTTGAATTTAAAGAAGTAATGCGCTTTTTAATATTATTCAACTTATTTTTTGATATCCCATGATTGACAATGGAAGTAAAGCATACATGATTATTTTTAAAAGATACAAATTCATTTCTAATAGACTCTACTTCTAACATGGCATTAGTTTTCTCATGAGTTATGTTAGCAATATTTAAAATCAAAGAATCATGATCCAATTTTAATTTATCATTATTTTCCTTAAGGATCACATTCTCTTTAGCGATGATATCATATTTAGAAGCTAACATGTCATGATTGGATTTTAAGTTAGCATGCTTGCTTTTTAGATCTAAAAAATTATGATGCAATTTGTTGCAGGCATGCATTAAACGTTCATATGCACAAGCAAGTTTATTATTAGATAATTCACTTTCGGAATCTGAATCACATACCACACTAGGGCTATCGCTTAGTAGCCGTGTGCATGATGATGATGCTCCATCATTGCTTGAAGTCGATTCCGCCAAAACAAGTCGAATCTCCTCCAAGTTCCCTTGATGTGCTTCTATAATTTTCCATAATTTGTAAGCACTATTAAAATGAGCAAGCTTGTTAGAAATTGATGAATCAAAAGCATTAAGCATAAATTCTAACACAATCTTGTTCATTGTAAACATCTTTTTATCATTTTTACTTCACTTAGATTTCTCCAAGGTGGACACAATATAAGCACGATTAATGTCTTTCACAATTTAATATTTTTAGATCTAACAAATATTTTAAATCTAAAACACCATTGAGCATAAGGGAAGACATTGAATGAAGGAGCAACATTAATATCATAGCCTAAACTAGGTGCACCATGCATATCCATGATATATTACGCAAGCAAGATAAAATTAATCTCAAAACTAGATTAGCAAAATCAAAATAAGGATCTTTGACTCAAGACGATTAAGCCACAAATCAAAGAGCACAAAGCTCTGATACCAAATAAAATTATCCTAGAGGGGGGTGAATAGGGTATATGCTAATCTAATCTGATTTCGATGCCAATTTGAAACTTATTAACAATATATCCTAGCAAGAGATGTATATGAGTTATATATGCAAGGATATAGAATTAAACTAAGGGCGAAATAAACATAAAGACAAATAGAGAGATAGTGTGAAAATATGATAAACGCAAACACATGATATGATCACAGAGTTCGGTCACCCTTGACCTACGTCTCCACTCCTCACTCTCGAGGATAATCTCTACTATCTCAACTGGTTTTCAACGTTCACCGAAAACGTTTACAACTCACACAATCGGTTTTCTAGCTCACTGAAAACTTTCACAACTCACATAATTGTAATCACGCAATACACCCCTCTAAGTGTTGGCCTAACCCATGTCAACTTCCTCAAGTGCTCGAAATTACTATCTCTCCCTAGGATTTACAACTGACGCCACTCCTCTTAGAATTAACCACTTCTCTCACCAACCACTCCTCTTAGTATCCTTGTGTATTACAATGTGTTCTCTCAAAAATTAAGCATAAGTAAATAATTTGTTCTCTAAACAAGATGAGAACTTAGTGTAAGCTCACTCTCAATGATACAACCCCACAACCCAAAAATATACTATATGTGAAAATACTTAAGCTCAAAGGGTGTATGTGCAATCAATGAGTATAATAAAATCAAAGTTAAACTCAATTCAATCTAGCATAAATATATAAGAAACAAAATGATAAATAGCTAGAAGATGAGTTAAGAAAACTTCTCTAAACAAAGAGAGTTTAGAATTTGAGATTAAACTCCTCAATGATGAAATTAAACTCCTTCTCTTTGTGAAGCCTTCTTCACACAAACAAAAACAAACTTTTTCTCTCTTAAAACTTAGAAACAAACAACCCAAAACACTTGTAAAACTCTTGTAAAACTGCTATGAAAAACCAAGGTAAAAGGGGGTATTTATAGCATAAGAAACCTAACTGCCAAAAAACTAGCCGTTGCTGGAAAATTGCAATAAGTCGACCGATGACGTCATCGGTCGACTGATGTGTGGCTCCCTTGTTTTCACACGTGGCTGTAGTCCAAGGTAAAATTGGAGATGTCAAACCTACTATGTGTTGGCCTTCTTGTTTTGATGATGATTTACAAACAATTTACTTCTAATATTGTTTGTCTATCTGGACTCTGATTTGGCAGTCCGGATCCTGATTTGGCAGTAAATCCGCTTCGGTGTTTTAACCTCGTCGCCTCGTTAATCTGCTTCGTCGCATCTCACTTTGCTTCGATGACAGAAGACAGAAGGATGATAACACCTTCTGTGTTAAGGTACTTCCGTGAAGAAGAGGAGACTTTGAGCTGTCTAAGCTTATTCTTTCTGTGTGAAGGTTGGGGCAATCATATCCAAAGCATTCCAGACTCCTCTATAAAAGAACGAGGCTGAAATACTTTGGAGGGGGTATCTGTAGGCGTATAAAACTGCTTATAGGTCCCTTAACACGGCTCGGCACGGTGATTCGACAAACCAACGAACCATCGGGCGATGTATCCAAGAATGAATCGTTGACCACACATCGAGCTAGCTGAGATTGCGACCGAAGCAGATCATTAAACGAGCCACCATCTGGTGGCTCGGCCAAAACGAGCCACCAGAGTGTGCGCTTGGTGGCGAGCAAACCGAGCACCACCTGGTGGCTCCGGCCAAAACCGAAAGCCACCAAGGAGGTGGCTCGGTGGCCGAGCCACCTAGGTGGCCGAACCACCTAGGTGGCCGAGCCACCTGGGCCACGCCCAGATCTGGGCCCAGATCTAAGCCCAGATCTGGTTCTAAATGCCTATAAATAGAGGGCTGTAGGCTCATTGTTTGAGATTGGAATTTTGGGAGTCGAAACTCTGCTGGATTGAGAACTCACCTTCGGATTTTCAAGCTTAGAAGACTCGGACATCTGCTTCGTCGCATCTCACTTAGCTTCGATGTTGTGGTCTAACGATCATTCTTGGATATATCACCCGATGGTTCGTTGGTTTGTCGAATCACCGTGCCGAGCCGTGTTAAGGGACCTATAAGCAGTTTTATACGCCTACAGTCTAGTGTTTGTGTTTTTGTATCAATTGTAGTCAAACAACATGTTGGAGGATGGAGGGATTGCGCCATAACGATCATATCAAATGGAGGTTGGCGGAATAGTAAAGTGAAGCCTTGCTATCAAGTTAAAGATCCAATTACAAGCTTTATGCAAGTTTACCAAGTTGAGCTACAATGAAGATCAAGATCAAGCTTGGGTAACATTAGTTTAGGTTTATATTATGTGTGTTGGTACTTTAAGCTTAATCATATATATACACACATTATAATGGTTTCCTTGTATATATATAGTTATATATATATATACAACACAAGCTTTGTTTTTATATATACATAGTTATATATATACACACACAATTTAGTTTTGGTTTCCATGTACATATAGTTTCATATATACATACATATTTTGGTTTCCAAGTTTATATAAATATGAATTTACATCTTTCATATTTATTGTTTTGGTTTTTCATGTTTAAATATGAAACAATTGAATATAATTATAAAATACATTTTTGTTTCATGTTTATATGCTTACATATGATTTCATCAATATCAATTTTATTTAGTTTAATGAAATCATGTTTGTTGTTTTGAAAGTTTGCAAAACAAGTATTTTTATGAAAATATTGTTTTCTTGGTATATGGACTTAACAACAATGATATACATCTTCTATTAAGTCTATATATTCATTTTGTAATGTTTCAAAACTTCTATTAAGTCTATATATTCATTTTGTAATGTTTCAAAACATGATCAAGCTAAAATGTCAAAACTCATTTGTTTACATTTTCATGTTTTGGACTATTTTGTAAAATAATGATATTTTACATTTGAGAAGTCCTTTTAGAAAACCAGTTTTTGTAGCATGTGCATTATCATGCATACAATCATTTCCCAAAGTTTTATATTTTTCTGAGTTTATTTGATATTTTTAAACCCAGTTTAAAGTTGAGTTTTTCTGTGCACTTCAGGTCTATGCATGTCTAGTCGACTCATTAGTCGACTCAAGAGTCGACTCATAAGTCGACTCACAAAGTGCAGCGCAGTTATGATTTTTCTTCTGCTGAGTCGACTCATATAAGCCGAGTCATTAGTCGACTCATAAGTGGACTCATGAGTCGACTCATAAGTCGACTTAACATAGAGCCGTTGCACAGTAACGGCTAGTTTTCTGATTTGTTTGTTTATGGGTTTTTGGTCTTTTCCTTAGGGTTTTTGCTAAAGTTTTTAGTGGGTATAAATACCCCATTGCCTTTAGCTCTTCATCTATCCAAGAGAATGTTTTATACAAAGTTTTAACAAGGGTTTAAGTTTTGTTTAGTATTTGTTTAAAAAGTTTTTAAGCAATTGAGGGTTTGAGTTTGTGAATTCAATTCCACAAGAACTTGAGGAGATCATCTATTAGAGTTTGAGCAATCAACTATTCTCCCTCTATCTCTTGTCATCTATTGAGAAGTTTTCTAAACTCTTTTCTAGCTTTATATTTATTTGTTTGTTTATCATCTTATTAAAGCTAGTTTTATATTGGGTTTAGATTTGATTAATCTCATTGTTACACACACCCACTTGAGCTCATTGTATTTGCATTCATAATATATTTGGGGTTGTGAGAGATAGTAACATTGAGTTGAGCCTTATTGAGTTCTCACCTTGTTTAGAGAACAATCATTTGTTGAGTGCCTAATTATGAAGTTCACTTTGTAATACACTTGTACACCGAGAGGAGTGTGTGGTGAGAACATAGTCGATACCAAGAGGAGTGGCGTCGGTGGCCTAGTGAGAGGTGATAATTCCGATCACTTGAGGGAGGCGATACGTGAGGACCAACACTTGAGGTTGTAGCTTGTGTATGTACTTCGTGAGGATTTGTGAGAGTTGTCGGTTGACTTGATAACCGAGTGTGTAGAGTTTTTGGTTAGCTAGAAAACCAAGTGTGTAGAGAAGTTCCGGCTTCCAAACCGGGTTGTGTAGTGGATTCTCCCCGGGAGTGGGGAGCGGAGACGTAGGACGAAAGGTCCGAACTCCGTGATTATTTCCTTATGTTTGGGTTTGTCATTGGCGCATTTATTCTTGCATATTGTTATATCGTCATTGTTGCATGATCATATTGTTTACCCTTGCTTATATTGTATATCCTTGCACATATCTTGTAGCATATCATACTTGCTAGGATATATTTGTTAATTAGTTTTTATTGGTATTTAAATCAGATTAGATTAGCATAAGACCCTAATCACCCCCCTCTATAGTCTAACACTATACACCCACACTGTGCAACAACAAGTTTCACCAATCATAGCAATATCCCCTAGTGGAGTTAAAACAAGGTGTAGGTACAAAACACGCAAAAGAAAGGAAGTAACTACAACAGACATGATATAGAAAGGAGTATCTCATAAATAAATCATGTCTCAACGAACAACCTGTAATGCATCTGATGTCCAAAATAAATAAATATGTCTTAACATGAATCAACTGAGAATGTAATTAAGGCTCATAGCCTTTACAAAATGTGATACTGAAACTCTAATGCCTGAATAGAAATAAACTCTACTGTGGAGTCTCTAGTAGTAACTCATGTGACGACGACTATACAATAACTCCGTCATCCTGCGGCTGTCCGATGCTATAAACTGTCTGAAATGAAAATAAAATAAAAAGAACAACAACAAAAGCGTCAGCGCGCTAAAGCAAGATCACCTCCATCCGCCCCCAGCGGAAGGACTACTACATGTAGTGGAGGCTCTATCTATTAAGCATAGTCTACCTACATTATTTCCCCCGTATCTAGTGATATTAATATTTAGAAATCTACAACACGAGACGTAGTACGTCGAGCGAAGTAATCCAAACAAGGAAACCCTCATGTATATACCATATGTTTCAGACTGTAGATATATAAATATTAATACCAAATTATGGAAAGAAGCATCACTAGAAAATAAAACACCATAATGAACATCAGCATATAAGTCTCATGTACTCACAAGAGTAATGTATCCCGGACATATATATATTCAACAGTGTGACATAAACACTTTTGGCATCCACCAAAACTCAGGCTATCAAACAATTGCCTCATTTGCAACTCTTTGCAAGATTCTGATCTCATCGCATTATCATACACAACGGACTATCCTGTAGGTATCCTAAATCAATGTACACGGCTCATTAATCTCATCATGATCTTAGTGCGTAACATGAGTGCGGAATGACCTACCTTAGGTATCCTAAAAGACGGCTCACAAGCCTCATCACACCCTCGTGCGGACGGACTGCTAGACAAAACATCCAAATCCGACTCAATGGCCTGTACAAATGGAATATCGATGCACTGTCCCGTGTAGTACTAAACTGAGCTCATCAACGATATCCATCTCATACATAAACTATATAAATCTGGCATATCGATGCGTTATCTCATATAGTACTGAGCTGAGCTCATTAACGATATCTGACATGTGTATAAACTACTCCAACTCAAGTGTAATCACTCAACACTTGTCAAATCCCCTTTTTGGGATATTCATGTGTGTGCCACGGTACTATCCATGTATATTCATGTCTATACGTGTACTATCGTGCGACTCAAACCCCACGATCGTATCTTAAAACAATGCAACAGATATGCTCAAGTAAAGTCTTAGTAGTTGACTACTAACCTTAATAGTTGACTACACTGAGTCCATCTAGACTCTGCAATACATAAATCAAAATTAGTAGTTAACTACACTAAACATTGGTCGACTACTCTGTAATCGAACAGATTTTGTAAACCCAAACTGGTCTTTAGTAGTCAACTACTACTCTTAGTAGTCAACTACTAAGCAGAAACATGCACATATCCGTGCACATGCAACACTTAGCAAACGTCATATATTTATCATGCTTTAAATACAAAACAAATCTAGTAGAATACAAATTAAGAGAATCATCTCCCTGATTATTTAAACCCTTAATTCAACTAATTAGGTTTAATCTCCTCATTAAACACGAGCTTGTCATAAACCCTAATTATCGATTAGGTCAACATGAACATGAACATGATTTTCCATATTAAGCTTGAATCTTATATAATTTTGTTTATTCATAACTTTAGAACCATATGTAGGCAGTGAAAATTGCCTAAATAGAAAGTCCACCTGACTGGCCCCGCTTGCCAATGGCTTGGACTCGTCTGCATTCAGCGAGCCTAGCAAAAGCTCGCCTACATACAGAAGGCCCAGCAAAAGCTCACCCGTACACTCGACTCGCCTGCACGAGTTGAGCTTGCTTGAGCACTTGGTTCGCCTGCACGAACCTAATTCACCAAAGAAGCTTAGCTTGCATGCATGAGTCGAGTTCGCCCGATTATTGAGCTCACCTGCACGAGCTTAACCTCGCCTGATTGTTAAGCTCGCCTGCACGAGCTCAACCTTGCCTGATTGTTGAGCTCGCTTGCACGAGCTTAACCTCACCTGATTGTTGAGTCGCCTGCACAAGCTCAACCTCGCCTATTTGATTGACTCGACAGCACGAGTCAAGCTCACCTGATTGTTGAGCTTGCCTGCACGAGCTCAACCTCACCTGCACGAGCTCAGCCTTGCTTATTTTCTTGACTCGCCAGTACGAGTCAAGCTCGCCTGATTGTTGAGCTTGCCTGCATGAGCTCAACCTCGACTGATTGTTGAGCTCGCCAGCATGAGCTCAACCTCGCCTGTTTGTTTGAGCTCATCTGCATAAGCTTAACCTCTCCTGAACAGCATAGGTGGCTACCTGTTTATGGAAGTGGGCCTACCCACTTCCCACGTCCTAGGTAATGATGAGGCATGGCTCTCATCACCCCTATAGTGGTCACATCCCACAGCTAGGTTGTCTCATCCCACAAATCAAGGGATGGCCCATGCCATCCCTTGCTTATTTATAGGCTTTCTTCACCATCGTGAAGGAGACTGGCTTTTATTTTTCTTAATGCTATTCAATCAGAGACTTAGGTGAAAGTGTAGGCGTATAAAACTGCCTGTAGGTCCCTTAACACAGCTCGACGATGCCAATTCGACAAAATCGACCATCGGGCGACGTATCCAAGCACGACCGTTAGTCCGCAACACCGAAGCCGGATGATACGCGACAAAGTGGGTTAACGAGGCTACGAAACTGACGAACCACACTCGTGTGCGGAATCAAGCCAACGGGTTGAAGAATCAACGAGTCATTCAACCAAGAGCGGACTCGGACGAATCGCGATCGAATCAAGATCAGTTTCGGACTCAAACTCAGAAGTGGGTTTGCTACCAAATCAGGAATCAAGTCAACGAATCGATTCCAGACCAATCAACCGCATAACCGAATCACGGACGAAGCAGATACAACAACCGAACGATGGAACCCAAACACCCGGAGGGGCTCGGCCGAAACCGAGCCACCTTGAGGTGGCCGGCCTCTGACACGTGCACACGGGCACAGTGACGTTTGGCTATAAATAGGAGAGGGGGTGGTTCATTTGAAAAGGTTGGATTTTGGAGGAGGCGAAGCCCTGCAGGATTGGAGACTCAGATCTAAAAAAGATTCAAACTTTGGGATTTCGAAGACTTGCTCATCTAGATCTGGTGCTCGGCGATCATCAACGCCAGATAAGGCAGGTGTTCGAGAGGACCGGATCTCAGATCTACGCAGGCGTACTCCGGATCAAAGCTTGGCCTTTGATCCCGAGATTTGGACGATTAGTTCCTTGGCGAACTAATCCTCCCCGGCTATTATTTCCTTGGTGAAATAATACCCGTCATACTGCGTAGATCCGACCGGATCTAGATCTCGCGGTGGTCCACGGATAAACCCCGGCGCAGGCAAAGAACCCACAAAGCGAGTGACCGCAAACAGGAGCTCGCGATTTCTTTCTTTTATTTTCTTTGATTTTTATTGTAACCGGATCTTATAAAAAGACCGGATCTTTGTAATCGATAAACTATTACAAGAGTGTACAATGGAATCATTAATGAAGAAAGACACGATTTTTTCCGCGAACAATCTGGCGACCACAGTGGGAGCCATCGATCTCGCTGCCGAGATCGGAGCGTCGCAGCCGCGCCTTTCATCCTCGTCCAGATCTACCTCCCCCCGCAAGTCCAAGAAGTCCAAGTTCTCCTCCAGCAGAAAGGTGCGTTGGTACGAAGAAGTTGAAGCTACCAACGACGACCTCACCCCGGTTGACGCCAAAGTTGCGTCAGGTGAGGCTCCACCAACCTCCAACCAGATCAAGCTGGTTCCAACCAATTCCTCCGTCACCAAAGGAGCGGTGACTCTTTCAAAGAGAGCCCGCCAAAGGCGACGCCAACGCTTGGCCAAACGATTCGCCAAAGCGATGGAGTCCACCGACGGAATCCGCTACAACGCTGATCTGAAGAACAGAAGAGGCAAACAGCCTCAACGACCGATGAATGGCGACTCCTCTAAGCCGCCAACGAACGAATGGGTCCGTGTCAAACGGAACCGTTCGACACTGGAGGAGCGCATTTGCAAACGCCGCGCACTATCAGCGCAGGCATGGGCTCAAGTCGAAAAAGCCCGAAGAAAGCTGCAGAAGGAAGTGGCAAAGAAGCCGCCACCAACACGCAAAGTCTGGAGGCCGAAGTCCGAAGTGGCGACTCAGGCCAAAGAGCAACATTTGCAGCCTTCGAAGCAGGTTCAACCTCCGGCGAACCAAACGAAGTCGCCGACAATTCCCATGATTACCCCGGGAGGTCACGCAGAATCGTCCCGGAGAAAGAAATCGGTTTTGGAGCGCCTCGGTCCACTTCCCAAGGAACGAGGCAAAGCTCTAGTTCAGGAACGTTTGGGCCCAATGAAGAAACCCCGAACGAATCAACATGCTGGGGGTCGCCGTAACTCTCAACATGACAAAGAAATCATGGCACCCAAGCGCACTACTTTGCGCATTGAAGTCCAGGAGCCCGCCGAGGATTCACGCCCGCAAAGGCACGTTTCGAGGCGCGTAACTTTTGAAAGCCCGAAGAAGGCAATTCATCCTCAGAAGGAAATGTTGTTATCTGATGACGACGTTATACCTGAGAAATCGTGCCAACGCACGATAGGTTGCTCCGACTTTCAAACGGACGAGCTGTACTATCGTGTTGAGGGTACGAGCAAAGCCAGAAAGAGAAGTTCTCAGAGGCTGGAAACTCAATGCCTCTGTTCCAAACTCATTCGGGCAGTATTGTCGGAGTGCAACTGCACCAATACAGTCCCTGAAAGAGTTTCAGTCTTTGAAAGGCTCAGTACTGAAACGCCAAAGCCAAGGCATAGGCGTTTCCGACGAAGGAGAGCGGTGGTTGAAGACGGAGAATTTCCGAGGGTCACCACCAATATGACCGGCAAAGGGAAATCGACACAGGATAATCTCGAGTCGATTCTGAAAGCATCCCGGCGTCTACCCCGTCTGCAATCTGGGGCCATCGCACGAGGAACTTATGGTCGGATTCGGATGAGATTACCTTCGGAAGATGAAGAATCGGATGCCTGCTCCGCGGTCGCATCGGATAATACAGTATCCAGTGAGGGGGAACCCCGCGAGTCGCTGATGATAAGCGCAGAACAAGTGGCCAAGATGCTCGAAGAAGCCATGGCTAAACAACAGGAGAGCTTCAGGCTCGAGATGCAGATGGCCATGCAGACTATGAGAGAGATGCATGACCAACAAATCCAGGCATTGAGAAACCAACAAGGCGAACCAAGTCGTCGTAACCAGAACAATCTGGAAGATGAGGACACAGGTGCAAATGGAACTCATAACGCCAATAACCCTCCCATTAATGCAGGGGGTGGTAACGAGGATGCTAGTAACAACACCACGCTTCCACCTCAGAATCGTGCTGACGAAGATTCGGGTGAAAGTCTCAAAATCAAAAACCTCGAAAGCAAGATCAATACGTTGATTTCCGCTCAAGAAATGAAAAAGACGGGCATCCCTTGTCCATACCCAAGAGAGTGGGAATCAATCCCCTATCCGGCGAAGTTTAGTCTAATTAACTTCACGCCGTTTGATGGGAAGGGTTCCCCCACTCAGCATTTGATTTATTTCAAATCACACCTGGGGGTAATCTCCGGCAATGAGCCTCTGATGGTACGGTCATTCGTTGGCACTCTTCGCGGAGCAGCCTTCGATTGGTATCGCCGCCTCAAGCCAGGAAGCGTGAATAGCTGGGACGACATCGAGACAAAATTCCTCGCTAACTTCTTCGACGACGACACCGAGATATCCATCGGAACGTTGCTCGACGAGAAACAAAAGGATGGGGAACCGGTCGATACCTTCGTCAAGAGGTTCCGGAACAAAGCGTTGAATTACCGGGACCCGATCACTGAGGAGTTTATTCTCCAGACTTGCCACAACAACCTCGTATTGGACGTGTTGGAGGCAATGGGAACGGCACCGTCCGATACTTGGAAAGATTTGAAGGTGCGTGGTGAACAAGCCGAACGCTTCCTCCGAAGGAAGAAGACCGAGAGGAACCGAACGACGGGTAATCCGCTTAACTCGAACTTCACCTCTCGTGGTGAGGGCAAGGCACCTGTAGCTACTGACGGTGCTAATCAAACGTCACAACAGCAATCCCGAAGGCAGCAGAAGATTTTGGGTCCGAGACTCCAAAAGGAGTACTCATTCAAGGAAGAAGATGTTCCAGCCATCTTCGAGACCCTTCTCGAAAGCAACAAGATCAAGCTACCACCTATCGTAAATCAGGAGGAAGCTGACAATACTGCGGATCCGAAATACTACGCATACCATAGGAGAGTTCTTCATCCCACCAAGGATTGCTTCACTCTCAAGAACAGTATTCAGACCTTAGTTGAAGCCGGCGTTATAACGCTAAGGTAAGCCAGTAAAGAACGGCACCACTCCAAAGAGTATACGAGTATAAACTGTTTCTCGATCCTCCAACAGGTGCATGAGGTTAAACTGCTCCCTGCATACTCCAATAGGTATATGAGTCTAAACTGTTTCCCACTTTTGACGGGAAGTTCCTGGAGAATATTACGCTAATATTCTTAAGGATAACCCGGTTAGGTAACTGAGAATAATGTCCGAACCAGTTCCGCAGGGGAAGCTGGAGGTGGACGATTCATGTAACGGGAAGATCCAGAAAGGATGTTGCATGTAATAAATACTAAACCCCCTTCGAGTGATTTGTACGAATCAACACTTCTACAGTAACTTGTACTCTCACTCTCACTTTTTGTTTGGTCAAACCTTCCTACAGTTAGGACCACAATCAAAATCTCCACTCGATTCCTTCAATGAACGAGAGGTCCACAAATCGAGTGATCAAACCTATAAAAGTTAGGGTCATCTCACACTCCCATTCCCACTTGGTCAAACCTTCCTACAGTTAGGACCACAATCAAAATCCCCTCTCGATTCTTTCAATGAACGAGAGGCCCATAAATTAAGCGATCAAACCTTCCTACAGTTAGGATCGTCTCAAACCTCCCATTCGGTCAAACCTTCCGACAGTTAGGGCCAAAATCAAAATCCCCTCTCGATTCCTCAAATGAATGAGAGGTCCACTTTCAAATCAAGTGATCAAACCTTCCTATAGTTAGGGTCACCTCAAATTCCCGCTTGGTCAAACCTTCCTACAGTTAGGACCAAAACCACAATTCACTCTCGATAAACGAGAAATTCATCTTTAGTTCAGTAATCAAAACCTTCCGACAGTTAGGGTTATCCGAATCTTTTCGATTCTCGGAGTGGAGATCCCACTCTTAGTTTCACCTTTCCGGATTCTGGGGGTGGAGATCCCACCTCGAGTCTCCTTTCCTTTTTTGTTCGGGGAATAGAATATAAAATTCTTCCTTCCCCATACCAATCCTTTTCCAAGAATTCAGAATCCGATTCTAGGAAGTTTATCCCGAATCCTAAGCAGGGATAAGTCTGCGCCTAACACGCGCTGCCGGTTTAGTCTTTCACCGATTGAAAAAAGACACCAGAGTTCGATTCTGGGGTATTTTATCCTAAAACCTAAGTAGGGATAAGTCTGTGCCTAATACGCGCTGCCGGTTAGTTCTTAACCGTTAAAAAGAACACCCGTCCACATATTCAACATTGTGGCAGGTCGTTATTAATAACACCAAAATCCATGCCTTACACGCATGGGGAATTTCATCCTGAATCCTAAGAAAGGATATGCCGACGCCTAACACGCGTCGCCGGTTTAGTCTTTCCCCGTAGAAAAAGACACCAGAGTTCGATTCTGGGGTATTCTATCCTGAAACCTAAGCAAGGATAAGTCTGTGCCTAACCCGCGCTGCCGGTTAGTTCTTAACCGTTGAAAAGAACATCCGTCCATATATTCAACATTGTGGCAGGTTGTTATTAATAACACCGAAATCCATGCCTTACACGCATGGGGAATTTCATCCTGAATCCTAAGAAAGGATATGCCGACGCCTAACACGCGTCGCCGGTTTAGTCTTTCTCCTTGGAAAAAGACACCAGAGTTCGATTCTGGGGTATCTCATCCCGAGGCCTAAGTAGGGATAAGTCAACGTCTAATACACGTTGCCGGGTAGCCTATTCCCGTAACAATGGCGAAGTCTACGTATTCAATATCGTAGCACTAAAAGGGTTAACTCTTTTAGATTAAATGTCACATGGGAGCGGACTTAAACAATCCGTATACTAGCCCGACTCAAACGGTAGTCGGTAAAGGCTAATCAAATCCGTTGAAGGCTGGGGATTAACCAAAAATCCTAAAGTCAACGCCTAACACGCGTTGCCGGGTAGTCTATTCCCGTGAGAAAGACGAAGTCTACGTATTCAATATCGTAGCACTAAAAGGGTTAACTCTTTTAGCTTAACGTCACATGCGGAACGGACTTGAACAATCCGCATGCTAGCCCGACTCAAACGGTAGTCGGTAAAGGCTAATCAAATCCGTTGAAGGCTAGGGGTTAGCCAAAAATCCTAAAGTCAACACCTAACACGTGTCGCCGGATAGCCTATTACCGTAACAATGGCGAAGCCTATGTATTCAACATCATAGCATAAAGTCTAAGGGAGTTCATTCCTTTAGCACAACGTCACATGCGGAACGGACTTAAACAATCTGCATGCTAGCTCGACTCAAACGGTAGTCAGTAAAGGCTTATCAAACCCGTTGATGGCTGAGAATTTGCCAAAAATTCTATAAATACGAGTCATTGATGCATCAATTCTATGGATTGGTCTCGTGACTCAAGTATATGCCACGCTCCAATACCTTAAGAGCTTAAACTGTATATACTCCAGCAGACGTACGAGTATAAACTGTGTCAAACACCGGACAACGTGTCACGATGAAGCCTGAACGCCGGACAACGCGTCACAATGAAGCTTAGACACCGGACAACGTATCACAAGGAAGCTCAAACGCCGAACAACACGTTGTAAATGATGATTCAACACCGACGACCGATGGTCAATTCTATGTTGAAACAACCAACTCGAGCTAAAAAGTTAGAAAAGCGAGAATCGACTTCAAATTCAAAATTCCAACAGACGGTCAGACAATAAATGCAGCACCGGGACCCTTACAGACATTCGACAAAGCACCGAACAGCCTGGAGGACTGAAGGAATCAAGGATGGAAGCCACTCCAAATATCCCGTCGTATCAATCGAAGGATGGGACAATCATATCCAAAGTATTCCAGACTCTTCTATAAAAGAACGAGGCTGAAATACTTTGGAGGGGGTATCTGTAGGCGTATAAAACTGCCTATAAGTCCCTTAACACAGCTCGACGACGCCAATTCGACAAAATCGACCATCGGGCGACGTATCCAAGCACGACCGTTAGTCCGCAACACCGAAGCCGGATGATACGCGACGAAGCGGGTTAACGAGGCTACGAAACTGACGAACCGCACTCGCGTGCGGAATCAAGCCAACGGGTTGAAGAATCAACGAGTCATTCAACCAAGAGCGGACTCGGACGAATCGCGATCGAATCAAGATCAGTTTCGGACTCAAACTCAGAAGTGGGTTTGCTACCAAATCAGGAATCAAGTCAACGAATCGATGGAGAGGGGGTGGTTCATTTGAAAAGGTTGGATTTTGGAGGAGGCGAAGCCCTGCAGGATTGGAGACTCTGATCTAAAAAAGATTCAAACTTTGGGAT
Organism: Asparagus officinalis; assembly: GCF_001876935.1. NCBI lineage: Eukaryota > Viridiplantae > Streptophyta > Magnoliopsida > Asparagales > Asparagaceae > Asparagus > Asparagus officinalis. The sequence goes on along the minus strand of NC_033803.1, from coordinate 47,875,130 downwards.
TTCGAAGACTTGCTCATCCAGATCTGGTGCTCGGCGATCATCAATGCCAGATAAGGCAGGTGTTCGAGAGGACCGGATCTCAGATCTACGCAGGCGTACTCCGGATCAAAGCTTGGCCTTTGATCCCGAGATTTGGGCGATTAGTTCCTTGGCGAACTAATCCTCCCCGGCTATTATTTCCTTGGTGAAATAATACCCGTCGTACTGCGTAGATCCGACCGGATCTAGATCTCGCGGTGGTCCACGGATAAACCCCGGCGCAGGCAAACAACCCACAAAGCGAGCGACCGCAAAACAGGAGCTCGTGATTTGTTTGACAAACAAGGATAAAAGTTGTAATCTTTCTTTTATTTTCTTTGATTTTTATTGTAACCGGATCTTATAAAAAGACCGGATCTTTGTAATTGATAAACTATTACAAGAGTGTACAATGGAATCATTAATGAAGAAAGACACGATTTTTTCCGCGAACAGAAAGGTTCACGAGGTTGAGCATTTTTGGATCCTCAAGACTCTGTTAGACCCTGGGGGGGGTGATTAGGGTCTTATGCTAATCTAATCCGATTTTATATCAATTAAAACTAATTAACAAGTTATCCTAGCAAGTGTAAAATACAACAAGATATGTGAGCTAGGATAAGTGATATACACAAGGGTAAACCAAATAAACAAGATAGTGGATGATATAAATAATGAGCAATGGACAATGGCGATAAGAAATATAAACATAAGAGTAAGTGCGCCAAAGCAAACTCAAACACACGATATGATCATGGAGTTCGGACCTTCCGTCCTAAGTCTCCGCTCCCCACTCCCGGAGAGAAATCCACTAACACAACCGGGTTTTCTACGCTCACCCGAATAACGTTTACACCTCACAATTCGGTTTTCTAGCTAACCGAAAACTTTACAATCATACACTCTTGTAATCCCACTTTACACCCTCACAAGTGTTGGTCTCTAGCCCGTGTCTCCCTCAAGTGTTAGGAATTACAACCTACCTCTAGGCATTACCACCTACTGCACTCCTCTTAGGATGACCCCGTCTCTCACCACACACTCCTCTCGGTGTACAAGTGTATTACAAAGTGATCTACACAATTAGGCTCACAAATACAACAATGGTTGTTTTATCCAATGGATGAGAACTCAATTAAGCTCACTCTCAATTGTTACAACTCCCCACAACCCAATTTTACAATGTATGCAAATACAATAAGCTCAATGGTTGTGTGTGTAAGCAATGAGAAAATCATTCATAAACTCAATGTAAACCCTAGCTTAATGAAAATGATAAACAACAAATAATTAAAGCAAAGCTAGTATTGAGTTTAGAAATTCTTCTCTGAAACAACAAGATGGAGAGATGGAGATTGAGCTCAAATGAAGATGATCTCCTCCACTTGTGAAAACTTCTTCACAAACCAAAAACCAAAACTAAACGAAACTTAAACCCTTGTTAAACTTTCTTAAAACATACTCTTCAGTTATATGGAACTGAGGATATGTGGGGGTATTTATAAGAACCCCAAAGCCAAGAGAAAATAAGACAAAAAGACCAAAAACCCAAAAACAGTACAATCTGGAAATATAGCCCTTACAGTGTTATGAGTCGACTCAGTACTGTTCATGAGTCAACTCATAAGTAGCTGTTACAGGCTAAAAACCAACTTATGGGCCGACTCATAAAATTCATGAGTCGACTCATCGTGTATGGGTCGACTTATGAAGTCATTGGTCAACTCAGCAAAAACAAAACACATTTTCCAGCACAGTTTGTGAGTCGACTTATGATAGGCATGAGTCGACTCAACCTGATGGGTCGACTCATGATGTTATGAGTCGACTCAATAGAAACAAGATATAAACTACACAATAGTTTATGAGTCGACTCAACACTGTTCATGAGTAGACTCAAGACATGCACACTGTCTGGTTTAAACAGAAATCTGATTTAAACCTCTTTTAAAAATAGTAAATAAAATCAGAAAATGTAAAACTTTAGGAAATGATTGTAAACATGATAATAAACATGTTACAAAAACTGGTTTTTAAAAAGGACCTCCCAAATGAAAAATATCATCATTTTGCAAAATAGATCAAAACATAAAAATGTAAACATATGAGTTTTGACATTTTAGCTTAAGCATGTTTTGAAACATTACAAAATAATTTTGTAGACTTAATAAAAGATGTATATGATTATTGTTAAGTCCAAAAACTGAGAATATAATATTTTCACAAATTGCATATAAGTATAAAATTTGAACTAACAAATCCGAGCGCTGACAAAGCAGCAAGGCGAGCCAAGTCGTCGTAACCAGATTGATCTGGAAAATGAGGACACAGGTGCGAATGAAACTCACAATGCTAATAATCCTTCCATCAATGCAGGGGGTGGTAACGAGAATGCCAAGGAAGACTCAGGTGAAAGCTTGAAGATTAAAAACCCCGAGAGCAAAATCAATACGTTGATTTCTGCTCAAGAGATGAAGAAGACAGGCATTCATTGTCCATACCCAAGAGAATGGGAATCAATCCCCTATCCGGCGAAGTTCAGTCTAATTAACTTCACGCCATTTGATGGGAAGGGTTCACCCACTCAGCATTTGATTTACTTCAAATCGCACCTAGGAGTCATCTCCGGTAATGAGCCTCTGATGGTACGGTCCTTCGTTGGCACTCTCCGTGGAGCCGCCTTCGATTGGTATCACCGCCTCAAGCCAGGAAGCGTGAATAGCTGGGACGACATGGAAACTAAGTTCCTCACTAATTTCTTCGATGACGACACCGAGATATCCATCGGAACGTTGCTCGATGAGAAACAAAAAGAAGGGGAATTGGTTGACACCTTCGTCAAAAGGTTCCGGAACAAGTCGATGAACTGTCGGGACCCGATCACTGAGGAGTTCATTCTCCAGACTTGCCACAACAACCTCGCATTGGATGTATTAGAGGCAATGGGAACAACACCGTCTAATACTTGGAAAGACTTGAAGGTACGCGGTGAACAAGCCGAACGCTTCCTCCGAAGGAAGAAGGCCGAGAGGAACCTACTGACGACTAATCCTCTGAACTCGAACTTTGCCTCTCGTGGTAAGGGCAAGGCACCTGCAGCTGCTGTTGGTGCTAATCGAACGTCACAACAGCAATCCCGAAGACATCAAAAGACTTCGGACCCGAGACTCAAAAAAGAGTATTCCTTCAAGGACGAAGACGTTCCAGCCATCTTCGAATCCCTCCTTGGAAGCAACAAGATCAAGCTACCACCTATCACAAATTAGGAGGAAGCTGACAATACTGCGGATCCGAAGTACTGCGCGTACCACAAAGCCGAGAGACTAGATTTTATTTTCTTTTTCTCTTTTATTGCTTATTAGTGTAGCTTTATTTCCATGCTTGTAGTTTAGATTTTATTTTCTTGTTAAATAGCCAAGAGACTAGAACCCTCTTGCCTTAGATTTATTTCATGCTTATAGAATAGATTTATTTTCTTGCAATTAATTCTTATAATTTTATTTTGTAGTTTAGATTTTGCAATTTATTAAGAAGAATAAATTTTTTCCATCCTCCTCCGACCAAAGGTAATTGCAGATTTTTATCAGCCGACCAAATGTAAGTGCTTCACTTTTTTTGTGGCAGATAAATCTGCTTTACTTTATGCATCATAGAGTTTGCATTGAGGACAATGCAAAATTTAGGTGTGGGGGTGGGAATTAGTTATTTTTTCTCTTTATTTTACATTTTTAGTTACATTTTTTCCCCTTTTTCTTTTAAAAAAAATTATAAAAATATCGTCACTTGCCAAATTGATAGAGTTATGTAATAATTGATTTATTTGATAAATTTGAAAATTTCTAATCCCTAGTTGGTTATTTACTTAAGATCACCTTTTATGATAACTCTAAATAAATTTCTTAAGAAATGATTTTCAAAGTAGTATACTTTACTTAAGCCTTAACTTGGACTTTTATTTAAAATAATGAAATTTTTGCATGCTTAACTTAGAGTTGAAAATAATTTTTTTCAAAGTGTCTTGATTTACATATTTTCAAAATATATACACATATACCAAAAAAAAAAATTTGTAAAAGAAGAGTGCGAAAAATGGGCACAAAAAAAAACTCTTGAATTCGAGGTGATTCTATCTTATTAAGCCTAAGCTGACCGAGTAATTAAGCCCAAGGAGTATTTCCATACTTAATGACCTAAGCCCATTTGGGTTGGGATCCATTGGCCTAAAACTCGTTAAATGGTCACTTAGAAAGCCCGTTAAAGTAGAAAAAATCACCAAGGAAGAAAGAGTTAAAAAAAAACTAATAAATGTTTTATAGTTGTATATATGGTCTTGGAAAATATTTTAAATCAAGCAACTTGAAAATTATTTAAAACAAAGAGTTAGCATGTTCTTTTCAAAACTTTTAAATTAAATTTCTAAGTTTGGCTTGGTTTTGTATTGCTACAATGAGAAGATTTTCTTAAAAATATACCTTAGAGTTATATATAAAAATGTTTTCTTGAGTGATAACTGGCTCCAATTAGATTATCTAAAAGTTATCAAGTGAATTTAGTTATTTACTGACTTCTTTAATTTGGCAAGATTGACCGAATTTTGTGGGTATATTCACTACAAACCCTCACGAGACTACAACTCGTCCACTAGGATAACCTAGGGGTTTAAAGGCTTGTTGTATACGCTAAATACAACCGCGATTCCTGCGAAAGTGAGTTAGGATTTTCTTTTTATTTTCTTTGCTAGAGGACTAGCAAAAGTTTAGGTGTGGGGGTATTTGATAATCATATTTTACTACAATTTTATACCCTCATTGAACTAAATAAAATTGATATTGATGAAATCATATATATGCATATAAGTATGAAACAAGAAATATATTTTTAATTATATTCAATTGTTTCATATTGTAACTTAAAAACTATCAAACCAAAACATTTATGTATATATATAACTATATATATATATACACAAAGAAACTAATAAAATGTGTGTGTATATTATATTGAGCTTAGAGTACTTAACACGCATAATATAAAACCTAAACTAAATTACCCAAGCTATAGGTCTTCAATAAGCTCGACTTGGTATACTTGTGGATGAAACTTGAACTTGGATTGCTTAGCTTCAACCACTATTCCGCCAACCTCCCTTGGATATCATCGTTGAAGCTCAATTCAATCCATCCTCCAACATATTGTTTGCCTAGAATAAATATAAAACACAATCACTAGACAAACAATATTAGACGTAAATTGTTTGTAAATCATCATCAAAACAAGAAGGCCAATAAACTCTTCTATTAGAGATTGGGGATTGAGGCTAGCAAGCTGATTGCTTGAGGGAGCTCTTCAAACAGAGGCTCTTACTAGGCTTGCTTGTGAGAACATTCCTAGCTCCTTGCTTGGATTGTTGAAGTAGACTCATCTGAACTCTAAGATTGGAGGTAAATCTCTTTGCAAACTATTGCATCGTAGCTCATTCCAAGCAATTGACCTTGATAATCTTTCAAAGCTCGGGTAGTCGAACTAAACCACACCAAAGCTTCTACTGTGTACTGAAGCTCAACCGCAACTTCAATCGGATCATCCAAGGGAAGCAAACACGGCATGAGCATCAAGGGAGGCATCCTACCGCTACCGAAGAACCCACGTTAAACAAGGAGGGCCTTCCCTCCGCTTCTGTTGTAATTTTTGATTTTCTTTTGATTTGTAAAACACACTTCGATTAATACAAATCTCCAATGAGAACCAATTTTTACACCCCACACCATAATTATCCCACACATAGGGTTTAATCAGACTTACTTATCATGTAAGCTCTTTGTATAACAAGATTAGGGTTTTGAGCATGATTAGCACATAGAAAACAAGATACCAACAAGGATCTATACAACCTAGTGATCATAAGCACGTTTTTGTTAATACCAGCAAGATAAAACATTAGATCTAGCATTTTTATTAAGAATTATCATCAGAATCTCACTTTTAACACATCGGTTTATGGTTAAGTATGTAAAAACATCAAATTAAACACTTTATTTCATTGTTTACTAAAAGGGATGAGTTTGGATGCAGGAGATCTTGCCTCTATCACTGTGTTGATCTCCTGGACGTGTGCACAAACTCCTCTCTTCAGCTACGTTCCTCGACCTCACCCTCCGCTCGAAGTCGCTTCTCAAAACGCCTCGAGGAACTCAAAAAATGGGTCTAGGGTTTAGGGGGAGGAGGCGGCTAAATTCTGACGTGAAATATCCCAGGAATTATGTTTAAAACATGATTTTATAGATAGGTTATCATCCGAGTTCGAAAAAAACACAAAACCAACCTAAAAACTGGTTCCTGGCACGTCTAGGAATCCATAATAGTCGACTACTCTCCTTAGTAGTCGACTACTCTCCTTAGTAGTCGACTACTGTATAATTCACAGAATCTGTAAACTGTTTACGTGCTCTTAGTAGTCGACTACTAAGGGTATTAGTCGACTACTATGGATCTGTTTACACTGATTATACTATTCTCGTATATGTATACATCACATTGATCTCTAATCAATTCTTGACATACTCAAACATAAAAAATATGTTATTTTCACAGTATAACATATTAAATATTATTTATCACATAATATTCAAATTTGTGGGGTTTTACATTCTCCCCACCTTAAAAGAATTTTGTCCCCAAAATTCTACCAGCGTATTATAAGAGTATCTACACTTAACAGTCTAGAATATGAGTGCTTCCTTTTAGCCCCTAACTAAACGTAGCTAGTACGTCAGGCGAAAAATCCAAACAAAGAACTCCCCATATATATACCATGTGTTCCAAGTGATTAGGAGTTAAGTATTAATACCCCCATTCCAGTGTTAAATATAAACATGTCCACATAGATAATCATGTGTATAAGCAAAGTATAATTACTTCAATCAAATTACCTACTCAAACAGGCCCGGGTAGTCGTGACGCATATCCTCCTCACGTTCCCAAGAAGCCTCCTCAGTTCCGCTTCAATTCCACTGAACTTTCACTAAGGAAATCACCTTATTTCTTAGTTTCTTGTCCTCTCTCTCAAGGATGCAAACCGGTACCTCAATGGTGGATAAATCTGTTTGAATCTCAATCTCAGGTGTATCAATCATCCTCTGCTGTTCCTCATCATGCAGGTGCTTCTTGAGCATCGACACATGAAATACATCGTGAACACTTAACATCGACGTTGGAAGATCTAATCTGTATGACACAGCTCCAACTCGCTTTATAATCTTGAATGGTCCAACATATCTCAGGGCAAGTTTTTCTCAACTGTCGAATCGCTAAACACCCTTCATTGGCGATACTTCAACATGATAAAATCTCTAATTTGAAACTCCAAAGGTCGTCATCTCTGATCCGTGTAGCTCTTTTGCCTACTCTGAGTGGCAAGAATACACTCTCTAATCAATGCTACCTTCTCAGTAGTCTGCCTCACAAGCTCCGGTCCAAGTAATAAGCTATCCTCCGGCTCTACCCACAAATCACGGATGTACAGGGCTTCCCGTACAATACCTCATACAAGACCATACTAATCGTCTCTTGATAACTATTGTTATAAGCAAACTTGATCAAGTGAATGTGGTCCTCCCAGCTACGCTGGAAGTTTAAAATGCAAGCCCGCAACATGTCCTCCAATACTTGATTCACTCTCTCCGTTTGCCCATTTGTTTGCGGGTGGAACACACTGTTATATGATAATTTGCTGCCGAACGAATCCTGAAAGCTCCTCCAAAATTGCAAAGTGAAAACTGATCCTCGATCCGATACGATCGTCTCTGGAACTCTATAAAGTCAAACTATCTCCCGAATGAAGATCCTCGCATAAGTCTCGGCTGTGTAAGTAGTTATTACTAGTATGAAATGCACTGACTTCGTCAACCGATCAACTACCATCCAAATGGAATCGTTTCCCTTCTTCAACTTCGGTAACCCTACTATGAAATCCATAGAGATATCTATCCATTTCCACTCTGGAATGGGTAAAGGTTGTAGGGTTCCTGTGGGTCTCTGGTATTCTGTCTTCACCTGCTGATAGGTAAAGCATCTAGCAACATATTCTGCTATCTCCCTGCGCATACTGCTCCACGAAAATAGTCTCTTCAGGTCCTTGTACATTTTCGTTATGCCTGGATACACTGTGTACCTGGTACGACGTGCTTCATCAAACAAATCTCTCTTTAGCTCTACATTAGCCGGCATAACTAATCTGCCCTTCGTTCGAAGGCCTCCATCTATTCTAACAGTCCAATCAGCTTTGGGCTCCTTAGAAATCTCCTCCTTTCGGGTTTGAATCCAAGAATTTTCTAGTTGAGCTCTGACCACCCTATCACACCAAGATGGTTGTACTGACATAGCTCCTAAAAATAACCTGGTCCTGCCAATTTCTGGCTTAAAATCAAACTAACTAAGAGTATGAAGATCTCGATACAACGAGCACCTCAAATTCGTAATCTGACATCAACGCTTCCTGCTCTAAGCATCTTCTACGACGTTCGCCTTCCCCGGATGGTACTAAATCGTGAACTCGTAATCCTTGATAAATTCAACCCATCGTCATTACCTCTGATTGAGTTCTTTCTAAGAGAATAGATACTTTACACTCTGGAGGTCTGTGAATAACTCGAACTGCACTCCATACAGGTAATGTCTCCATGTCTTCAATACGAAGACCACTGCTGCCAACTTTAAATCGTATGTGGGGGTAGTTTTGCTCATGTGTCCTTAACCGCCTTGAGATATATGAGACTACCATTTGGGTCTACATCAAAACACCTCCTAGACCCACTAACGACGCATCCGTGTAGACAACGAATGTCCTATCACTGCTTGGAATAGCCAACACTGGTGTTATAGTCAACTTGACCTTTAGTGTCTCAAACACCTCCTGGCACTCTGTGCTCCAAACAAACTATACACCCTTCTTTATAAGGTGTGTATGTAGCGTCAAAATTTTTGAGTAGTCCTGAATGAACTTTCTGTAATAACCAGCCAAACCCATAAAACAACGAATCTCTGTAACTGTAGTTCGCGACTCCTAATCAAGTATTACCGCATTATTAGCGGGATCCGCTGTAATGCCTTCTCTGTTAATGACGTGGCCAAGAAATCTAACCTCAGATAGCCAAAATTCGCACTTGCTGAATTTGGCGTATAACTAGTGCTCCCACAAAGTCTGCAAAGCCAGATGGAGATGATGCTTGTGCTCTGCCTCCGATCTCGAGTAAATAAGAATATCGTCAATGAACACGATCACAAACTGGTTCAAGTACGGATGGAAAACCCGGTTCATCAAGTTCATGAATACCGCAGGTGCATTAGTCAGCCCAAATAACATGACGAGAAATTCAAAGGACCCATAACGAGTCAGAAAGGAAGTCTTAGGAATATCCATTTCCCAAACTCGTAACTGATGATAAGCCTAACGAAGATTAATCTTCGAGAAGTGTTGCGCTCCCTACAGCTGGTCAAACAAGTCATCAATTCTCGATAATAGATACCTATTCTGGATAGTGATATTGTTCAACTCCCGATAATCAATGCACAATCGCATACTACCGTCCTTCTTCTTCACGAAAAGGACCGGTGCTCCCCACGGAGAATGGCTCCTTTGAATAAAACCCTAGGATAAAAGCTTGTCTAATTGGGTCTGTAGCTCCCTCATTTTAGCCAGCGCCATTCGATAAGGTTCTTGGGAAATCGATGTCGTACCGGGCTGCAACTCAATACAAAACTCAACCTCTCTCACTAGAGGTAATCCTGGTATGTCGTGGAAGACATCCGGATACTCGGAAACTGCTCGTGTCTCGCTCAAATCGGTACCCCTATTCCGCAGCAACACCTCCTCGACGTATGTCAGGAAAGAATCCACAAACTAGTTGCCTTGTGAGGTCGCTACGATCAACTCCAACCCATTTAATGCTCGCAAGCTGACTGTTTTAGCAAAACAGTCGATACTAACATGGTATGACGAAAGTCAATCCATACCAAGAATGACGTCGAAATTCGACATCCGTAAAACAATCAAGTCTATAATGAACTCAGACTCATCTAAACTGATAACACATCTGCTGTAAATACTCTCTAATAGGGACACCTCCCCGAGAGGAGTAGTAACTGATAATGTAAGGATGTCATCGATAAACACTATCGCGTACTGGTCTAAATATGGATGAAAAATCTGGTTTATCAAATCCATGGATACCGCTGGTGCATTGGTTATCCCAAATGGCATAATAAGAAACTCGGAAGACCCATATCGAATCTAAAAGACGGTCTTTGGATATCCATCTCCCGAACCCATAACTGATGATAGCCAGAACGAAGATCAATCTTCAGGGAACACTATGCTCCCTACAACTGGTCGAATAAGTCATAAATCCTCGATAATGGATACCTGTTTCGAATGGTGATCTTATTCAACTTGCGATAATCTATACACAAACACATACTACCGTCCTTCTTCTCCACGAAGAGGACCGGTGCTCCCTACGGAGAATGACTCTGGTGAATAAAGTCTTGAGATAAAAGCTCATCTAACTGAATCTATAGCTCCTCGTCTTAACAGGTGCCATACTATAAGGTGTTCGGGTTATCGGTGTTGCGCCTAGCTGCATCTTGATGCAAAACTCAACATCTCTCATTAGAGGTAATCTAGGTATGTCCTGAAAGACATCCTAATACTCTAAGACGACTACGGTATCGGTCAAATCTGCACCCTAATCCTACATCATTACGTCCTCGACGTATGCCAGAAATGACTACGTATTCTAGTTACCCTATGAGGTTGCTACGATCTATTCAATCCAATCGAACGTTTGCGAGCTGATTATTTTAATAAAACTGTTAATACTGATATGGTAGGATGATAGCCAATCCATACTAAGAATCACATCGAACTCGGACATACGTACGATGATCAAATCGACTACAAACTTAGACTCGTCTAAGCTGATAATGTATCTCCTACAAATACTCTCTTAGAGAGACACCTTTTCCAAAGGAGTAGAAACTGACAGAAAAAATCTAAAGGTTGCGCTATAAGATGATGCCTAATCATGAAAGCGTAAAGGATGAACGAATGCGAATCTCTATAATAAGATACGGGTAGGGAAGTAGTTCACAAGGAACGTAACTTCCACAACGGTCCCATTTACACCATGAGGTATGACTACATAGTCTCTGCCCGAAACTGAGATGCTGAAGTGTCTGGAACGTATGAGACCATATGCCCCTGAGGTACCTCCTGAATGGCTTGCACCTGGCCCTCGATCCTCGTAACGGTCGACGGTGCTTCAATCCTCTACTACCGGCCATGCCTACGGCCCTACGGTTGCTAGCCCTAGCCTCTGCCCTGTTGACCTCCTACTGGTGCTTTACAACAATCTCTCGCCCTATGTCTAATCTTATTGCAGTTATAACACGCACCTTTAAACTTGCGCTGCCTCGGCGCCTTCATTCTGCTGCGACCCCTTCTTATAAGGGTCTTGTTGCTGGTGATGAAAACTCTTGCCCCACTGCTGTGGTCCTCCAGGTCCTGAAAAATATCTCTTGCCCTTGCTTTTGTCCTAAGGCTCTCCTGCTTTAGAGTTGCCTTCCTTGTTCTTCTAGAACATAGCGGTTTCTGTCTTCTGTGAGATAGCGGCATCGACTACCTCTCACACTGAGCGGAATCGTCTAGAAACATGGTAATGGCAAAGGTTTGGACAAAGTCCCCTTAAAAACATCTGAGCTTGATGCGACCGGTCTGCCACATGCCAGTGAATCGAAGTAGGCTCATGAATTTACTCTCATAATCAGCTACAATCATGTCTCCCTATTCCAAACAGGCTAACTCCAACTCTTTCCTAGCCTTGGCTGCTGATGATACATACTGCTCGTCAAAGAAGTAAACGAAGTCGTCCCAGGTGAGTGTCTTGCATTGCTCCGGTGTAAACTGAAGTCTGTACCAACCACCGACATTTCCCTTAAGGCTAAATGCAGCTAACCACTACTTCTGAATGGTGTCGACATTAAGCATATCCAAGATGTTCCCTACATCTTCCTTCCACTTGTGCGCTGCAAGTGAATCTCACGTACCATGAAACTCTGGTGCTCTCATCTTCTAATACCTCTCTACTAAACAAAGCCAAGCCTCCGGCTCGGCAACCCTATCAATAGCTGTTAGTGGCGGTGAAGCTGTCAGTGTTGCTTCCTCAATGGGTATTTCTTATTGAGCCTGTTTTGCCATTTTCTCCTCCATCACTGCTAGCTGTGCTGCCAACGATGTTATGAGATCGATCAGATACTGCGGAGCCTGCTGCGGCTCAGGCTCTGCATCAGCTCGCCCGACTCCCTGAGCACGAGTACCTCTATGATCACGTCCTCTTCCCGACATCTATAAGTTCAGGAGTAGAGCTTATTAGACGCAGTAAATGAGATCTCCAGCATGAATAACATGATATATAACAATAGGAAAGTCGTATCATATATCATTCACAACATATTTTATGTACAAAGCAAAATAGATATCATAAAAAAATTCGTACTTTTCGTGTTATATATATATCGTCCTCACTCAATCTCAGAATTCCAAACGGACTCTATACATGATTCATAGGAAACTCTATCCTAGTTCCACTACTTAACACAGGATGATCCTAAGGATACTGGAACTAGAGCTCTGATACCAACTGTGACGCCCCGGTTTCACACAAGGCTGCACTCCAAGGTGAACCCAAGGATACCAAACCTACCATACACCCACACAGTATAATAACATGTTTTTACCATGCACCCATATAGTGCAATAACACATTTTACCATCATAATAATATATCTCTAGTGGAATCAAATAAAAACAATGCAGGTACAAGCAGATACGAGAAAAGTAAAAATGCCAAAGGAAAAATATCCAAATGTTCCAACTGAATAAAAAGAGTGCAACTATTGAACTGAAATAAATATGAAATATCTCAATACATAGAGTCAAGTGAAATAGTACTAAGGCTCTTAGCCTCCAAAATGAAATACAAGTCTATAAATCAACTAAACAAATACTAAGCTAATGTGAAGCATAAGCTATCTATCAAGAAGTGACAACGACTATACAGATTCTCCTTCAACCTGCGGCTCTCCGAAATTTTGATCCTCTACCTGAAAAGAAGGGAAAACAATAGTGTAAGAGCACTAGCAAAACCATCTCCATCCGCCCCCAAGGGAAGGGCTGCTATGTGTGATGGAGACTCTACCTATATATACATAATCTACCTAAAATATTTACCCTATACTAAATGGGGTTAATACTTAGAAACCCACAACACGAGACATGTACGTCAAGCGAAATAATCCAAACAAGGAAACCCTCATGTATATACCATATGTCTCAAATTGTAAATCGCTAAATATTAACTCCAAAACTAAAAATAAAAGAATAAAGGAATACAATACTAAAATGTCAACCAAACCAAGTCATATATGTTAACCCAATACCTCATACTACCCTTGGGTAGTTAATACAAATACCAGCACATAATCCTATGTAATCCACAATACCATATAGCCAGTCACAATATAACTCAACGATGAAATAAAAATAACCAAGTAAAAAAAACTCACTATCAGTCGGCTGATTTTTTCAATCGGTCAACTGAGTATCAGTCATCGGTCGACTGGTGAAAGTGATCAGTCGACTGATGACAGCCATAATGCATAGGCATTTTAAACATAAACCACGACAAACTTAAAAACACCATTTATATTATATTAAAAAATGAATATATATCAAGTTCCCTTTTAAATATGGTGAAAATATATTCTTTTATGTATTTTGTAAAAATATTAAAAATTTGTTTACACAAAAAATTCTAAACAAAAATCATTTTTTAAAAACAAGAAAAATAAAAACACAAAAAAAATTCTTTAAAATAAAACATGTTTTGGCACCCAAACATTCTTGGTGCCGAAGAGTTTAGGGACATGACCCCTATCAATAAAATCCAAGGCCCTTGGGTTATGACCCTATTTGGGCGCATTTTGTATACGTGTTCGGTCATAGCAATAATTGTGCAAATGACTCATCCTATTGTAATAAGTACAATGGAATTGATGCACTTGTTTATGATAACCTTTTGATTATGCACAGAAATATCTATAAACAAAGATGGTCTTCTTAAAAGCATTTTACAAATGTGAAACTTTTTTAAATCAAAACAAAATTTGGCCAAATGACCAACTCTATCACAAAAATCATACTTATACACATTTACATGCTTATGATGAACATTGTGTGCATGTGTGTGTGTGTGGTGATGAAACTTTGATGGGATGCACAAGGAGGAATAATATTAGACTAGTGGGTTTTTGTGCATCATAACAAAATTTAGCAAGATGGGTTTTACGGTCGCAAATAGAGCATTTATAAACAATGTTATATGTGTGTGCATAGTGTATGGATGGTTTGGAAGTAGTAGTATGTGACTTTGCACACAAGTCCATAAGTTCCTTATGATTGACAATGCATGTATTTAGGGTTGAATCTAAAGATGACATATGGTTTTTCATATTTTTCAACTCATAATTTTGCATAATAGCATTGTCAATAGAAGTAGAACAATCATGATTATTCTTGAAAGAATTAAATTCATTTCTAATTTTTTTCTTCCTCTAATATGACATCATTTTTATCATGAGACAATTTAGCAATATTTAATTTTAATTTATCATTGCTTTCTTTAAGAGTCACATTTTCTTTGACAATGATATCAAATTTTGATGCTAACAAATCATGATCGGATTTTCAGTTTACATGCTTGCTTTATAAATTTACAAAATTATAATGCAATTTTTTGTAGGCATGCATTAATCTCTCATATGCACATGCGAGTTCATCTATAGATAAATTATTTTCAGATTCAGACTCGCATACCTCACTAGGGCAATCGCCTAGCGATCGTGTGCATGAAGCTGCTCCAATCTCACTTGAAGTAGAATCCACCAGAACGCGTTGGATTTCCTCCAAGTTACCATGATGTACTTCTATATGTTTTTATAATGTGTAAGCACTATCAACAGAAACAAGTTTGTTAAAAATAGATAGTTCAAAAGCTTTAAGTAAAGATTCTAACAATAACTTATTCATTATAAACATTTTCTCTAAGTGTTGGCCTACCTGTGTTATCTTCCTCAAGTGTTTGGATTTACCACCTCTCCCTAGGCTTTACTACCAACCCACTCCTCTTGGAATTAACCCTAGTCTCTCTCCAACCACTCCTCTAAGTGTTCCTCTAAGTGTTCTTGTGTATTACAATGTGTTTAACAATGAGTGCCAATAAAAGATTTGTTCTCCAATACAAATGAGAACGAATTGAAAGCTCTCTCAATGATACAACCTCACAACCCAAATATACTATATGTGAAATACTTAAGCTCAATTGGTTGCGTGTGTAATCAATGAGTAAAAATGAAATTAAACTCAACATGATCTAGCATATATATATGAGAATTAAAATGAAGATAAACTAGATAATGAGTTTAGAAAAACTTCTCTAAACAAAGAGAGATGAAGATTTGAGGTTGAACTCCTCAAGGAAGAAATTTTGATTTTTCTCTTGGTAAAATCCATCAAACAAACAAACACACTTGCTTTTTGCTTAAAAACTCTTAAAAACCCTATAAAAACCTTTTTCTAAACTTCCATAATGAAACCAATGAGTTATGAGGGCTATAAATAGCCTCTCAAAAGAAAACAACCAAAAACTAGCCATTTTAGCCATTTTACCGTTGATCAGTCGACTGATGAAACATATTAGTCAACCGATTTGTCTAAAAAATAAAAGGCTAGATTATTACTCTGGTCGGTTGACTGAAAAATGACATCAGTTGAGTGATTTTAAGAATCAGTCGACTTATAACTGATACACAGGTTTGCTAAAATTTTAAGAAGCTGATTTTATAAATTCAATTTAAAATAGAAAATCAACTCCAAAAATAGTAAAACTTTGAAAAACATTTATACACATGAAGATAAACATGTCAGAGAAGAAAATTTTGAAATATCACTTCGTATTTGTGAAAACTCACTAACCGAAAAATAGATATTTTAGTTTCTAAAATTTCGTGAAGAGTTGATTTTGTAAATTTCGTGAAATAGTAAATCAACTCAAAAAATAATAAAACTTAGGGAATTATTTATATATCTGAAATAAATATGTTAGAAAATGAATTTCTAGAAAATCATTTCCCAAGTATGAAAAATTACTATTTTGCAAAACGATCAAATATGCGAGTTTGTTAAGTACTTGATTTTTATGAAATTTCTTGAAACAAGTTTTAGGATGCTCTTCAATAAATTAATAGACTTAAGGAAAGATATAAAATAGTATCGTCAAGTCTATAATCTAAAAACAATGATAAATCGAAACAAGTGTGTGTGTAGTTTGAGCTTTTAAGCATAACACATAAAGTGTGACGCCCCGGTTTCACACAAGGTTGTAGTTCAAGGTGGAACCAATGACGTTAAACCTGCCATGCACCCATATAGTACAACAACATGCTTCACCATCACAGTAATATCTCTCTAGTGAAATCAAACAATAAACAAATGTAGGTACAAGCAGATAGGGTAAATATGACAGTACAATGAACATGATATAGAAAAAGAGATATCCAAATAATCATAATCATGTTCCAACTGAATAAAAGAGAGTACAACTAATAACATAAAGTAAAAATGAAATATCTCAATACATATGATTCAACTGAAATAGTACTAAGGCACTCAACCTTTCCAAAATGAAATACAACTCTAGATGTCTAAAAATAAACAATATCTATGGTAGAGCATAAATAAACTACTAATAATAAATAATGATGAAAGCTAATCCGTAACTCCATCAACCTACGACTCTCCCGATGCCTGGTTCGCTGCTTGAAAAGAGGGAAAACAACGAACGTCAAAGTGCTAGCGAGAACATCTCCACCGTCCCCAAGGGGAGGGATGGTGTAGGAAAATACATGTTAGTATATATAGATATAAATAAATCATCTACCCTAAACTAAGCGGAAATTGATATTTAGAAATTCACAACAAGAGAATGGGTACTGTTGGCCTTCTTATTTTGATGATGTTTAACAAACAATTTACCACTAGTGTTGTTTGTCTAGTATTTGTGTTTTCTTATTTATTATAGACAAACAACGTCGTTGGAGGATGGATGGATTGCGCCACAACGATCATATCCAAATGAGGTTGGCGGAATGTCGGTGAAGCTTATACAATTCTAGTTCAAGATCCAAGTTCAGCTTCATCCGCATGTGTACCAAGTCGAGCTTATTGATCAAGATCTAGCTTGGGTAACTTAATTTTCTATTGTATTTGTAAAAATATTGTATTCTTAGTTTTTGGACTTAACAATAATCATATACATATTTTATTAAATGTACAAAATCATTGTGCAAAGTTTCAAAACATGGTTTAGCCTAAATGTCAAAATTCATATGTTTACATTTTCGTGTTTTGGATTATTTTATAAAATGATGATATTTTTCATTTGGGAAGTCCTTTTTGGAAACCAGTCGTTGTAGCATGTCTATTATCATGTCTACAATCATTCCTCAAAGTTTTATATTTTTTGGAATTTATTTGATATTTTTAAACAGTGTTTTAAAATCAGAAAAACTGTTTTCAGAACTTTATTTTCATGTATCAGCCCTCGGTCGACTGCACCGGTCGACCGCACCTGTGTTCTTTCGTTAGTGGGCAGCAGAGAGTTTGTTGGTCGACCACCCGGGTCGACCGAGAGCTCGAGACTTCCCACGGTCGACCGCACCGGTCGACTGAAGAAGTCTCTGCTCGTTTTCTCAGATTGGGATCTGGATCGCTGTCGACCGTGAATTTTTTCGGTCGACCGCCGCTCTGTCAGATTCTTTCCAACGGTTATTTTTGTTACCATTGGCTGGGCTTTTTTTGTCATTTGCTTGGGGTTTTTTTGCTGATGTTTTGAGTGGATATATATACCCCATTGTCTTCAGCTCTTTCATAACAAGAGTATGTTTTTAAAACAAGTTTAAAGAGTTTTAAACAAGGGTTTAAGTTTAGTTTAAGAAGCTTTTAAGCATTTAGAAGTTTGAGTTTGTGAGATCAATTTAACAAGAGCTTGAGGAGATCATCTATTGGTGTTTGGGCATCCGACTATTCTCCTTCCATCTCTTGTCATCTATCGAGAAGTTTTCTAACTCTTTTCTCTAGCAATTTTATTATTGATTTTCATATTCTTATTATTGCTAGTTTGCTATTTGAGTTAGATTTGATTTTATCTCATTGTTACACACACCCACATGAGCTTATTGTATTTACATACATAGTATATTAGGGTTGTGAGAGATTGTAACATTGAGTTGTGCTTAATTGAGTTCTCATCTATTGTAGAGAACAAATTTATATTTGTTACATTGTGAGTGTTGTAGAGGAGTGTGTGGTGAGAGTCAGGGATCGTTCCAAGAGGAGTGGCGTCGGTTGACGAGCCTAGGGAGAGATTGTAACCGAGCACTTGAGGGAGACACAACTAGGTCCAACACTTGTGAGGGTGTAGAGTGTGATTGCAAGAGTGTTGATTGTAAAATTTTCGGTTAGCTAGAAAACCGAGTGTGAGGTGTAAACGTTATTCGGGTGAGCGTAGAAAAACCGGTCGTGATAGTGGATTTCTCCCCGGGAGTGGGGAGCAGAGACGTAGGACGGAAGGTCCGAACTCCGTGATCATTTGATTGTGTTTGAGTGTGCATTGGTGTTTATTCTTATTTATGTTCATTGCTCATTTCGCCATTATCTCATTATTTTATATCATCCACTATCTTGTTTCATTTTGTTTACCCTTGTGTTAGTTTCATATCATTGCATATATATCTCATAGTATATCTCTTTTCTAGGATATATTTCATTGTGCATATTGCTTATCCTAGTTCACATATCATGTTGTATTTCATACTTGCTAGGATAACTTGTTAATTAATTTTAATTGGCATAAAATCGGATTAGATTAGCATAAGACCCTAATCACCCCCCTCTAGGGTCTAACAATTGGTATCAGAGCTTGGTGCTCTTTGATTTAAGGTCTAATCGCCTTGAGTTAAAGATCCAAGTTATCTTTTTGTGCTAATCTTGTTTTGATTGCATTTGTATCTTACTTGCATTTTTTTACAAATTATAGATATGAATGATGCATCTTGTTTAGGCTATGATTCTAGTATTGCTCCTAAATTCAATGTTTCCCCTATGCTCAATGGTGCTTTAGATTCAAAATATTTGTTCAATCTAAAAATATCAATTTATGGGAAATCATTGATTGTGCTTATATTGTGCCCACGTTGGAGAAATCTAAGTGGAGCAAACATGATAAAAAGATGTTTATTATGAACAAGCTTATGTTAGAATTCACTAGGCGATAGTCCTAGTGAGGTTTGCGAGTTCGAACCCGATAATGATTTATATAGTGATGAACTTGCTTGTGCTAGTGATAAATTATTGCATGCCTACAAGAAATTGCAAAATGATTTCATTGATTTACAAAGCAAGCATGTAAATTTGAAATCCGATCATGAGTCTTTATCTTCTAAGTTTGATACTATTTCTAATGAAAATATGATCCTTAAAGAAAACAATGAAAAATTAAAATTGGATCATGATTCTTTGCTTTCAAACTTTGCTAAGTTAACTCATGAAAGAGATAATATCATGCTAGAAGTAGTAGCTATTAGAAATGATTTTGATAACCATACATGCTCTACTTCTATTATCAATGATGTTGTGCATAATGATGATTTGAATCTTGTTAAGGAACGCATATCATGCTTAGATTCAACTTTAAAAACATGCATTGATAACTATAAGAAACTTATGGACAAGTGTGCTAAATCTAGTACTACAAAATCACCTACACACTATGCACACTTGTATAGCAAAGTTTACAAGTGCTCCTTTTGTGGTCGTAAATGTCATTTAGCTAAATTTTGCTATGATGCACAAAAACATAAGAATATTAATCCTACTTGTGCATCTCATCAAGTTTCTTCATCACATGTACACACACATGCACCTATTTCTCATCATAAGCATGCTTATATGTATCACTGTGATTTTTGTGGTACAGTTGGTCACTTAGCTAAGTTTTGTTTTGATTTGCGAAAAGTTTCTAAATCGTAAAATATTTCAAGTAGACCAACATTGTTTTAAAATGTTTCTCATTTGCAAAATAATCTTAAAAGACCATCTTTATTTGCAAATGTTCCACGTGCACATTTTAATGGTCAACATAAGCAAATGCTTCCTTTCCATTGTACATATTGCAATCAGAAGGGTCATTTGAGTGATTATTGCTATGACCGATCCCGTGCACCACATATGCCTAAGAGGGTTCATAACCCTATGGCTTTGAGCTTAAAAGATATGGGTCATGTCCCTAAATCTCTTGGTACCAAGAATTCTTGGGTACCAAAACAAATTTGATTTTTAAAACCAAGTACTTTAGTGCTTTTCTTTTTTCTTTTCTTGATTTTAAAAATTATATCTTAAAATCTTTTGATTATGAAAATAATTTTTAATTGATAAAATCTTTTGTTTTTATGATTATTTGTTTTGTTTTGATGAGAGGTTTGTACGTACTTATATAACCCTCCAGATTTATTGGGTGTTTATTCCCAAATCTTGTTAACGGGTGCTAAAATGTTTATATGGGTTGATACTAGCTCAAGAGCTAGATATAATTACCTCTCTTGATTTTTGAAAATCAATGATGATTTGGTTTTATGATTTAAATTTTGATTTATGATTTTTTTTTTGGTTGATTCGTTTTCATTTGAAAACTTTTTGCATGATTCTCATGTTTCTCTTCTTTTGATTTCATAAATCTACCTTTACAAACGTTTTTATGTTCTTAGATATGAGACACTATTTTTCACTTTGATATATTTATATATGTTCTCAATGTCTTTTTGTATGTGAGTGATTTTTAGCATATTCATGTATGCTTGCTCACATGTTTTGCCTTGATCTTTATTGCATATATTTTATATGGCATTTTGATAGGGGGAGCAATCCCTATACTTGCTTCATACTCACCCATGCTTATTTGTAGGGGGAGCTTTCGCTCTCTTAATTCTTTTTTTTTGTCCCTTTTTGATGTTGTCAAAGGGAAAGAAATATTGTGAGTATATTCTTTCTTGTTTATATGCATGTGAATTATAAATTATATATTCATTTTCTTCATGCATATATCTCTTTTTGTAAATTGTTTGTCATCATCAAAAAGGGGGAGATTATTGGCCTTCTTGTTTTGATGATGTTTAACAAACAATTTACCACTAATATTGTTTGTCTAGTATTTGTGTTTTCTTATTTATTATAGACAAACAACGTCGTTAGAGGATGGATGGATTGCGCCATAACGATCATATCCAAAGGAGGTTGGCGGAATGTCGGTGAAGCTTATACAATTCTAGTTCAAGATCCAAGTTCAGCTTCATCCGCATGTGTACCAAGTCGAGCTTATTGAAGATCAAGATCTAGCTTGGGTAACTTAGTATAGGTTTTATATTATGTGTGTTAAGTACGTTAAGCTCAATATCTATACACACACATTTATTGGTTTCTTCGTATATATATATAGTTATATATACATATATATATACATAAGTTTTGGTTTCTATGCATATATATAGTTATATACATTTATATACATGCATGGTTTTAGTTTTTCATGTTTATAATATGAAATCACAAATTTCATATTTACTATTGTGTTTTTCGAAAACATTGCATAGAATATGCAATTTTGTGAAAATTCTATATTCTTAGTTTTTGGACTTAACAATAATCATATACATATTTTATTAAGTCTACAAAATCATTGTGCAAAGTTTCAAAACATGGTTTAGCCTAAATGTCAAAATTCATATGTTTACATTTTCGTGTTTTGGACTATTTTGCAACATGATGATATTTTTCATTTGGGAAGTCCTTTTTGGAAACCAGTCATTGTAGCATGTTTATTATCATGTCTACAATCATTCCCCAAAGTTTTACATTTTTTGGAATTTATTTGATATTTTTAAACAGTATTTTAAAATCAGCAAATCAGATTTTCTGCATATCAGTTTTCGGTCGACCGATCCGGTCGACCGCTCATATGTTCAGCCGTCAGTGGGCAGCAGAGAGTTTGTCGGTCGACCGATGCGGTCGACCGAGAGCTCGAAATTTCTATCGGTCGACCGCACCGGTCGACCGAATAAGTCTCTGCTCGTTTTCTCAGATTGGGATCTGGATCGCGGTCGACCGCGAATTTTTGGTCGACCGCCGCTCTATCAGATTCTTTCCAACGGCTATTTTTGTTACCGTTGGCTGGGGCTTTTTTTGTCATTTGCTTGGGGTTTTTTTGCTGATGTTTTGAGTGGATATATATACCCCATTGTCTTCAGCTCTTTCATAACAAGAGTGTGTTTTTAAAACAAGTTTAAAGAGTTTTAAACAAGGGTTTAAGTTTAGTTTAAGAAGCTTTTAAGTATTTAGAAGTTTGAGTTTGTGAGATTAATTTCACAAGAGCTTGAGGAGATCATCTATTGGTGTTTGGGCATCCAACTATTCTCCTTCCATCTCTTGTCATCTATCGAGAAGTTTTCTAACTTTTTTCTCTAGCAATTTTATTATTGATTTTCATATTCTTATTATTGCTAGTTTGCTATTTGAGTTAGATTTGATTTTATCTCATTGTTACACACACCCACTTGAGGTTATTGTATTTGCATTCATAATATATTTTGGGTTGGTGAGAGTTGTAACAATTGAGTGTGAGCTTTCATTGTGTTCTCATCCATAGTTGAGAACAATCAATTATTGTAATTGAGCCTAACTGTGAAATACACTTTGTAATACACTTGTACACCGAGAGAAGTGTGTGGTGAGAGTCGGGGATCGTTCCAAGAGGAGTGGCGTCGGTTGACGAGCCTAGGGAGAGGTTGTAACCGAGCACTTAAGGGAGACACGGCTAGGTCCAACACTTATGAGGGTGTAGAGTGTGATTGCAAGAGTGTTGATTGTAAAATTTTCGGTTAGCTAGAAAACCGAGTGTGAGGTGTAAACGTTATTCGGGTGAGCGTAGAAAACCCGGTCGTGATAGTGGATTTCTCCCTGGGAGTGGGGAGCGGAGACGTAGGACGGAAGGTTCGAACTCCGTGATCATTTGATTGTGTTTGAGTGTGCTTTGGCGTTTATTCTTATTTGTGCTCATTGTTCATTTCGCCATTATCTCATTATTTTATATCATCCACTATCTTGTTTCATTTTGTTTACCCTTGTGTTAGTTTCATATCCTTGCATATATATCTCATAGTATATCTCTTTGCTAGGATATATTTCATTGTGCATATTGCTTATCCTAGTTCACATATCATGTTGTATTTCATACTTGCTAGAATAACTTGTTAATTAGTTTTAATTATCTTAAAATCGGATTAGATTAGCATAAGACCCTAATCCCCCCCCCCCCCCTCTAGGGTCTAACAGGTACGTCGAACGAAATAATCCAAACAAGGAAACCCTCATGTATATACCTCATATCTCAAATTATGGATCGCTAAATACAAACTCCAAATCCTATGAATAAAATAATAAATAAAAGAAACAACACAGTAACAAACCTCATACAATACAAATCATGTCAAAACACAATACCCTTCGGTAGACGGCACAGTCACAAATATAATACCCCGGTCAGGGAAACTCACATAAAATATGCTGTGTATGATAACCTCAGTCTTATATTCTACTCTCGGGTAACTAACATTGGAGCATGAATGCAATCTATGTAATCCTCTATCTGAATCAGCGATGCTTTTGTAAGGCACTCGCAATATCTTGTGACATCACTCACCTTACTCAATCATGTTTGGGGAGAAAGTTAATTTATTCATTGCTGTGTTTATTACAACTTCAGTCGTTACAATAAAAACAAAAAGTTAATCTTTTTATAAGATCCTTACACAATGAGAACAAAAAAAAAGTACAACTCTCGTCAAACAGTGCAATAGGTGTTTATCGCCCGCTGCTTGCATGAGATCTTGGCCTGTGACGGGGATGTTGATATCCGTGGACTACCAAATGATCAGATCAGATCCGGAGCTTCGTTGATTCGCGAAGGAATCAAGAAACAGAAGCAATTATCTCGGTAACAGCGAGATAATCACTCTTCTCGAGATCACCGCAACGGGGCAATCTCAAGGGAAGGAACCTGGAACTGTAGATCTAACGAGCTCCCCTTCTTTATGCTGACGAGCTCGATCCGATCTCCTCCTCTCTTCTGAAATTCGTGCTCCTTCAGTCTTCAATTCAGTAGGGCTTCACCAACGCTCGAGAATTCCAGATATCCTCTAAAATTCATGGCTCCCTTCAGATCTCCTTTTATGAGGGTGCTAAGGGTGTATTTATAGGCTTTAAATGTCATGTTTATGGATAAGAATGCCGTGTTTGTGGATAGGGATGAAGAACAACCGTTATTATCCGTTTAGGTGGGTTTTCGGTTATGTAACAACTTCCACATGTTTAAGGATAATCTCACATATTTATGGATGATCCCAATGAGTTCTAGAAGCCAATCTTATCAGAAAACAAGTCAGGAGCTAACTTGGGCGCGAGTCACTTCGACTGTCTCGCACATGTCCGAGACAGCTTGGACTATCTCTGGTATTTTGGTCTTAACTCTTTCGTATGAACTCAGAATGAGATGATTCAAAATGCATTGGAAATCTAACAAAGAGATCTACAACTTTTATCTTTTTATATTCTTTAGATTCGAATCATATCATGCCCAAAATGTGCTAGACACAATTGGTGTTCTCCCAGGTACGAAACAGTCTGGACTGTTTCGGATGTTTTGGCTCTAACTCCTTTGTTCGATCTCGGAATTACGTGATTCAAAGTGTGTAGGTAAGCCGTCGAAGAGCTCTACAATATCCCCTTGGTGAATCATACATGGGGTGAACGATACATAAGGGACGTTTTGTCTTTTGTGAGCAAAACGTAACTCCCGATCGGATCGTATCTTCGTTATTCTGCTGTTCCGTTGTTTCATACAGTTTGTTGACTCACTTCATGTGCTTGTCGACGTCAGATAATCCTCTTTAACTTGGATAATAACGTTTATCGTCTTTTCTTCATCTCGAGCTGCGTGTGGGAACCTATAGGTATTTTTAGACGCCTATAAATACCCCTTCCAAAGTGTTTAAGTCTCGTTTTTTTTTTATAGAAGAGTCTGAAATACTTTGGATGTGATAGGCCCAACCTTCAGTCAGTGTAAAAGGACCTATAGTTGGCTTTAATTCTTGACTTATTCAATTTTTGGTCTATTCAATATTTTGATGAATAGCTGAAATTTCTCCGGCGCTGCGTTTATCGTCTAGCCGTTGTCGATGTCTCGAATCGAAACTAATGAGTTGGTTTTAGCTCGTGTTGGACCCTAGAGGTGGGTGATTAGGGTCTTAAGGCTATAATTGTGCAATAAAAATAAGACAAGCAACACACCACAATAATGAACAACTAGGGTCTTAAGGCTATAATTGTGCAATAAAAATAAGACAAGCAACACACCACAATAATGAACAACTAAGATAAATGAGATAGAGTTAGAAATCGGCAACACACCACAATAATGAACAACTAAGATAAATGAGATAGAGTTAGAAATCGTTATCCAAGTGACACACGATGTGTTAACGAGGTTCGGCCCGCTGACCTACGTCTCCGTTCCCCACTCTCGAGGGAAATCCACTACACAACCCGGTTTGGAAGCTGGAACTTCTTCTACACAATGATCTCCACAAGATCTCACAACTACACAGTTGATCACCACAAGATCTAACTCCCATACAGTTAATCTCCACAAGATCAAGCTCACAACAGTAGTAATGGTGTAAAAACTCTCTCTTTACAATGTCTCTATGGCAATGAGAAAGATTACACTAAAGCTGGGATGTGAACTTGAAAACAGAGAGAAAACAGGTTTGAAAATTTAGGGCTCTTTTGAAAATAGTAAAACAAGATTGCAGGATTTTTAAAATGGACAAGAGCACTTGAAAGAAGAGGGGTATGAGAGTTTAAATAGGAAAAAGATCAGCTGCTAAAACCCATACCCAGATCCCCTTAAACCCGTAAGAAATGATTTCGTAAATTTGTACTGAAAACGTCCGTTGGAGTAAGCGGCGGTCGACCGTGAAAATCTCGCGGGCGACCGCGAGCCCCTTTCGAAACGGTCGACCGGGGCGGTCGCCCGTGGGAATTTTCGAGCTGATGGTCGACTGTGGCGGTCGATCATGAAAGTTTCTGCTGTCCACTCAGAAAAAAACACAGGCGCGATCGACCGTGATGGTTGACTATGAACTGATACATGCTAACACTATTTTTAAAACCTGTTTTTGACTCTTTAAAAAAACTGTAAAAATATTCAAATGACTTCAAAAAATTGTGTAACTTTGTAAATTCTTTTTAACACTAAAAACAAATTGTTTAGAAAGGAAATTTAGCGAATAAGTCCTCATACTTGTGAAAAAAGATATTTTGTCAAAACGCTCAAAAAATGTAAGTATGAAAACGTGTGTGTGATATCCCAATAGCTTCAAGTGAAATCTACAACTACTTGCCTATATTCTAGCACTAGAGAGAAAAGAAAAACTAGCTAATATCCTCACATAGAATTACAATTTTTTGAGTCTTGATATAGCTTGAGTTGATGAAGCTTCTCATTGTATTTATTATTCTTGAATAAACATTGCTTCATCACTATGCCTCCTCCTCCTTTGGATATCATCATTGTAGCTCATATTCTATCCAATCCTCCATAAGTGGTACTAACAAGCTTGATATATATATTAACTATAATATCACTCAACAAGCAATTAGTACCGATAATGGTGGTTGTATAACATCATCAAAACATAAGGGCTAACAGCTCATGTCATTGAGTTGACTTTGAACTGACTATCTTCATCGGAAATTCATATCTGAACTTTGGAGTTGATCGGAGGCCATGCGTTAACCGGCGTTGACTTCCATCGCAATGCGTTGACCGACGTTGACACAGTTTATACTCGTACGTTTGCTAGAGTATAAACAATTTAGGCTCTTAAGGTATTGGAGCAGGGAGGACCAATGTAAACTCGTATACTCTTGGGATTTCAAGTCACGAGACCAACCGATGAAGCTGGTTTGTCAGTAACTATCGTGCTTATAGGAGTTTTGGCAAACCCTCAACCATCAACGGATTTGTTGAGACTTTACCGACTACCGTTTGAGTCGGGCTAGCATGTGGATTGTTTAAGTCCATTTCGCATGTGACATTGTGCTAAGAGAGTTAACTCTCTTACTGCTACGATATTAAATACGTAGACTTCGTCTTTCTCACAGGAATAGACTACCCGACAACGCGTGTTAGGCGCTGACTTATCCCAACTTAGGTTTCGGGATAAAAGTCCCCAGACATAGATTCTGGTGTCTTCTTCAATCGGTGAAAGACTAAACCGACAACACGTGTTAGGCGCTGACTTATCCCTACTTAGGCTTCGGGATAATAGTCCCCAGACTTGGATTCTGGTGTCTTCTTTAATCGGTGAAAGACTAAACCGGTAACACGTGTTAGGCGCTAACTTATCCCTACTTAGGATTCGGGATAAAATTCCCTACGCGTGTAAGGTGCGGATTTTGGGAGTTGAAAAGTAGTGTCTTCTCATGGGGCAAAGACGAACCCGATGCTGAAGAGGAAGAATTTTATATTCTATCTCCAATTGCAAAGGAAACTCCAAGTGGGATCTTCACTTCAAGAATCTGAAGAGTGAAACTAAGAGTGGGATCTCCACTCCGAGAATAAAAAAGATTCAGATAATCCTAACTATCGGAAGGTTTGATTACTGAACTAAACATGAATTTATCATTTATCGAGAGTAAATTATGGTTTTGGCCCTAACTGTAGGAAGGTTTTACCAAGCGGGAGTTTGGGGTGACCCTAACTGTAAGAATGTTTGATCACTCGATTTGAAAGTGGACGTCTCGTTCATGGAAAGAATCGAGAGGAGATTTTGGCTTTGGCCCTAACTGTAGGAAGGTTTGACCAAATGCGGGGTTTGAGTGATCCTAACTGTTTAAAGATTTGATCGCTCAATTTGTGAACCTCTCATTCATGGAAAGAATCGAAAGGGGGTTTTGGTTATGATCCTAACTGTTTAAAGGTTTGACCAAATGGGAGTGAAAGTATAATTCACAGTAAGAGTGTTGACTTGTACGAATCACTCAGTAGAGGTTTTCGATGTCAAATGACGAGATCTTGACACGAAGGGGATTTGACAATCGCAATAGACCGTTCGAATTAAAATTTTTAGTTCTATGTCAGGACTTTAACAGTGAGAGTTTAGTGTTTATCACTTTGTTTGTAATGACCGGGTTATCTCTAAGAATATTATATGTAACATTCTAGCGGGAACATCCCATTTTATGAATTATCCACCCCTAGCTTTCTTTGCGAAACTGGGTCTAATGAGGAGCACATTGTCCTCAATCGCATGTTCGGGTTATCCTTAAGAATATAAGATTCTCCAGGAACTTTTCGTCAAAGGTAGGAAATAGTTTAGACTTATATACCTATTGGAATATACAGGGAGCAGTTTAACCTCATACACCTGTTAGAGGATTGAGAAGCAGTTTATACTCGTATACTCTTCGGAGTCCTGCCGTTCTCATTTGGCTTATCCCAGTGTTATGACGTCGGCTTCAACCAAGGTTTGGATGCTATTCTTGAGACCGAAACAAGTCTTGGTGGGATGAAGGGTCCTCCTGTGGTACAAACAGTACTTTGGATCCGAAGTATTGTCAGTTTCCTCCTGATTTGTGATAGGTGGTAGCTTCATCTTGTTGTTTTCAAGGAAGGATTCAAAAATGGCCAGAATGTCATCGTCCTTGAAGGAGTACTCTTTTTGGAGTCTCAGATCCGAAGTTTTTTGTTATCTTCGGGATTGCTACTGTAACGTCTGATTAACATCAATAGCTGGTGCGGGTGCCTTCCTGGGAGACGAAGTTTGATTTCGGAGGGATAGCCTCCGGTTGGCTTCTCTCGGCTTTCTTCCTTCTGAGAAAGTGTTCGGCCTGCTCTCCTTGCACCTTCAACTCTTTCCACGTCTTGGACGGTGCTACTCCCATAACTTTCGAGATATCAATGGATAGGTTGTTATGATAGGTTTGGAGGATGAAGTTCTCTGTGACTGGGTCTCAGCAATTCATCGCATTATTTCGGAAGCGCTTGACGAAGTCGTCGACCGTCTCTTCGTCTTCCTGTTTCTCCTCAAAAAGTGTCCTAATTGATATCTTGGTGTCATCATTAAAGAAATTGCTGAGGAATGAGTTTTTCATATCGTCCCAGCTATTGATGCTTCTAGGCTTGAGACGGAGGTACCAATCGAAGGCAAGCCCGCAAAGGGTGCCCAAAAATGACTGAACCATTAATACTTCATTTCCAGAAATTATGCCTAAGTGGGACTTGAAGTAGATCAGATGTTGAGTGGGCGAACCCTTCCCGTCGAACGGCATGAAGTTGATCAGGTTGAACTTTATCGGATACGGGATCGACTCCCACTCTCTTGGGTAAGGACACGAAATATCGATCTTCTTCACCTCTCAAGCAGACATCAGAGTGTTGATTTTACTCTCGAGGTCTTTCATCTTTTCGTCCTCGTCTGCATCATGCTTTGGACGATTTCTAAAAAGAACAACGCAGCCACCCCCGGCATTGTCATCTTCGGTGGGACCACCCCCAGCGTCGTTGTCTTCAGTGGGGCCACCCCCAGTGTTCTGGTGAACGGGAGGTTATCAACATTGAGATGTTCATCTACATCTGAATCTCTACCTGCTTGGTTAGCAATATTACGACGGCTGGATTCACCAAGTTGATTGGACAGAGCCCGAATCTGTTGGTCATGTTCTTCCTTCATCCGCATCATGGCCATTTCCAATTCGAACTTGAAGTTTTATTTTTTGCTTAGCAAAAGCATCCTCGATGATTTTGGCTATTTGCTCGGTGTTGATCATAAACACTTCCCAAGCTTGTCCCACGCTAGACATTGTGTCGTCAGAGGCGATTGCGGAGCAAGTATCTGAAAGTTCATCCTCTGAAGACAGTCCTTCGTGCATCCTTGGGTCAACCCTATGTTTAATGGCTTCTAGCTGGAGCCAATACATCCGTTGGGCTATTCCTAAGTTGACTTTTCTTCCTGAAGAAAAGTCAAGATTAGAGCCGTTTGAAGCAATCGAAGACTTTCCTCTGTCAACCATGTTGATAGTGACTTTAGGGAATTCGTTATCTTGACCGATTGACTTTCATTTAAGGAAACGCCTTAACTTACCCCCTGTCAACCATGGTTTCAACGTTTCAGAGGAAAACCTTTGGAATACAGAGACCCTCTGTGAAGTGCTCATGGGGCAGCTATATTCTAATAATACTGCCCGGATAAATCTCTCACATGGACAGTGAGAGTGTGTTTCTGGGGTATTCCTCTTTCAAGACTTACCCCCAGCCTGATAGTACAACTTATCAGCATTATGGCCGGAGCAACTTATCGGCTGTTTACATGATTCTTCAGGTGTAACGCTGACGTCTGTTCGACGCGTCTTCTTCTGAATAGGTAATGCTTTATTAGTGTTAGCATGAGTCACACATTTAGAATCACACCCGTGTGAGGGTGAAATCTTAGCGGGCTCCTGATTTTGTGCATGCACCCCCAAGCGGGTGTTCACGGGAATCAGCTTGTTAGGAGGTCGCGTACAACCCCCAGTCTGGATGGTTGCTCGAGGTTCCTTCAGCGATGCAAAGCGTTCCTTAACAGGCGCTTTGCCTTGATCTTTGGGTAGAGAACCAAGGTGATCCTTCAGAGGAATTCTAAATTTGGAGAGATCCACGTCGCTGTAGGGCTTCACTGAAGGTGTGGTGGCAGGAGGAGCGGGATCCGAAGTTGACGAAGGCTGGGGAGCAACGTCGCATGCTTTTGCCTTAGGCGCTAATTTGGCCTTTAGCATCCAAACTTGTTTGGATCTCGGTGATCTCTTAACCGCCTCTTCCTTTTGCATTTCTTATGCTTTTCGCACAAGGATCCGAGCGTGCGCAAGAAGTGCGCAGCACTTCTGAATGTGCTCCTCCAGAGTGGAACGGTTCCGTTTGACATGAATCCATTCATTAGTAGGTGATTTGGACCTCTTCAGCCACGGGGATCTTGATCGTCGAATGCGGCATGACAGCCTTGGCAGTAAGGTTGTTGGCTCCCACTGTGATCGCCAGCTTGTTTAGGGAGAAAGTTAATTTATTTATTGCTGTGTTCATTACAACTTCAGTCGTTACAATAAAAATAAAAAGATAATATTTTTATAAGACCCTTACACAATGAGAACAAAAAAAAGTACAACTCTCATCAAACACTGCAACGTGTGTTTATCGCCAGCTGTTTGCGTGGGATCTTGGCCTATGATGGGGATGTTGGTATCCGTGGACTACCAAATGACCAGATCAGATCCGGAGCTTCGTTGATTCGCGAAGGAATCAAGAAACTGAAAAATTATCTTCGCAATAGTGAGATAATCACTCTTCTCGATATCACCGTAATGGGGCAATCTCAAGGGAAGGAACCGAGAACTGTAGATCTGACAAGCTCCTCTTCTTTATGTTGACGAACTCGATCCGATCTCCTCCTCTCTTCTGAAATTCGTGCTCCTTCAGTCTTTAATTCAGCAGGGCTTCGCCAACGCTCGAGAATTCCAGATCTCCTCTAAAATACATGGATCCCTTCAGATCTCCTTTTATGAGGGTGCTAGGGGTGTATTTACAAGCTTTAAATGTCATGTTTATGGATAGGAATGTCGTATTTGTGGATAGGATTGCCGTGTTTGTGGATAGGGTCGAAGAACAACCGTTATTATCCGTTTAGGTGGGTTTTCAGTTATGTAACAGTTTTCACACATTTAAGGATAATCCCACATGTTTATGGATGATCCCAATGAGTTCTAGAATCCAATCATGTCAGAAAACATGTTGGGAGCTGACTTGGGCGCGAGTCACTTCGACTGTCTCGCACATGTCCGAGACAGCTTGGACTATCTCGGGTATTTTGATCTTAACACTTTCGTACGAATTAGGAATGAGATGATTAAAAATGCATTGGAAAGCTAACGAAGAGCTCTACAACTTTTATCTTTTAAGATTCTTCAGATTTGAATCATATCATGCCCAAAATGTGCAAGACACAATTTGTGTTCTCGCAGGTCCGAAACAGTCTGGACTATTTCGGATGTTTTGGCTCTAACTCCCTCGTTCGATCTCAGAATTACGTGATTCAAAGTGTGTAGGAAAGTCGACTAATAGCTCTACAATATACCCTAGGTGAATCATACATGGGGTGAATGAGACATGAGGGACGTTTTGTCTTTTGTGAGCGAAACGTAACTCCTAATCGGATCGTATCTTCGTTATTCTGCTGTTCTGTTGTTTCATACAGTTTGTTGACTCACTTCATGTGCTTGTCGATGTTAGATAATCCTCTTTTACTCAGATAATAATATTCATCGTCTCATCTTCATCTCGAGCTGCGTGCGGGAACCTATAGGTATTTTTAGACGCCTACAAATCGCTCTGCGGAAATAGGCATATCACCCTATTCCGGAATACAATGATGCACATGGAGTTAAGTCTACCGCGGCCTCATTGCAGTATACCAACTAACACACTCTGAGTGTAGTCCCTTGCGGTCTCATTACGAAGTGCCAACTAACCCACTCAAGCATCCAAACTATCATGAAATGCAATATGTGTCACTCTCACCTCCGAATGCTCGTACGTGCTCAAAACCAATACATGAACTCTTGTAACATACACACGTGTATCATCGTGTAACTCGAATTCCGTGTTCACGATCAAAGAATGTGAGAAAGAAACTAGGTTCACAAAAATGATTATGATCTGTCGATCGATCTTATCCTATCAGTCGACTGATGGACACATGCACAATACGTGCACAAAAAATTCAGCTTGATTGGTCGACTGATGACCTATGGTCAGTCAACCGACCAGAGTAAACCAAACTTCCTACTGGACAATAATCGGTCGACTGATTTCCTATGATCAGTCGACCGACCCGAGTAAAATTCTAATTTTCTATCAAAGGTTAAATATCCCACTAAATTCATCAAAGAAAACGAAATTTCTTAATAAAACACATGTCTTAAAATCTTGTTTAAGGTATTTAGGGTTTACTTTTCTACATGAAATCACAATTATCAAATTCGAAGGAAATTTGAAAACCCTAACTTGTTTATATACGTAAGATCATCATGAAAACAACTAACTTTGATCAAAACTCAAATTAAAACCATGTTCAAAACTTAAGCCCACATCTAGAAATCCATTTTATATCATTTTAAATCAAAAAGATTAGAACTTTATATCAGACGGTTCAAAAGAAGTGATTTTTATGCATAAACTACGTTTAGAAACCTGACAAAACCAAACTAAACCAAACAAAAACATGTGATGAGTTTGGAGGAGATGAAACTCACCTCAAAACATGCTGAGCTCCCTAAATATGCAAGAAACACGATCCTCCTTCGTCGGGAAGCCCACGATCTCGCACTCTTCTTGATTTTGCTTCACAAAGCTTTCAAAATTCACTTTAAAACTCTCTAGTGTTTTGAAGGGAGAGGGTGACTATTAAACAACGTGGGAGATGATGAAAAAACATGAGAAATATCGTATATATACACTTATATACACAAACGGGCCAAACCGAAATTAAATTTGACCCGAAAACAGAAACTTAGCAGGAATCTGCCTCCCGTCGGTTGACTGATCACTTGGCATCAGTCGACCGGCCATCTCCTATCGGTCGATTGATGCCAAGTGATCAGTTGACTGGCCAGAAATGATGTCTAGCCTACAGGTTTGTACACCCGACCGGTCGAATTATTCCATGCCATCAGTCGACTGACCCGAGCTCAAATGCAGCTGACTGGTTCTTTCATTCGTGCATGTTTATACTTCCACATATACATATATATGTTCAAACGATCTCAAATCAATTAAAACCATACTCATTCATCCCAACTAATATTATCATAATAAAACTAATTTAAATATTATATTTCATAATATTTTTCCAAATTTACGGGATTTTACATGTATAAACCTAAACTACTATATTCAAGCAATAGATCTTCAATTATAGCTCGTCTTGGTTGCAGGGGTGAAGCGATAATGTCTCTTGACTTGAATTGTGACGGTTTCAATCCGATTTCCTTCCAACCTCCTTTGGATATTATCGTGTAGGCACAATCCAACCAACCTCCAACTCGGAGGATCTTTGTGTAGGATACCTAACATGCAAATGCAAACAATCGACAAGTGATGTTAGGAATTGTTTGTTAATCATCAAAACTAGATTAGACAATAGTCTCATAAACATGAGACCTAACAAAGAGTTCTAGGGTTTGAAAAGAGAGAGCTTGAAGAGAGAAAATTTAAGGGTTTTTGCTAAGAAGATTGATTTTTGATTTGAAACCCCGAGCATCAACAAACTCTTCCTTGTTGCACTCAACATCTTCGAATTGTCTAAGCAAGGTGAGTTGCAATCAACAAACTTATTTTTACGGCGTACTCAAGTCAGTGTTAATTGAGAGTTTATGGTGTATTTGAGCCGGTGATATTTGAGGGTTAGTATTAGCTAGGGTTAGGTGTTGCTCATTGTGGAGAGTTAGGTTATACGACTGGTTTAAGGTAGATTTTAGGATGTGGTCTTTGTAAACCTACTAAATCGGAATTTGATTCAGGATAACTCTTGGCATAGTGTAAAATTTTTTTCATGAGAAGAAAGAATGGACGTATAATTGTTATCTAAGCCACAATAAAATCTTGCGTGTCTTTGCTTAGTTATTTTCCACTTTTATTTTATTTATCCAACTGTTTATTTTGTGTTTTGGTTGCATCTTAGTTGCAACAAGCTGGTTTATTGTTTTTTTCCCCGAAGATAGATACCATGAGTGAACATATTTCGACTCTTGTACCCTTAATAACTGTTATTACCCCCATGCATTTACCGTTGGTGAAAACTGTTTTTCAATTTGAGGGTCAAGTTTGTCGAAAAAAAAAATCACTCATCTGAACTTATCATGCATACTCATCTAAAAGTTGCACACCCCCAAATGAAATACTTGTTTCAAGACCAAGAAGAAAATCCTCCACCTGTGATATCGGGCTGCGCCTGAACCCTAACGCCTGTAATCACGTGGTTAGGCTAGCACAGCGCGTGAGCTCACTGCCAAAGGCTAACAACACTAGTACGACTACAATTACACAGCCCACAATCCTATACTGCTGCTGTGGTTGCTAGTGTGGAGTCCCATATGTTTAGGTCCAGCAAGCTAACAGGCTGCAACTTTGTAAAAGCACAAAGATGTACTGGTATAGGCACAGCCCTGAATGTCAAATTGAGGACTGGACTATCTCCATGGACCACAGGCCTAAAGGCTGCAGGCTTGTACAGCCTAGATAACCTAGGTTCTCTTTTCATTGGCCTGCACCTAACTTCTCCTTACCCCAACAGATACTCGGTTCGGTCTCTTTACATTGCAGTTGACTATCTCCATGGACCACAGGCCTAAAGGCTGCAGGCTTGTACAGCCTAGATAACCTAGGTTCTCTTTTCATTGGCCTGCACCTAACTTCTCCTTACCCCAACAGATACTCGGTTCGGTCTCTTTACATTGCAGTTTTTCATTGGCCTGCACCTAACTTCTCCTTACCCCAACAGATACTCGGTTCGGTCTCTTTACATTGCAGTT
>NC_033803.1:47830505-47837405 GCF_001876935.1 Asparagus officinalis | reverse complement strand
ATACACGTGGCCAGTGTAGTGGTTCTTAATACTTAAAAGAAAAAATAATGTTAGAGGCACACTCCCAACCACATTCTCAACCACAGTCCCTCACCCGCTACAGTAACAGTAGGGCCTACATGATATTTTAAAAAAATATCATGTAGGGCCTACTATACACGTGGCCAGTGTAGTGGTTCTTAATACTTAAAAGAAAAAATAATGTTAGAGGCACACTCCCAACCACATTCTCAACCACAGTCCCTCACCCGCTACAGTAACAGTAGGCCCTACATGATATTTAAAAAAAATATCATGTAGGGCCTACTGTTACTGTAGCGGGTGAGGGAGTATGGTTGAGAGTGTGGTTTAGAGTGTGCCTCTAGAGTAACAAATGATGGGAATCTTACAAGCAAGCTTTGGCTCATTAGAGTAACATTTTAAACGAATAGTTATGTAGTCACAATCACGTGACATTTGATCTACGTTTCCTTTCGTGCAACCCGTTGACTGAGGAGATGATTGAGAAACACAAAAATGCTTAACAAATGGTGACTTGATAAAATTAGTCGAGTTACTCCATTGTATATCATAAACCAATGAGAGTGCATATTCACGCTTAGGTATAAAAAAATCCGCTCAAAGTTCATATTAAGTTTCGGTGGGAAGTGACCTCACATAAAAGAGCAAAGTAGTGGAGGGTACAAAATGAGATCCTCTAAGGGGGTGTTTGTTTTGTATCCCAAAATTTATGGATATGGATTTCACCATAGAATTTAAAATCCATAAATTTTTTTACATGTTTTAGGATCTCTAAAATTTTGTTTGTTTCATCAATATTTTGGGATTTGGAATACCAAAATTTGTAATATTTTGTTTGTTTCATCAATATTTTGGGATTTAGAATACTATAATTTGTAATATTTTGTTTGTTTCATCAATATTTTAGGATTTGGAATACTATAAAGTATATATTATAATATTATATAATATTTTAATAACATATATTATTATAAGGAATACCAAAACTCAAAAAAAGCACTTTTTACATCTCAAAACTTAAAATCCACCCTATATCCCAAAAAAAAATTAAAACAAACACCCCCTAATCATACGCAAAATCCATCACCAAAAAACCAAACTTTTGGGGAAAGTTGGCACCATTGAAAGTACCATCCAATGGGCTTGAGGGCTCCAAAAGTGGGATCCGGATCCTCTCCTAATAAAAACTTTCCTAATATTTCCTAACGAGTTAATCTTATCCGTCCGTTTTACATCTACGGCCAAGATTCCTCCCTTCGCTAAATTTTTCTCTCTTCTTCTCCCATTCACTCACAGATCTCTCTCTTTGTTCTCAACTCCCTCCTCTCTCCCCTCACTCCTCCAGCCCCAAGCTCCGACCATCGCCGTCGCCTCCATCAGATCCGCCACCACCAACCGCTTACTCCTCTTCCCCTTCAACCCGCCTCCTCGCCACCGCCTCTCTCTCCTCGTCATCTCGCCGTCGCCGTCCTTCTCTCTCCTTCTTCTCTCTCCTTCACATCTCCGACAAAGCTCCCCCCGTCGGCCCCTCCCCTTCCCCTCCGTCACCCACGTCCAGTGCGATGTCTCCGACCCCGGCGACGCCCTCTCCAAGCTCTCCCCCCTCTCCAACAACACCCA
The DNA here is from genome assembly GCF_001876935.1 of Asparagus officinalis. NCBI lineage: Eukaryota > Viridiplantae > Streptophyta > Magnoliopsida > Asparagales > Asparagaceae > Asparagus > Asparagus officinalis. Next base: position 47,835,764 of record NC_033803.1, on the reverse strand, counting down.
CCTCTTCTACGTCGCCCTGGCCCACCGCGGCTCCGAGTCCGACAACATCCCCGCCAACTCCTCCATGTCGATTTCCTTGAAAGAGTTGGCGATTACGGGGATTGATGATCGGAGATATTAGAATTATATGGGAATGTGTTTGTGGATTGTTATGATGGACAGAATGATCAGAAGATGGAAGCTGAGTTGTGAATCTCTCAGCTAAACTCTGTGGTGCCACTATAGGTTTTGGATAAAATACTAGCATACCTCCATAACCTGCACATAAGCTCTGATAAGGTATTGCACCAACAGGAATTCGTAGTGGATGTGTGACCAGCAGGATCATTGTCTTTCAGTTGAGAAGGCAGGCTAGCAATCTCCTTGTTATTGGACGAGATCTGTAAATAAACCATGGTTTTATTTGTGGTTGTTTCTTGATGAATCCATACTCTATTATTTTTCCTTATGTATTGTTTCTTGCTGAATCCGTTCTCAACTTTGACAAAAGATGCATATATGGTATTTTTGATCAAATTATCTTTGTTGGAAACAAATATAGAATCCTCAGTGCTATTATTTACAATTTCACTCTGTATATTACTCACTCTGTATCCATGCCTACATAGACAATCTTGCACTGTACGCTTGGAAAAGTTGATTGATGTTAGTATGAGATGTGTTTCAAGAACACGTGGCTTGTATCCTGGCCTATTTCTTGGTTCAACAGTCTCATAGATGTGTTTCAACCATTGTGTGTACACTGGTCAGTGTTGCTCAAATGGGATTTGCCATTTTCCTGTGAGAGCTAAGGTTCTGCTAGCATTTCTGGGTTATGCTATTTGGCTCGCGGGTTTGACGTGCAAACCCAGCGCGCGTGAGACACGTCGCAACTAAATTATGCACGAAACTTATTTCAAACAAACAAAAGAATCCTGATGGAGGCGACGGCGATGGTCGGAGCTTGGGGCTGGAGGAGTGAGGGGAGAGAGGAGGGAGTTGAGAACAAAGAGAGAGATATGTGAGTGAATGGGAGAAGAAGAGAGAAAAATTAGTGAAGGGAGGAATCTTGGCCGTAGATGTAAAACGGACGGATAAGATTAACTCGTTAGGAAATATTAGGAAAGTTTTTATTAGGAGAGGATCCGGATCCCCAAAAGTGGTAGCCTAGCATCCAAGTCTCTGGACATATTCTAAAGGAAAAAAAAGTCTTAACAGATAAAGTTGGATCCAAGATAACAATGACTAAATCACTAAACCTTTTTTTTAATACATATATTTGGGATTAAAGTCTATTATTGAAATTGTGGGAAACTGAGAACCTTCTTTCTCTATATTATTATGATTGAAAACAAGAAAAAAGGATCACTTTGGTACTGTTTTCGTTTCTATATCTCTTAAGAAAGCGTAACAACTGCATGATATAAGAGGTTATTTCTTTTTTTTTGTAAGACAAAAATAAAAGAGGAATTTTCCCATTCAAATATTTATTAAAAATTCAAAGCTACATTATCATAGCGTAAAAGTGATAAATTCCAAAATCCACTAATGTTGCTCTCTGAATCCATGAAGAATGATCCCTTGATCTACAAAGAACTTTTAATCCAAAAAAAAAGCAAAAAAAAAAGAGGAATTTATTGTTAAAAAACTTATTTACACATAGTTTTTATATTTTTTCTTAAATAGAAAAAAACCTACTCCTACTAGGAATAGAACTCCTAAAAGAAAAAAAAATTCCCAAAACAACGTTAAAAAATTCCTTATAATAGAGGAAACAACTTAGTTCAAATTGAATTAAAATTGAATTTATTTTGTAACTAAAATAGACTTTAATTTTATCACTAAAAATATCCTAAGTCTGATTATATTAGGATTTTTCCAAAATGGGTTGTACTAATGGGATTATTGGAATTTTGCCAAGTTGATTGACTTTATAGATTAGATTGGTGGTTTTCATATATGATATATCATAATCTGCCCTCAAAATTAGGAGATATGGTTATTTCTTTATGTGCAAGTATATATAGTACCCATTCTCATTCGTTTGCCTCGGGCTACTCTACTATTTCATGAATTATTTCTATCATGGGTCCTACATCATACATAAAAGGATACGATATGGTATCCAAAATGTTTATCAAAAGAAATTAGTTTTTAAAGCATAATAGTATGCCACTTTCTTCATGAATGCTTTAAAGTGAATGAACAGAGAACCATAGCCGTTATTTACCATTATCGAAGATACATTCATGAATCATGGACCAAAGCTAGGCCCATATTCATGAAAAGAAAAATAATAACAATCATGAAGGGGGAAACTGCAGCAAGAACAAGTTCATTTGCCCATCAACAATCTTATGCCAAAATAAATAGATGAATAAATAACTAAGTAAATAAAGGAAAAATAAATTGGAGAAGACTTGAGCAAAGAGATATATTCACGGCAACATTCACTACCTGGTTGAGATCCTCCCTCTATATCAACTTCTCTTCTAGTAATAGGAATGTGCTGGAGAGCTTGTCCACTAAGAGCCATTCTCAGGGCCTTACCCACTTTGCTTGAAGAGGAGCCTATCCATTTTGTTACAAAATGAACAGAAGAGTTATCACTTCACCAATCGAAGGAGCTATATTATTGAAAATAAATTTATTTCTAGCCCTTCGCATATGCAGCTGCAAGGTGACGGAAAAAGAGAGAACCATAATACCTTCACAGAAGAAGTAAAGCTTAAATGCAGATTGAAATATTCCCACACCTTTGAATTGAATTGATAGTTAAAAAACAAATGCTCAGCACCCTCAATATCATCACAACATATGACACAATTCAGATAACCCGTCCGTCCCTTTCTATGCATTTGAGCTTTAATTTGCATCTTGTCATGAGATAACAACCAAGTAAATGCACGCACTTTGCTGGGTAGGATAGAATCCGTACAAAACTCTAAGCATTTGATGAAATACGCGACCTAGCCATAAATTTATATAGAGAGTTAACTTTGAAGTCCCTTGTGTTTGATAAATTCACCATGATGGATAGTCTAGAGCGTTTAAAGGCTTGAAGGAAGAGAGAAAATTCACCGTATTCTTGTTGGAACTTTTTAAAAGTAACAAGCAGGGCACAGCAATTGATTGTACTCACAACTTAATTAATTCATCAACAGATACAGACACAGTACTTAAGATGGTGCATATTCCTAATTTTTGCACCCACTAACTCCAGTACACTGCTACTCTAATTAGCCTATAACTAAACCCACTACACGACTTAAACTAAATATAGAAACTACCCACTACTCCCTGCACACCTCTAAACAGAGAACGTGCTGCCTAAATTTAACAACCAGTTTATAATTAATTCTTAACAACAAAATAAACCTGCAACTAAACCGCAACTTCTAGAAACTGTATCTCTTATGCACTTTGCTGCTGACTTGGATTATTTTCAACAAATGTGAGTCCTCTATGCTGAATGGTAGTATTCCAATACGTGTATTAGTATGACTATTATGGGTGAATACTAGACATGTTTGGTTGAACTGGAGATGGTATTCCGAAAACCTATTTTCTACCCAGACGAGAATTTCGACAATTTTTATGACCTAGCAAATGTGAGAATTAGCAAAATTAGAATCTGAAGAATATGCTCTTCATAAGTTCGATGGATAGTATTTATAACCAAGGCACTGTAGTAACGGATTTGCTTGATGACAATATGCTGAATGAGATAAGTAAGGAATAACTACTAGTAATACTGAAATAGGCTTCAAGCAATAAATAGTTGAGGATGAAGACATCAAGGATCCAATCCTTCATCGGTAAGAAAAAACTTACCCTTCACACAGCATAGAGCCATACAATAGTCTCATCATCAGCAACATCCCAGATGATGAGGGACCTCACTATCCAACATGTCTTACTTGATAGGCAATCCTGCATATCGCTAGTTTGAGTGATCAAATTTCTGCATTAAGAAATTGAACCAAGCAACCTGTCTGAAGTTCAAACAGAAACATTTTGTGGTAAAATTACTTCAACCATTTAAATTTTGGCCGTTAGTGTCTCACTCATACACATTTCTTATTTTGACAAAAAACATTTTTCAGAAACGAAAAAAAATGTAAGTGATGAAGTTCCTTCAAAGTCCGAGTATGTATGCTTGATGAGTGAACCCAATCAATTACAGTGATCTTAAAAGCACGGTTCAACCTTACTCAAACTACCACATTTTAAGTACAAGGTGGAATGCACGTGTACTGCACGTGGTCAAACATTTTAATTATTTACTTTAAGTTTACTTATTTACTATAACATGGTTATAAAAAAGTTTATAATTATCATAATATATTTATTTTTTTATATTTCCATGTATAAAATCTTGTTAGATTTAACATTTTGTCTTCTAGAGAAATAGTGATGTTTAAAGTCTTAAAATATTATTGATTTAAGATTAATAAGTAATTTGAATGTATAATTACAAAATATTAATGATGTAAGGGACCAATATGGAAAAAAACTATTGTTATTATTAATGAAGAAAATAATTGTTGAATTCATCAAAGAAAAATGATAGGTTTTATCCAATTATTAAGTATTTTGTTTAGTTATAAAAAAATCATCTCCACCTATTGTTTACTTCCACCTATTGTTTATCCAACAACTGAGTATTATATATATTCAAGAACTTTTTTCTAGAATTTTATAAGTTAGAATGTGCAAATTCAATCAAGAATAAAAACGTAAATTATGTGATCAATTCCAAAATATGATATCGTACTCTTTTTATATCTCAACAACTATTAATTTATCTGTAAAAATGATTACTCCATAGTTTCAAAGAATTATAAAATACACTTTGTGAATGATTTATACATATTATGTACTCATATTGATTGTATTTTAACAAAATAATTCATATCCATTCAATGTCAAACAATATCCAAAAATTTATGTTAAGGAATTAGAAGAATACAGTTTCCGCAACAATACTCATATCCTAGTTATGAGCTTCATAAACTTATAAGAAGTTGAGTAACATAAAATGACAACTTAATTTACTTTATCTAATAATTTATTATAAATCATGAAAGACGAGGGGAATCAAAATGATCACATACCCATCCCAAATAAAGATTAAGTTTCTCTTAGAGATTTTTATAGCAAAAGATTTTCACAAAAGATTTTCAGAGTTGATGTATAGGATAAATTTAAGAACAAATAACCAAAATCAATTCATTGATTGATGGTCTTGCTATAGACCCCACTCTTATAAAATTGATG
>NC_033803.1:47824812-47829797 GCF_001876935.1 Asparagus officinalis | reverse complement strand
TAATGAAAAGAAAAATAATAACAATCATGAAGGGGGAAACTGCAGCAAGAACAAGTTCATTTGCCCATCAACAATCTTATGCCAAAATAAATAAATAAGTAAATAAAGAAAAAAAATTGGAGAAGACTTGAGCAAAGAGTAATGAAAAGAAAAATAATAACAATCATGAAGGGGGAAACTGCAGCAAGAACAAGTTCATTTGCCCATCAACAATCTTATGCCAAAATAAATAAATAAGTAAATAAAGAAAAAAAATTGGAGAAGACTTGAGCAAAGAGATATATTCACGAACAAGTTCATTTGCCCATCAACAATCTTATGCCAAAATAAATAAATAAGTAAATAAAGAAAAAAAATTGGAGAAGACTTGAGCAAAGAGATATATTCACAGCAACATTCACTGCCTGGTTGAGATCCTCCCTCTATATCAACTTCTCTTCTAGTAATAGGAACGTGCTAGAGAGCTTGTCCATTAAGAGCCATTCTCAGGACCTTACTCACTTTACTTGAAGAGAAGCCTATCCATTTTGTTACAAAACGAATAGAAGAGTTAATCACTTCACCAACCGAAGGAGCTATATTATTGAAAATTAATTTATTTCGAGCCCTTCGCATATGCAGCTGCAAGTGTTGCGCGCAGCGGAAATTTCGGCAGCACTTCGGCAGCACAACAAGAGAGTCAGATCGCAATAAGAATTCCCGTCTCACAAAGGAAACAAGAATCTGAAGCGGATATCTCAACAAAGTGAGATATCGGCTCTTCCTCTCATCAGTTCTAGGACTGACCTGTCGAGGGATCCTAAAAGCTATTACAAATCACACAAAAGCAGTACAACCAATTTTAACGTGGTTCGGCAAATTGCCTACGTCCACGGGGCAAGGAGGGGGGAGATCTACTAATAGAGGGAGAGAATACAACTAGGGTTTACAATCACTCAATCTAAACCCTCAAACAAACTCTCTCAAATCCCTCACAAATCTCTACAAAAGGATGCACAAAACCCAAAAAAAAACTGATTTTTCTCTTGAGTTTTTCTCCTGCTGCAATTTCCTCCTGCAGCCGCAAAAAGCACCCAACCGAAACAAAACCAAACCTCCTGCGCGCACTTCCGAAAAATACCCTAGCATGGGTATTTATACTGCAGTTCATGGGCCGCATCCGACTCGTTCACGTGTTCACGCGGAAACAATTCGTTCGTGGCTAGGTGGACCCCCACAACGAAACCGCGTTCTCAACTTCATGCGTTCACGTGGGTGCTTTTCTTGATCGTGACCCACCACTTGCGTTCACAATTCTCCACCTCGGTGAAGTTTTCTCAAAACTGAACCGACACCAAAGCAACCAAGGCAACCAAATGTCCCAATTGTGAACGCAAGTGGTGGGCCACGATCAAGAAAAGCACCCACGTGAACGCATGAAGTTGAGAACGCGGTTTCGTTGTGGGGGTCCACCTAGCCACGAGCGAATTGTTTCCGCGTGAACACGTGAACGAGTTGGATGCGGCCCATGAACTGCAGTATAAATACCCACGCTAGGGTATTTTTCGGAAGTGCGCGCAGGAGGTTTGGTTTTGTTTCGGTTGGGTGCTTTTTGCGGCTGCAGGAGGAAATTGCAGCAGGAGAAAAACTCAAGAGAAAAATCAGTTTTTTTTGGGTTTTGTGCATCCTTTTGTAGAGAGATATTGTGAGGGATTTGAGAGTTTGTTTGAGGGTTTAGGTTGTGATTGATTGTAAACCCTAGTTGTATTCTCTCCCTCTATTAGTAGATCACCCCCCTCCTTTCCCCGTGGACGTAGGCAATTTGCTGAACCACGTAAAATTGGTTGTATCGCTTTTGTGTGATTTGTAATAGCTTTTTAGGATCCCTCTACAGGTCAGTCCTAAAACTGATGAGAGGAAGAGTCGATATCTCACTTTGTTGAGATATCCGCATCAGATTCTTGTTTCCTTTGTGAGACGGGAATTCTTATTGCGACCTGACTCTCTTGTTGTGCTGCCGAAGTGCTGCCGAAATTTTCGCTGCGCGCAATAAGTGGTATCAGAGCCCAGATTTTAGATCTAGGGTTTTTCGGTGGAGGAAGATTCTTGTGTGAAGCTTGGTTCTTGGAGTTCTAGGCTTCGGTGGAGATAGCATTAGGAGGTGCCGTTGGAGATTTCGTTTTCCTCGTGGGGATAGGAGATCTATTTGGAATCCGATCTAGGGTTCAGTTGGGTGGTTCCTAATTTCTATCAAATTTGTTCTTTCTCTATAATTTGGAGTTAGTTCGCAATGGGAGAAGAATGTGAAAGCAGCAAATCGATGGTGAGTACAATACAAGTTGGTTTTCAGGTGAAGTATGACGGCAAAATCAACTTTGGTTTGTGGATGAGCGACGTACAGGATGCACTCAATGCTCAGAATTTGGAAGAGACCATCATGGTCCATGAGAGGCCACCTAAATATGATGAGGCGATATGGGAGAAGATGAATAGGAACGCTTGTGGGGTGATCAGGTCCTGTTTGGAACATGAACTGAAATATGATGTGATTGGGGTGACGTCTGCAATGAAGATGTGAGAAATTCTCAACAATAAGTATCTCACAAAGAGTGTTGAGAACAGGTTGCACTTGCTGCGAAGACTCTTCAGATTTCAGATGTCCAGAGGTACCTCACTAGCGGCGCATATGAACAACTATACTAAGTTGTTGTCGGACTTGGCGAATGTTGATGAGAAGATATCAGATGAGTACAAGGCGATTATTTTGTTGGGTTCCTTACCGGATGAGGAGTATGATACCTTCGTGCTCACTTTGTTAAACGGGAGATCTTCTATCAGCTATAGTGAATTGACTAACGCATTAACCAATTACGATTTGAGGAGGAAGGACAAGGAGACTTCCCGTGCTAGCACTTCAGGCGAGGCCTTATCGACGAGAGGTAGAAGCCCATATCCGAAAGGTGGTAATAGAGGAAGGTCAAAGTCAAGAGGCCACCACTAATTAGCAAAGAACCAATGTGCATTCTGCAAGGAGCAGGGACATTGGAAGAGAGACTGCCCGAAGCTCAAGGAGAAAGAGAATGGCAAGAAAAAGGGCCCGAAGGCCAATGAGGTGAATATTACGAAAGGCGATGATTCTGATGATTCGTGCTTTTCTCTACTGATTACTCCGGAGGTGAACCATGTGGATGCATCAGATTGGATGCTTGATTCCGACGCTACTTTTCATGTGACCCCTAGACGAGACTGGTTTGCATCTTTTGAGAAAGTCGACGGGGGTGTTGTTGTCATAGGAAATGATCAATCATGTGGCGTTTGTGGGATAGATACCGTGCGGATTAGGATGCACGATGGAGTAGTCCGTGAGTTGAAGGAGGTGAGATTTGTTCCTCAACTGAAGAAAAATCTTATCTCAGTTGGAGCTTTGGAGGCAAAGGGATTCAAGGTGACTTTCGAAAATGCTGTAGCGAAGGTTACAAAGGGATCATTGGTGGTGATGAGGGGAGTCCGCAATCGGAATTTGTATTATCTGAAGGGAAGCACCGAGATTGGCCAGGTTACTTCGGCTATTTCAGAAGCGGACATGAGCAGACTTTGGCACTATAGGTTGGGGCACACAGGTGAAAAGTCACTGCAGGCATTGTGCAAGCAGGGGCTATTGAAGGGAGCCAAGAGTGGGAAGATTGATTTCTGTGAGCACTGTGTTCTTGGCAAGAAGACGAAGATGAAGTTCGGGACTGCCATTCATCAGACGAGAGGCATCCTGGACTACGTGCACACAGATGTTTGGGGTCCCACCAAGACTGCATCACTTGGTGGTCGACATTGGTTCGTCACTTTTGTAGATGACTATTCTAGGCGTTGTTGGGTGTACACCATGACGAAGAAGAGTGAACTCCTAGATTTGTTTGTGGAGTGGAAGAAGAGATTGGAACTGCAGACTGGGAGAAAGATCAAGACGTTGCGATCCGACAACGGTGGTGAGTATACTTCTGACCCCTTTCAGCAGCTATGTCGAGACGAGGGCATAGAGAGACGCTTCACAGTTAGTCATACACCGCAGCAAAATGGGGTGGCAGAGAGGTTGAATCGGTCTTTACTGGAGAAGATCTGATGCTTATTGTCGCAGAGTGGTTTGGAGAAGATCTTTTGGGCTGAGGCACTTACATATGCGAGCCACCTCATTAATAGGCTGCCTTCATCTGCGATTGAGGGGAAAACCCCTATGGAGATGTGGTCGGGAAAGCCAGCACATGACTATGACCAGCTCAAGGTATTCGGGTGCCCTGCATATTATCATGTTAGAACTGATAAATTGGAACCTCGAGCTAGGAAGGCCATATTTGTAGGATTCAAGCGTGGTGTCAAGGGATACAAGCTTTGGGATCCAGTTGATAAGAAGATTGTGCTGAGTAGGGACGTCACGTTTGATGAAGCTTCTATCTTGAAGCTTCCCAGCTCTCATCAGGTGGAGAGCGACCCGACGGAGGAGATATCGCAGGTGGTGGAGATCGATGCAGCTCGGATCCATGTAGGCATATAAAATTGCTTATAGGTCCCTTAGCACAGCTCGGCACAAACCGACGAACCAACGAGGCGACGAGGTTGACGAATCGCACGCAAGCAACGGAATACATCCATTCGCGTGTGGAATCAAGCCAAGGGTTCGAAGAGTCAACGAGTCATCCAACAAGGGGCAGACTCGGACGAATCACGATCGAATCAAGATCAGTTTCGGACTCGAACTCAGAAGTGGATTTACTGCCAAATTAGGAATCGGATCTACTGCCAAGTCAGATCAACAAATCAGAGTCCGAATTAACCACGAGACCGGACAAAACGACGAAACCCAACGCCTAAGGGGGGCTCGGCCAAAGCCGAGCCACCCATGGGTGGCTCGGCCCAGTGCCGGCCACCCATGGGTGGCCGACCCAGATCTGTGCGCGGGCACAGTTCAGAGAGCCTATAAATAGGCCCCCTTGGTTCATTTTTCAAAGGTTGGAACT
>NC_033803.1:47820514-47824308 GCF_001876935.1 Asparagus officinalis | reverse complement strand
AAGAAAGGCTCGTTGGTTTGAAGAAGTCCAAGATACCAACGATGCTCTCACCCCAGCTGACGCCAAAGTTGCGTCGGGTGAAGTTCCACCGACCTCCAACGAGGTCAAACCTGTTCTTGTCAACGCTTCTACTGTTGAGGGCGTTGTGACTCTCTCGAAGAGAGCCCGCCAGAGGCGACGTCAACGCCTTGCGCGGCAATTCGCCAAAGCGATGGAGTCCACGGACGGGGTCCGCTACAACGCGGATCTGAAGAATAGGAGAGGCAAACAGCCTCAACAAATGAAGAATGGCGGTTCCTCCAAGCCGCCGACGAATGAATGGATCCGGGTCAAACGGAACCGTTCGACACTCGAAGAGCGGATTCACAAACGCCGCGCACTGCTTGCACAAGCAAAAATCCTTGTGCAGAAGGCCGAAGAATTGAAGAAAGGAAGAGTGGCCAAAAACCCGCCATCAACCCGCCAAGTGTGGAGGCCGAAGCAGCCTCCAACCAAAGTTCAACCTCCGGTGAATCAACCAAAGTCGCCGGTAATCCCAATAGCTTCTCCGGGAGGTCATGCAGAATCATCCCGAAGGAAAAAGTCAGTCTTGGAGCGCCTCGGTCCGATTCCCGACGAGAGAGGCAAAGCTCCTGTTCAAGATCGTTTGGGCCCGATAAAGAAGCCCCGAACGACGCAACATGCTGAGGTCGTCGTTACCCTCAACATGACAAAGAAACCAGGGCAGCTACGCGCACCAACTTACGCATTGAAGTCCAGGAGCCCGCCGAGAACTCATGCCCAAAAAGGCATGTTTCGAGGCGCGTGACGTTCGAAAGCCCTAAGAAAGCAATTCCCCCTCAGAAGGAAACGTTATTGTCTGATGATGATAGCGTTATACCTGAGAAGTCGTGCCAACACACGATGTGTTACTCCGATCGTCAAGCAGACGAGTTGTACTATCGTGCTGGGGGTACAGGTAAAACCAGGAAGAGGAGTCCCCGAGAACAGAAAACTCAGTGCCCCTGTTCCAAACTCATTCGGGCAGTATTGTCTGAATGCAGCTGCATCAAGGCGGTCCCTGAACGAGTTTCGGTTTTCGAAAGGCTCAGTACCGAAACGCCGAAAATAAGGCCTAGGCGTTTCCGACGAAGAAGAACGGTGGTTGAAGATGGAGAATATCCGAAGGTCACCACCAATATGACCAGCAGAGGGACATCGGCGCGAGATAATCTCGAGTCAATTCTGAAAGCATCCTGGCCTAGAACCCGTCTGCAGTCCGGAACCATCAAGCGAGCAACCTATGGTAGGGTTCAGATAAGACTCCCTTCAGAAGATGAAGAATCTGATGCCGGCTCCGCGGTTGCATCAGATAATACGGTATCCAGCGAGGGACAACCCCGCGAGGCACTTATGATAAGTGCGGAGCAAGTGGCCAAAATGCTCGAAGACGCCTTAGCTAAGCAGCAGGAAACCTTCAGGTTCGAAATGCAGATGGCCATGCAAAACATGAGAGAAATGCATGACCAACAAATCCAAGCATTGACGAACCAGCAAGGCGAACCAAGTCGTCGTAACCCGGTTAATCTGGAAGATGAGGATACAAATGCAAATGAGACGCATAATACCAATAATCCTCCCGTCAATGCAGGGGGTGGTAATGAGAATGCTAGAGAAAACACAGGGGAAAACTTGAAGATTAAAAATCTCAAGAGCAAAATCAACACGTTGATTTCCACTCAAGAAGCTCGAGAGCAAAATCAACTTGGAGATGGGGGTGATTACAAGTCCTACACCGGGCGAAGAAGCTCGATGACAGCCGGTGAATAAACCGAAAGAGAAGAATCCCCAGGAGGTGCAAAATCCGAAGCAGTCTCGTTTCAGTCGCCCGATTGGAAGAGACAAACCGGAAAGCTCGAAGACTCCGCAAGTCTTCGATATAATGGCTCAACTAGCCAACATTCCAGCACGGATAACGCTGTATGAGTTGCTGCGGTTGTCCAAGGAAACCAGGGAGGCCTTGCAAGAAGCTTTGGCCAATTCAGAGGTATTTCTGACTCAAATCAAGCCGGTGCCTGAAGAGCCAGAACCGGCACTTCCTTGGTATTCCAGTTAGCAAGTTGGCGTCCACAGGCACTGTTATCTACGGGTTCAATACCAGCGGGTCAAGACCTTTAGGTAAAATCCGGATAAAGTGTCAAATGGGAGATTTGAAGACAGAAGTCACATGTTATGTGATCGATGCTGAAACTTCATATAACTTACTATTGGGTCGGCCTTGGATCCATAGTAATGTTATAATTCCCTCCACACTCCATCAGTGTTTAAAGTATGTCGACACTGATAATAAGGTTAGGACGGTGGTCGCGGATAAGCAACCATTCAAAGGGTATGAGAATTATTTCACTGATTCTCTCCTTTATGGTAACGAATCCGATACTGAATCATCGGCCCATGGCACGGACAGCGGAGAAGAAGCTGATACCGAAGCCGGATTTGATTACAATGGAGGTTATGTTTTAAACGACATTGTACCCTTTGTAATCAACCTTGACGATGATCAAACGTCAGAGGGCAGTTGTAACTGGCAACTTGCCACTAATGAAATAAATAATGATTTAGAGTACTCCCTGTCTCTTGATGATGTGATAAAAGAATTGTACAATAATCCTGATTTGTATATGCCACTTCAATCGTCCTATGTAACAAAGGAACGCATCCAGCATTCTTTCGGAACAACCATGATCATCCCGAACAAGATAGGAGGTGCAAAAGAAGTGATTTACGGTAAAGGAAAAAGCTCCCCATTACCAGATCATTTCCTAAGCGAAGATGAAGATGATGACAAAAATGATCGGCATTTATCTAAATATAGTTCGGAAGCGCGCAAGCTCATGGAAAAGCAGGGGTACGATTTCACACTCGGAGAAGGTCTATACTTCGATCGAGGTACTCGTACTCCAGCCAAAGCGGTATATGTACCAAAAGGGAAACCCGAGGATTATTATAAATACGGGCGAGGCTTAGGCTATGTTTCCTCGTCTGATGATGAATGTGGTTGGCAAATTATCGATCGAATTGTTAACAAAACTAAGAACGGATACTCTTCTGATTCTTCAGCTGGGAATTCTGACACAAGTCTAGGGGAAGCATTCAAGGCCCTAATGGTAAACATGGCTACAGCTGATCCGTCTACAATAGAGGACGACGATCAAATGTCAACATGGGAAGATCCGTGGGTTCATCACCTAAACATGCAATATGGTGATAGGTTCGAACAGAGGGAACCCCCCACTGAAGATAAAATAGTCCAAGTTAACATGGGCGACGAGGCCAACCCAAAGCCGATATTCATCAGCGATAGTCTTCCCTCAAATGAGAAGGAGGAGCTAATTGCTCTCATCAGGGAGTATATTGACGTCTTCGCTTGGAACTATGAAGACATGCCAGGACTCGACCCCAATGTGGCAATGCACCGCCTCGATATCAAGCCGGATGCCAAACCTGTCAAACAACAGCAGAGACGGTTTCGTCCGCAGATTATGGAAGCTATTGAGGCAGAGGTTAAGAAATTGATCGAATCAGGCAGCTCATGAGTCGACTCATACATGTACATGAGTCGACTCATCAGGTTGAGTCGACTCATGACTTGTAAAACCCCGAAATTTCATAACGAGTTTTGTGTGAATAAATAATAATAAACCTATCTGTTGTGATGGATAACTATATATATATATGAGATATAGATATATTTATCAGTGTTTGGGAACCCAACAGGTGTTTATATATGAGAGACTTTGAGTGATATGTGTCCA
>NC_033803.1:47790333-47819514 GCF_001876935.1 Asparagus officinalis | reverse complement strand
ACACGAGATAAATGTTGTTCGCATAGTAGCCATAGCCGATGATCTCTTTTATTTCACTTGAATTTCTACGGCAAAATGGCGCAGCAATATACAAGCATCATCTAATAATTTCCATAAGCTACAAATGTTTAGGATTGGAAGAAAGAAAGTTATAAATGTGCTAACACACGATCATGGGATAGGGGAAATGTATCTAAATGCTATGGAGGGCAATATTGATAGCGTCAAGCTAAGTAGGACGTAAAGCATGCATATCCATAATATAGCCAAGGGAGCAAGCAAGATAACTTATAAGACACGAAAAGAAGACTCAGTGATTAAGCACAAAAAGATAACTTGGTGCTCTGATTAACTGCACAGAGGCGGTTAGGTCCTGTAAAATCAACAAAGAGCACGTGCAAGCCTCTGATAACGCAAATTGTCTAGACCCCTAGACCGGGGGGGATGATTATAGGGTGCTTATGCATAATGGCTAATCCGATTATAAATGGCCATATTAAAATTAATATAACAAGTTAGTCCTAGGCAAACTCTGAAATGAAGCACAGTGGAGGAATTACGAGGGCTAGGGATCAAGGCAATGTAAACAGTGGAGATATATCTATATTGATGAATTATATATATCTGGCACGGATAGTATACCTAACAAGGGGTAACCAAGTGTGGATCTAGATAGTGGGACATGTCATATGAATAAATGAGCTAATGACAATCCGGTCGATAAGAAATATAAACCAGCCAGTATAGAATAAACAGCCAAAGGCAACTGCAAACACAAGATACTGATGCGCGGAGTTCGACCTTCCGTCTACGTGCTCCGCGCGCTCCCCGACTCCCCGGGGAGAACATCCACTTATAACAATCGGAGTTTGGATAGGCCGGAACTTTCTTTAACACATGCGGTTTTCTAGGCTACACCGACAAAACTGCTACAATGCCACTCTGGGCATCACACTCTTACACCACTAACCGTGTTGGACCGGTGCCGTGTCTCATTCAAGTGCCTCGTTTGCAACGGTCGCTCTAGGCCCGTCAAGGCGCGAGCGGCGCGCGACTCTCCTCTTGGGACAATTCCAGACTCTCAGCACAACTTCCTCACGCGTCGTGTAGCAGTGCTATTAGCAATGATTCTCGATAATAACGCAGACAATGACAAATGATTGTTTCTCCCAAAACAAGGCTGAGCGAATATTACGACAAACTCTTAGTCAACCGCGCGCGCCCCCCCCCGCCCCACCCCAGACGGCACACGGAGCGCCCAAATTATAGCTATGAATGTAATACAATAAGCTCAAAAGGTTGCTGTGTGAACAAAGAGATATAATCAAAACTAGATCAATGTAGTTTCGGCTTACATAACATGATAAGTCGAAATACTATAAAAAGCTAGACAATACGTAGTTTAGAACTTCTCAATATATCAAGAGTTGGAGGGAGAATGAAGTTGGAAGTGCGCCACCGCCAAGACACGGCAATAGATGATCTTGCAGGCTTTGTAGAATTGAATCAGAAAAAAAAGCCCGTCTAAATTTGGGCTTAAAGCTTTTTAACACACTTTAAAGCGCAAAACTAAAGATCCGCGCGTTGTTAAAAGACTTTATTAACTTGAAGTTAAAAACGGTCTCTTAGTATTGGGATTGCAAGACATCAGGCAAACTGGGGGTATATATAGCAGCTAAGAAATCTTAGTGCACAAAACACCCGCGGTCCCAAAACAAAAAAGACGGCGAAAGAGCGCGCAGCAACAGGGTGCAGCAGAAACTGAGGCGGCGTTGAACAGTAAGGGCCATGCGTCGGTCCGACACCCGGCAAATTCTGTCGCGTCGCCGATGGATAAGTTCGGCGTCGAGGTGTCCCCGCCCCCCCGCGACCCCGCCCGGAAATTCGGTCGGACGGTCGTATCCAGGTCGAGGCAAACGAGAAGCCGACTCAAAGCTCGCATCGGTTACGGTCACGACGCGGCCGTGGCGGATCCGACCGATGGACGCTCTCCGGTCGACCGGCGGCTCCGGAACCCGCGAGATCGCCCGAGCAGAGCTGGCTCTGTCGCGCCAATGCTGGAAAAACTGCAGCTGATGGCAGGCTCGTCGACCCCCCGCCGTCGTGTGCGAACGCGGAACCCAATCTGACAGCACCCCCCCGACCGCCACCCCCTCGCCCGATAAAAAAAACCTGAATTTGGCTGGATCTTTAAAAAAAGCGTTTAAAAATATGCAACACACTTTCCAAGAAAAAGTGTAAAACTTTGGGAAATGACTTGTAGACATCGTATAATAGAAACATGCTACAGAACTGGTTTTTCTAAAAGATTCCAACATGAGATACATCTTTCTGCGGGCAAATAGTCCAAAACACCGCGCTGAAGGATATCGAGATAGACTTGAAATTTCTGATGTCCTTGACATAAACGGAATCTTTTGAAAGCTGTTGTGCATATGTCTTTTGTAGGCGAGCATTACGTAAAACCTGTTACCGAAGCTGATAGTTGAAGTCTAGCAAACTACAGAATAGCATATTTTCGACAATACAATATGGAGAAATGAAAGCTGCTATGAATAGTGTATCTGAACCAACTCATACTTTGTTTCCATGATGATATGGAGTATGAGTAAACCGCCGCGCAAATACCGAGTGAATGGAAATATGAAACGAATGTAATGTTCATATTTGATAAAGCATTAAAACCAAAACTTGTTTTGTGTATACGTATACTGCTGATTACATTATATTAGTACAAGGAATCTAATAATGTCTTGTGTTGAGATGATATTGACGCTTTAGAGTATATAGACATGCACATAATACTAAATTCTAAACTAAATTTACGGCCAAAGCTAAGATCTTGGCGAGTCTTCAATAAGCTGCTTGCCTAGGTAATCTTGCGATTGAAGCTTTTAACCTGATGTCTTAGAGGACCCTTTTGAATGAGGGCAAGGGGCTTGCGACGCGTTAGTTCCGCGGGAAACCTCGCATGATATGATTCGTCTGAAGCTCTATTCAGTCTCCATGCATCAACAACGTTGTTTTGTCTACAAAACATAGGAATGTAAGCGCAACACTAGACAAACAACATTAGTAATAAATTGTTTGTTAAACATCATCAAAACAAGAAGGCCAACACTTCAATCATTTTCCTCTTTTAAGCTTTTGCTTCTGGTGTTGAGAGTGGGATTTTTGGGATTTTATTCTTCATTAACCTGTAATTAAAGATAAAAGCAGTTATTAGTGTTATATCTATTCATATAAAATAGATAATGAGGGTATACAATTGTAATAAAATATGATTATCAAATATCCCCACACCTAAACTTTTGCTAGTCCTCTAGCAAAGAAAAAGAAAATCCTAACTCACTTTCGTAGGAATCGCGGTTGTATTTAACGTATACAACAAGCCTTTAAACCCCTAGGTTATCCTAATGGACGAGTTGTAGTCTCGTGAGGGTTTACAGTGAATATACCCACAAAATTCGGTCAACTTGCCAAATTAAAGAAGTCAGTAAATAACTAAATTCACTTGATAACTTTTAGATAATCTAATTGGAGCCAGTTATCACTCAAGAAAACATTTTTATATATAACTCTAAGGTATATTTTTAAGAAAATCTTCTCATTGTAGCAATACAAAACCAAGCCAAACTTAGAAATTTAATTTAAAAGTTTTGAAAAGAACATGCTAACTCTTTGTTTTAAATAATTTTCAAGTTGCTTGATTTAAAATATTTTCCAAGACCATATATACAACTATAAAACATTTATTTATTTATTTATTTAGCTCTTTCTTCCTTGGTGATGTTTTTCTACTTTAACGAGCTTTCTAAGTGACCATTTAACGAGTTTTGGGTCAATGGATCCCAACCCAAATGGGCTTAGGTCGTTAAGTATAGAAATACTCCTTGGGCTTAATTACTCGGTCAGCTTAGGCTTTATAAGATAGAATCACCTTGAATTAAAGAGTTTTTTTTCTTTTTGGGTGCCTATTTTTCGCACTCTTCTTTTGCAAAATTTTTTTTATGTATATATATTTTGAAAATATGTAAATCAAGACACTTTGAAAAAAATTATTTTCAACTCTAAGTTAAGCATGCAAAAATTTTATTATTTTAAATAAAAGTCCAAGTTAAGGCTTAAGTAAAGTATACTACTTTGAAAATCATTTCTTAAGAAATTTATTTAGAGTTATCATAAAAAGTGAACTTAAGTAAATAACCAACTAGGGATTAGAAAATTTCAAATTTATCAAATAAATTAATTATTACATAACTCTATCAATTTGGCAAGTGACGATATTTTTATAAATTTTTTTTTAAAGAAAAAGGAGGGGGGGGGGGAAATGTAACTAAAAATGTCAAATAAAGAGAAAAAATAACTAATTCTCACCCCCACACCTAAATTTTGCATTGTCCTCAATGTAAACTCTATGATGCATAAAGTAAAACAGATAAGAAATGAAGCACTTACATTTGGTCCGCTGATAAAAAGCTGTAATTTCCTTTGGTCTGAGGAGGATGAAAAATTTATTCTTCTTTCTTTTTTTTCTTTTTTTTTTGAAAACTGAACAAGAAACTCTCACATGAGAGAAGAATAAATTCTTTTTATTATTATGAAATAAACAAAATAAACAATGTAGAATAAAATATTTAACATGAAGAGTTCCTGTTCTATATTGAATCCTACCTTACTGTTGAAAATTCTTCCCCGGATTTTAAACAAATTCAGAATGATATAATCAATAATGTGAATTTCCAAGTATTTTGGGGTGTTCAGTAATTCTTGCAACAAAGTAAGGTAGGTATTATTGGTGTCATGCATTTTATATTTCTTAATGAACTTAGACTCTTGTACTGTAAAGTTTTGTTTTCTAACAACCAATTCTTCTGTGAAGTTCTGAAAATTTGGTTGTTGATTATTCTCCAAGAATCTAAGTTCATCAAGAAAGAGTTCTTTAAAATTTAATTCAAAGCAGCACATGTTTAACACAGCTTTCTTATTCTCAAGGACCTGATCTGCTTTTTCTAAAAACTCTAACTCTTCATCAAAAATTTTCTCAAAACTCAAATCAGACTCTTCTTTTTCTTCTTCTTCTGATCTTTCCTGAATGTAGTTTATTTCTAGAGGTTGATTATTTGGTTGGTCCCCTGGATTAAAAATGTTGAGATCAGCAGTCAAATTCCCAAAGGACAGCTTCATTTGACCAGTTCTACAGTTGATGAGAGCATTAGAAGTGGCTAAGAACGGTCGTCCTAAGATGACAGGTGTCTGTCCTTTGGGATTGGAAACAGGCTGTGTTTCCAAGACTACAAAATCTACTGGAAAAATAAAGTCTCCAACCTTAATCAGAACATCCTCTAACTCACCCATAGGGACCTTAACAGATCTATCAGCTAACTGTAAGGTGCATTTGGTTGGGTTCAGTACACCTAGGCCCAATTGCTGGTAGACTGAATATGAAAGCAAATTAACACTGGCTCCTAAGTCTAAAAGCGCCTTATCAATATGAGTATTACCAATGATACATGAAATGATGGGGGAACCTGGATCTTTACGTTTCAAAGGTATGGGATTTGATAGCATTTCACTGATATTGGCGGCTAAAAAGACTTTCTTTGGAACATTTATTCTCCTCTTCTTAGTGCACAATTCTTTTAAATATTTAGCATAAGATGGAATTTGTTCAAATATATCTAAGAGAGGAATGTTGACCTTAACCTGTTTGAATGTTTCTAAGATCTTCTCCTCCTGAGGAGAGTGTTTCCTAGCCCTGAGTCTATCTGGAAAGGGAGCAACCGGTCTAAATCTATCAAAAGCAGGCTCAGGTTCGGGTTCAGGTTCTTGGTCATCTGAGGGGAGTGATTGTTGAATAGATTCATCAGAAGGAGAAGGAGAAGGAATTTGTACAGGATCAAGAGTTTGACTTGGAGGAGTTCTCACTTGATTATCGACCTGTCTACCTGACCGAAGTGAATGGATTGCATTCACTTGGGCTTCGTAGGATGAACTGCATCCTGTGTTCTTAGGGTTGACCACGGGTTGACTTGGAAATTTTCCTTTCTCTCTTTCACTCACGGCACTAGCTAGTTGACTAAGTTGAGATTCTAATCTAGCTATAGCTTGAGTGTTGGAGTTGAGCATTTGTCCAGTGGATTGCATGAAGGAATTCAGAGTGCTAGATGTTTGAGTCAACATATTCGTGGTTTGAGTAGAGGCCTTAATTATGGTTTCTAAACCCCTTTCCAAGACATTGAGACGTTTATCTTGATCTGGATTGTGATGAGTCTGAATTACAGCTTGATGAAGAGGAGACTGATTTTGATACGGCAGATTGGGTTGTTGAAATTGGGAATGAGAATTGAACGGAACTGTGTTTCCCCTAGGAAAATGTTGGGTCGAAGCGGGAGTGAAGTTTTGAGTTCCGGGAGAATTTCCTAGATTCCATGCAAAGTTAGGATGATTTCTCCAACCTGGATTGTAGGTTGGAGAAAATGGATCATTTCTAGGGTGCTGGAATGCAGCGTTCATCTGTTCTAATGAATGATTGTTTCCTAAGAGAGGGCATTCCTCTGAAACGTGGGTAGGAGACTGACAATTATGACATCCTGGGAAAGAAACATGATTGAGTTGAGCTGGAGCTCGTTCCTTAATTTCTAAGGCTTCTAACCTCCGCAGAATTGTCGCCATCTTCGCTTCAGAAGCAATGTTTGACTCCAAGGAAAGACCACTAGACTTAGAATGGGGAACTGATGAAACCCTGTCATCGCACTGTTCCCATTGCATTGTTTTTTCAGAAAGACTCTCCAAAAACTCCCAAGCTTCATCAGCATTTTTCCTCATAAAATCCCCGTGGCACATTGATTCTAAGGAAGTTTTTGCAGAATAATCTAATCCCTCATAAATTATTTGGCACAATCGCCATTTCTCTAAACCGTGATGAGGACATTGGATGAGAAGATCTTTAAATCGGTCAAAATACTTCCAAAAAGGTTCTCCCGGGATAATTTTAAAGTTTTGAATGCTGTTCCTAAGCTTTACCGTTTTATGAATAGGAAAAAATTTCTTAAGAAAAACGGTGACAAATTCATCCCAAGTTGAGATGGAATTTGTTGGTAAGCTGTACAGCCATTTTTTAGCTTTATCCTTAAGAGCAAATGGAATAAATCTAAGCTTAACCGCATCTTCATTTAATTCTCTCATTTTAATCATAATACACACTTCCTCAAATTCCGAAATAAAAATATATGCGTCTTCTGTTTCATTACCAAGGAATTTGGGAAGCATGTTTATGTATTGCGGTCTAAGCTCAAAACTTATTCCATTTGTTTCGGGGAGCCTAATGCATGAGGGGATTGCATTTTAGTTTTTTTTATGAGAAGAAAAAGAAAAATCCTAACTAAAACAAATCAAAACAATCACTTTTCAATCACTCTAATTTTAGAGTTTAGCCTAATTCACTAGACCAGCTCCTAACCAAAAACTCCTACAGTAAAAAGATAAAAGTTTTACCCAGGTAGTTAACCAGGTAAGGATAGTACTAGAGGGTGATCAAAGATCAATTAAGTACCTCTTTCCTTACGGAGCGCTTTACGCAACCCCTAAACCTTGCCTTAGACACCAACTAATCTGAGAAAACTTAAACCGGTTCACTTAAGGATTTCTTGTTCCTTATTGAGCTCGAATCCTTAGGGGCCAACGTCTAATGAGTTTTATTAGGCTTGGGTGGTGTAGTGAGGAATTAGTGATTTTTGAGCTAAGGAAAGGGTGATGAAATCCCTCACCTTATCTTGATTATGGGGTTTTGTCCTTAAAAATATTTTTAAGTGTGTGCCAAATCAAGATGCTCAAATCACTTGGTGAATTCCTACTATCAATATGAAATGCAACCCTATGAATTAAAAGCAACTAAAAAGGATGGAAAAGAAAAATCTTTTTTTTTAATTAGGGTTAACAATCAAACAAATGAGAAGGGGGGATTTGTTTGAATTTATTATCTTGTTAGTAAATGTCAAAGTGGAGGATGAATTTTATTATGGTTAACAAAAAATAAAATCTTTTTTTTGAAGTCCTAATTGTCTCTAATTGTGAAGAAGTAGCTAAAGGGTGGAATTAAAAACTAGAAAGAGGACTTACCCAAAAGCAAATCTTCAAATCCTAGCTCTCCAATCCGCGATCTTCAAGCTCCAGGCGTTTTCTTCACAAAAAACACACAAGTTAAAGAACCAAAATAATTAAAACCTACTTAAGCACCTTCCCCGACAACGGCGCCAAAAACTTGATGCGGCATAAACATGTACCGAAAAGGTTGCAAGTGCACAACCGTGTCAAGTTATAGTATTTAAGATATCGATCCCACGAGGAAGGTGTTTTGTAGGAGAAAATATAAAATCGGTTCTTATGTTGTGTGCGTGACAAATAAGATTAGTGAGTGAATATGATTGTGAAGAGATTGAAAGAGTGAAAGTGGTGTGTAAGTAGGTACAAAGTGTAAGTGAGAGTGGAAGTAAAAGAGAATGAGTATGATCAATAAGGTGAGAAGGAAAAATGAATAAAATCAAGAAACAAATAAAAAAATCAAGAATGAAGAACAAAATTCTAGAATAAAAGAAAATACAAGAAATTAAAGATGGTAGATTCAATCATAGATATGGGTAATCTAAAATTGAACCCACTTCTTAGAAAATGGCGATTCCCTAGAGGGTTCTAACCTAAAGGCGAATCAAACAAAATAAAAATAAACAAAAAGAAAAACTAAACCCAAGAGGGTTCTAGCCTCAAGGTGAATAGTGCAAGAAATTAAAATCTAACTACAAAATAAATTATAAAATCTAAACTATAAAATAAATTACAAAAAGAAAATAAATCTACTCTATATGCATGAAAATAAATCTAATCTATGAGCATGAAATAAATCTAAGGCAAGAGGGTTCTAACCTCTTGGCTATTTAACAAGAAAATAAAATCTAACTACAAGCATAGAAATAAATCTAAACTAATAAGCAATAAAAGAGAAAAAGAAAAAAAATGCAAACCTTCAAATAATTCCCCATCTTCATCTTCATCTTCATCATCCAACAAAGAGAAGAAGAGAAAAATTTAAAGTGGTGAAAAAAAATATTATTATTAATTATAACAAAAGTTACAATTTTGGAAGGCCTTCTCAATTAAGAGTAGCCCTCCTCTCCAAAGAGAGTTACAAAAATTTTCAATGAATATGGGCCATTGGATTTGTCTTGAGCCCCAAGCAACAATCTCCACCTTTGAATTTGCTTTTTGTTCTTCTCTAGCTCAAACATAGGAGGCCCAATTGATTTTCAAAAATAATTGAAAATCAAGTCCGGTCCAAAAATTCAATGCAAATTGATTTTCAAAAATAATTGAAAATCAAGTCCGGTCCAAAAATTCAATGCAGCACTCAAGATTAAAAGCCAAGTCCAATGTAAAATGCCCACACAATGATTTTCAAATCAAAGTTTGCAGCCCAAGTCCATGGCATTTGATTTTCGGAATTAAAATCCAACTCTCAAATTTCAGCCCATAGATGTTTGCAGCAAATCAAATTCCATTCATTTATTTTAGCACAATTTTCTTGTGAAAATCCAAGTTGCAGCACACAAGCAAATCCGACCCATTTGATCTTAAAAATGAAACTTTAATCTCCAGCCAAGCAAGTCCAAGATCCGGTCCATAGCAACCAAGTCCAAAAAATCAAAGCTCATTCCAAGTCCGGTCATTTATTTGTTGAGTGGAATTTCAGCATCCTAAGTCCGGTCCTTGAGATTTGATTGCACAAAATTAAAATTTGCAGCCCACCTGAAATTCGGTCCATTCAAGTTAAAGTCCAACTGCAGCAGTCCAAAGTTCCTTTGCTTTTCAAAATGGAGCTTCATTGTTTTCAAAAGAAAATGAAAGTCCAGCCCATTTCATTTAAAGTCCAAGTCCATTTTATTTAAAGTCAATTTGAGGGTTTATCCTTGATGGGCTTTGCTCTTTGGGCTTCAATCATTTTCCTCTTTTAAGCTTTTGCTTCTGGTGTTGAGAGTGAGATTTTTGGGATTTTATTTTTCATTAACCTGCAATTAAAGATAAAAGCAGTTATTAGTGTTATATCTATTCATATAAAATAGATAATGAGGGTATACAATTGTAATAAAATGTGATTGTCAGAGACCATGATCACGACACACATGGCTACCGATCCTACAAAGGGATATCGAAGATCTTATCAAACAGGGATTGCTCAAGAAGTTCAATGATGGTTGCAACAATGAGGGTCGTACCTAGAAAAATCAAAAAGAAGAAGATCACGATCACCTCAATCAAATCAGCAGAGTCCCCAACCAAAGAAGGTGGCAACAGAGGCATTGCCAGAACCATCAGTGGCAATCTAGCCACTTGAGAAATATTAAATAACATGAGGAAAAAGTATGCTTGATGAACCCTCGTAGTGAACTTATGTGAAAAGAAACTTAAGGTGACTCAGTCCCTAACCTTCACCAGCTAACTTTAAAGGTGTAAGGACACTCCATGATGACCCTACCATCATTTTCATCCAAATCAATGGACTTGGAGTCAAGTGAATCGTGGTAGATGCAAGCAGCTCCACCATCGTTTTTGTTCATGGATGTCTTCAACCAAATTAAGATTAAATAAATCTAAGCTCCAGCCATGTCTGAGCCCCCTTTTATGCTTCTTGGGGCATTCAGTCTTGCTGGGAGGGGTGATCATCCTAACAAAATTTGTTGGTGACTACCCACACTAGTCCACAGACCAAGTCCAATTCATTATGATAGATGTTAATTCGACCTACAACATAATTATTGGGAGGACTCCTTGAATGGCCTTCAAGTGATCCCCCCGCCTACCACAAGATGATAAAGCTCCCCCACCCTCGAAGGAGATGGCATCGCTTGGAGCAATCAGCATGAAGTCAGATCATGCTATTTGCTCTCCATGAAGATTGAAGGGCAATAGAATTTTAGAGAGCCTACCAATTAAAATATCCCAAGTGAGCCATAGATGGATGAAGATAGGGAGCGAACCACCCATATTGAAGAACTAGATGAAATCATGCTCGACGTCGACAAAACCAAAAAGGTGTTGATTGGCTCGGAGCTACCCAAACCTCAAAGGCAAGCGCTTATCAACTTTCTACATACATATGCATATGTTTTTCCCTAGGGACCCGAAGATATGTCGAGCATGGACCTTGAAGTAATGGCTCACAAGTTGTGCATCAAAGAAAAGACACCTCAAACTAGAGAGATAGCGAGCGGCAATAGAAGAGATTGACCGACTAACAAAACTAGGATACATCAGGGAAGTAGTACCCCGAGTGGTTAGAAAATATCGTACCAGTCAAAAAAGCCAATGGCGAGTGGAGGATGTGCATTGATTCCACCGACTACAATAAAGATTATCATAAGGATAACTTTCCCCTCACTAGATCGAACAACTTATTTATGGAAGCTCGAGGTAGGAAATGGTCAGGTTCATGGATGTCTTCTCAAGTTACAATCAAATAAAGATGGCAGAATACAATGAAGAAGAAACTTCTTTCCATCATAGACCAGGGGACTTGTTGCTACAAAGTGATGCACTTTGGTCTTAAGAATGCTAGAGCAACCTACTACAGGTTGATCAACAAAATCTTCACAGAACAGTCTAGCCATAATGTAGAGATATATGTAGATAACATCCTGTTAAAATCCAAGCATGCTATTTTCCATATTACAGACCTTGAAGAATCTCTCTATGTTCTCTGCTAATACCAGATGAAACTCAACCCAGCAAAGTGTGCTTTTGGTATGCGGCTGGGTAAATTTATTGTGCTCATCATCACCCAATGCGAGGTCAAAATCAACATGGAAAAGATACTCACAATTGAAGGGATGGCTAAACCTCATGCGGTCAATGATATTTAGAAGCTTAACTAAAGAATAGTAGCTTTGAGCCATTTCCTCTCCAAGTCAGTTGAAAAGAGTCTTCCATTCTTCAAAGTCCTAAGAGGGGCCAAAGGGTCCAGAGACAACATCCGATGGGCAGAAGAATGCAGTAGTACCTTCACTGAGCTTAAGAGGTACTTTAGCACCAAGTATTTACTGAGTAGCCCCATCTAAGGAGAACGGCTCTATCTCAGCCTCTTTATCTCGGTCAAAGCTGTGAGCTCAGTTCTGACCTAGGAAGAAGAGAATGTTCAGAAACTAATCTACTATGTTAGCAGCGTTCTCAAAGTGATCGAGCTCAACTACATTCTCATCAAAAAGGTATATTTTTCTCTCATTACCACAGCAAGAAGATTCTATCCATACCTCTAAGACCATACAGTAATAGTCCAGACCAATTTGGCCATGAAGAAAGCACTCAGCAATCCCTCCACCCCCGAAAGAATGACCAACTAAGCCATAGAAGTTAGTGAATATGATGTCTAGTTTGAGCCCTACACAACCATCAAAGCTTAAATTCTCACTGACTTCTTAATTGAATCCCCCAATCCGGGAAGTGATTCGTAGACACAGGAACTAACCTCTAATCTAACTAAAAAAACCAACCAAGAAAACTTCCCCCAAGAAAATCAATACCCCAAGGTACGACTAGCCTAAATTTCTGTTAAGGTGGATATTGAAACTAGAAGGCGCCTCCGGAGAAAATAGAAGCCAAGAAGGAGTGGTATTGCGCAACCCAGAAAGACACATTTCCTATTATGCAATTGCCTTTGATTTCCCAACTTCGAACAATAAAACCGAGTATTAAGCTCTCCTTACCAACCTCAGAGCTATCCTAGCAGCCATGGTAGAAGATATATTCATAGTGGTAAACTCCCATCTTATCGTTTATTAAATTCAAGGGGAATACAAGGCAAAAGGCCCCCAAATAGTGAAATACCTAGAAAAAGCCAAAGAATTGTTAAGCAGATTGAAGGGTTAGAAATCGAGTAGGTACCCAGGGCCCACAATGTTAGACCCTAGAGGGGGGGTGATAGGGTCTTATGCTAATCTAATCCGATTAAATGCCAATTAAACTAATTAACAAATATATTCTTACAAGATAGATATACAAAGAGTTATGTGCAAGAATATGCAATATACACAAGGTGATATATCCTATATGATAGAAAAATATGCAAGGATATATAAACAATAAGATATATCCTAACAAAGAGATATAGACAATGTATGTGCAAGGATATATAATCTCAAGGGTAAACAATCTAAACTAGATAGTGTGCAATATAATCAACAAGCAATATACAAAGGCGATATAAGATAAGAACATAAAAGTAAGTGCGCCAATGCAATCACAAACAAACAATATGATTACGGAGTTCGGTCCCCACGACCTACGTGTCCGCTCCTCACCTCGAGGAGATCTCCACTATCTCAACCGGGTTTTCTACGTTCACCCGAACAACGTTTACACCTCACAATACAATCACTATGTAATCACACCTCACACACTAAGTGTTGGTCCTAGCCCGTGTCCTCCTCCTCAAGTGCTCGGTTACAACCTCTCCCTAGGCACGTCAACCGACGCCACTCCTCGTGGATTCGACCCCGTCTCTCACCACACACTTCTCTCGGTGTACAAGTGTATTACAAGTGAATCCTCACAATTAGGCACAATATGACAAATGATTGTTCTCTCTAACAAGGTAAGAACTCAATTAAGAACAACTCTTAGTCACAAACCCACAACCCCAAATTATACTATGAATGTAAATACAATAAGCTCAATAGGTTGTGTGTGAACAAAGAGATAAAACAATATAAACTCAATATAAAATCTAGCTTATGAAATTAAGAACAAACTTATAAAATGCTAGAATTGAGTTTAGGTAAACTTCTCTATAGATGACAAGAGAGAGGGAGAAGAATGAATGCTCAAACACCAAGGATGATCTCCACTTGCTCTTGTGAAATTTGCTCTACAAACCAAACTCTTGTAAATGCTTAGAAGCTTTTTAAACAAATACTAAAAACAAACTTAAACCCTTGATTAAAACTTTCTTAAACTTGTTTTAAAACTCTCTTAGATGATAGAAAATAGTTATGGCAAATGGGTATATATAGGCTTGAAGAAACCAACCCCAAAAACCCCAAAAACCCCAAAAAAACCATTAAAAAATAAAAAACAGCAACTAGCCGTTACTGTGCAACGGTCGGATGCTACAGTAATTTCGGTCGACCGGTACGGTCGACCGAGAGCCATATGCAAAGCTGAGAAACGTCCAGAGACATTTCCGGTCGATCGGTCCGGTCGACCGGAGTTACTGTAGCAGTGCGCAGCTATTTTGTAAAATCAATTTAAAATAGTAAATGAACTCCAAAAATTATGAAATATTGTGAGAATGTTCTAGACATGTAGAATAACATGGAAGAGAAAGAATTTCTGAAAAATATTCTCCCAGTTGAGAGAAATAAATATTTGAACACAAATTTACAGTTTCTGAAAAACTGTTAACATATACGATTTTGTAAAATCAATTGGCACAGTAAATATACTCTAAAAATAGTAAACACTGGAGAAATGTTTCTAAACATGTAGATAAACATGTCAGAGAAAGAATTTTTCAAATATCACTTCCCATTTGCGAAAACTCATCAGTTTTGTAAAACATGCACGAACATGTGCACAAACGAAAACGTGAATTTGTAAATTCCTTTAAACATAACAAATCAATTCCAAACTTGATGAAACTTTGAGAAATGTTTGCAAATGATATTTTGAACATGTTACAAAAAGAATTTTCCAATTTGCATTTCCCAATTGTGAAATCTCATTATTTTGCAAAAGTGTTCAAAACATAAAAACCCAAAACCATGCATGTATATATATAACTATATATATACATAGAAACCAAATACGTGTGTGTATATGATATTGAGCTTAAGGTACTTAACACACATAATATAAAATCTAAATTAGATTACCCAAGCTTTATCTTGATCTTCATTGTAGCTCAACTTGGTACACATGCGGATGAAGCTTGAACTTGATCTTTAACTATGAATTGCATGTTGCTTCACTCCACAATTCCGCCAACCTCCATTTGATATCGTCGTTATGGCGCAATCCATCCATCCTCCAACTACGTTGTTTGTCTACAATACATAGGAATGCAATTTGATCGTTGAAGCGTAATCCATCCAACCTCCAACTCGTTATTTGCCTAGAATAAATACAAAAACACAAACACTAGACAAACAACATTAGTTGTAAATTGTTTGTTAAACATCATCAAAACAAGAAGGCCAACAATCTCCCCCTTTTTGATGATGACAAATAATTTAAAAAAAAGATATATGCATGAAAGGAAATGAATATATAAATTATAATTCACATGCATATAAACAAGAAATAGTATACATATACTCACAATATTTCTCCCCCTTTGACAACATCAAAAAGGGGACAAAAAATTAAGAGAGCGAAAGCTCCCCCTACAAATAAGCATGGGTGAGTATGAAGCAAGTATAGAGATTGCTCCCCCTATCAAAATGCCATATGGAGAATATGAAATAAAGATCATGGCAAATATGTGAGCAAGCATAAAAGATATGCTAACAATCACTCACATTCAAGAGATAATGAGAACACATATGAATATATCAATATGAAAAATAGTGTCTCATATCAAGGACCATAAAATCCATGTGTAAAGATAGATTTATGAAATCAAAAGAAAAGGAAAACATGAGAACCATGAAAAAAGTTTTCAAGTGAAAACAAATCACTCAAATGAAATAATAAATCAAGATTTGAGTCTAAAAACAATGTTTGATCAAAAGGAAAATTTTCTTTACATAACTTGATTAAACCACTCATAGAATACATTATAAGGCACGAATAGATGATCCATAAGCACAAACATATAAATATCATCATATAAGTGAAATATAATGAATTCAAAGCAATAAATCAAAACAAACTCTTTGACAAAAGAATTTCAAGAGAGACAACAATATATCAAGCTCTTAAGCTTGTTCTAACCATCCGGTAAACATGATTTGGGAATAAACACCCAATAAACCCGGAGGGTTAATAAATGCAAACCTCTCATTAAAGCAAAACCAATGATCATGAAAACAAAAGAATTTAGCCAATAAAAGGAATTGTTTTCATAAAAGTTTAAAACACATTTTTCAAAACCAAGAAAGAGAAAAAATAAAAACACTAAAAATCTTGGTTTAAAAATTATTTTGGCACCCAAGCATTCTTGGTACCGGATTATTTAGGGACATGACCCCTATCAATAAAGCTCAAAGCCCTAGGGTTATGAACCCTCTTAGGCGCATATGGTGCACGAACACGGTCATAACAAAAATTACTCAAATGACCCTTCCGATTGCAATAAGTACAATGGAAAGGAAGCATTTGCTTATGTTGACCAAACGGTTGTGCATGGGAAACATTAGAAACATTTGCAAACATGGATGGTCTTTTAAAATTGTTTTGCAAATGTGAAACTCTCTTTAAATCAAAACAAAATTTGGCCAAATGACCAAATCGACCACAATGATCACATTTAAACACATGAGCATGCTTATGATGAACATGATGAGTATGCGCATGTGTATGTGAAAAATGTGATGATGAAGCTTGATGAGATGCACAAGAAGGATTAATATGAGCCTTAGAGGGTTTTTGTGCATCATAGCAAAATCTAGCAAGATGGCCTTTACGACCGCAATTTGTGCATTTGTAGACTTTACTATACATGTGTGCATGATGAATAGGATGTTTAGATGTTTTAGCATGAGATTTAGCACACATGTCCATAAGCTTGTTATTATTGATAATGCATGATTTAAGAGTTGAATCTAAAGATGATATTCTATTTTTAATATTATTCAACTCATCATTAGGCACATATGCATTAGCATTAGAAGTAGAACATAAAGAATTAAACTTATTTCTAATGTTCTCTACTTCTAATATGGCATTGTTCTTAGCATCATTGTTTTCTTTAAGGATCACATTTTCATTAGAAATAGTTTCAAACTTAGATGCTAACAACTCATGATCGGATTTCAAAATTTCATGCTTGCTTTGTAAATTAATGAAATCATTTTGCAATTTGTTAAAGGCATGTAATAATTTTTCACTAGCACAAGCAAGTTCATCATTAGGTAAATCATTTATGGTTTCGAACTCGCAAACCTCACTAGGGCTATCGCCTAGTGGCCGTGTGCATGATGCTCCACATGAACTTGAAGCGGGATCCTCCAAAGCTTGTCGGATCGCCTTCAAGTCTCCTTGATGTGCTTCTATAAATATCCATAAGGTGTAAGCACTATCAAAATGAACAAACTTGTTAGACATAGATGAATTAAAAGCATTTAGCAAATATTCTAACAAAATATTGTTCATTGTAAACATACGATGATCATTCTTATTCCACTTGGATTTCTCCAAAATGGGCACAATATAAGCATCATCTATAATTTCCCATAAATCAAAGTGTTTAGATTGAACAAAAAGTTTAAATCTAACACACCATTGGGCATAGGGGAAATTATCTAATCTAGGAGCAATATTAATGGCATAACCTAAACCATGCATATCCATAATATAAAAGGCAAGCAAGATACAATTAAAGCTCAAAAATAGATTAGCACAATAAGCTAACTTGGATCTTTAACTCAAGGCGATTAGACCTTAAATCAAAGAGCACCAAGCTCTGATACCAATTGTTAGACCCTAGAGGGGGGGTGATTAGGGTCTTATGCTAATCTAATCCGATTTAATGCCAATTAAAATTAATTAATAAGTTATCCTAGCAAGTATGAAATACAACAATGTATATGAGCTAGGATAAGTAATATGAACAACAGGATATATCCTAACAAAGAGATATAGGCAATGTATGTGCAAGGATATATAAGCTCAAGGGTAAACAATCTAAACTAGAATATAATCAACAAGCAATATACAAAGGCGATATAAGATAAGAACATAAAAGTAAGTGCACCAATGCAATCACAAACAAACAATATGATTACGGAGTTCGGTCCCCACGACCTACGTCTCCGCTCCTCACCTCGAGGAGATCTCCACTATCACAACCGGGTTTTCTACGTTCACCCGAACAACGTTTACACCTCACAATACAATCACTATGTAATCACACCTCACACACTAAGTGTTGGTCCTAGCCCGTGTCCTCCTCCTCAAGTGCTCGGTTACAACCTCTCCCTAGGCACGTCAACCGACGCCACTCCTCTTGGATTCGACCCCGTCTCTCACCACACACTTCTCTCGGTGTACAAGTGTATTACAAGTGAATCCTCACAATTAGGCACAATATGACAAATGATTGTTCTCTCTAACAAGGTGAGAACTCAATTAAGCACAACTCTTAGTCAGAAACCCACAACCCCAAATTATACTATGAATGTAAATACAATAAGCTCAATAGGTTGTGTGTGAACAAAGAGATAAAACAATATAAACTCAATATGAAATCTAGCTTATGAAATTAAGAACAAACTTATAAAATGATAGAATTGAGTTTAGGTAAACTTCTCTATAGATGACAAGAGAGAGGGAGAAGAATGAATGCTCAAACACCAAGGATGATCTCCACTTGCTCTTGTGAAATTTGCTCCACAAACCAAACTCTTGTAAATGCTTAGAAGCTTTTTAAACAAACACTAAAAACAAACTTAAACCCTTGATTAAAGCTTTCTTAAACTTGTTTTAAAACTCTCTTAGATGATAGAAAATAGTTATGGCAAAGGGGTATATATAGGCTTGAAGAAACCAACCCCAAAAACCCCAAAAAACCATTAAAAAATAAAAAATAGCAACTAGCCGTTACTGTGCAACGGTCGGATGCTACAGTAATTTCGGTCGACCGGTACGGTCGACCGAGAGCCATATGCAAAGCTGAGAAACGTCCAGAGACATTTCCGGTCGACCGGTCCGGTCGACCGGAGTTACTATAGTAGTGCGCAGCTGTTTTGTAAAATTAATTTAAAATAGTAAATGAACTCCCAAAATTATTAAATTTTGTGAGAATATTCTAGACATGTAGTATAACATGTCAGAGAAAGAATTTCTGAAAAATCTTTTTCCAGTTGAGAGAAATAAATATTTGAACACAAATTTACAGTTTCTGAAAAACTGTTAACATATACGATTTTGTAAAATCAATTGGCACAGTAAATCAACTCCAAAAATAGTAAAAACTGGAGAAAAGTTTCTAAAAATGTAGATAAACATGTCAGAGATTTTTCAAATATCACTTCCCATTTGTGAAAACTCATCAGTTTTGTAAAACATGCACGAACATGTGCACGAACGAAAACGTGAATTTGTAAATTCCTTTAAACATAACAAATCAATTCCAAACTTGATGAAACTTTGAGAAATGTTTGCAAATGATATTTTGAACATGTTACAAAAAGAATTTTCCAATTTGCATTTCCCAATTGTGAAATCTCATTATTTTGCAAAAGTGTTCAAAACATGAAAAAAGTGATATACATGAAGTTTGATGTTTTGACATAAACAATGTTTTGAAACTTTGCACAATGATTATATAGACTTGATAAAATATGTATATGATGATTGTTAAGTCTATAAACTGAGAATACAATATTTGAGCTTAGAAACCAAATACGTGTGTGTATATGATATTGAGTTTAGAGTATTTAACACACATAATATAAAACCTAAACTAAATATACCAAAGCTTGATCTTGATCTTCAATAGGCTTGAGTTGATATATTTGCGGATGAAGCTTGAACTCGATCTTTAACTTGAATTGCATAAGCTTCACCGACATTCCGCCAACCTCCTTTGGATATGATCGTTGAAGCTCTATTCCATCCATCCTCCAACTACGTTGTTTGTCTACAATACATAAGAATGTACAAACACTAGACAAACAACATTAGTAGTAAATTGTTTGTAAATCATCATCAAAACAAGAAGGCCAACACACAATGCTCGTGTAGGTAATCTATCCATGATGGGCTTCTCGAGCTCGGGGGTAGGATGTGGACCGATATACACAGACTCCCTCAAGAAGCCTAACATAATAGAGCTAAATGTCAACTCAGTCATGCAAGTGGATCAGCAGTCGAAGCCATGCTGGATGGACCCATTCACCCACTACTTAATAAAAGCCACTTTGGTAGAAGACTAACTGGAAACCAGGACCTTGCAAAGAAAATCCCTGAAGTACCTCATGATAGAACGTTAACTCTACCAACTCACTTATACCAGTAGCAGCATGGGGCCTTCTCTCCACTGCCGCCGGCCAGAAGAATCAGACTATGCCCAAAGGGAAATCTACAAGGGCATGTGTGGAAATTGCATCGGAGCTAGGACTATAGCACAAAAAGTCATCAAGCAAGGCTATTACTATCTAACTATCCTAGCTGAGACAAAGGAACCACGACCCATGCGAACCCTACTGGCTCTTCTCAAATATCCCTAAGGCTACAACAATTGAGCTCACTGCTCTCATTAATCTGATTCCTTTTGCTCAATGGGGACTAGACTTGCTGGGACCATTCCCAATAGCAGTCGGACAATGAAAGTTCCTAATAGTGGGGTATAGAGTACTTCACCAAATGGATAGAGACAAAGCCACTAGTAAGATTTAGTAAAAAGGATATCTACAATTTTGTATGTAAATCAATTATGATTGGTTTGGAATAACCATCATCATCAACAACGAGATCTAGGTTGATAGTAAGGGATTCCACAACTTCTGTGAAGATGAAAGATTCGATCAAATCTGCATCAATAGCACACTATAAATACAATGGATTGGCAGAAGTAGCTAATAAGTGACACTACAAGCGATGTAGAAGAGCGTAGGCCAAGTGAAAGGAGTCTAGGTTGCAAAAGTCCCTGGTATTTTGTGGCCATACAGGACAACTCATAAAAACTCCACTGGTGAAACACCAATCTGATTGGCATATGGAGTAGAAGCGGTTGACATGTCTACCATGTGACTACAATGCTTCAATGAGAAAGCCAATCTAATTAGCCCCAGAAGTAGACTCCACCTCTTCGGTAAAATAAGAGAGTAAATACTTCAATCTCTAATAGTCATTCAGAAGTACATCGCTCGCACTATAACAAACAAGTCCGACCCTGAAAATTCTAAATAGAAGACCTAGTCCTTCAAAAAGCTACCTTGAAAAAAAATCTTAGTATTGGTCTTCATTAACTCTTCCAAGGCATCCAAAGACCTTAGTATCATTCTCATGAGTAAAATTAAGGAACAATGCAAAACTCCTTGTAGCTTCGTCTTCACTGATTCGTCCAAGGAATCCAAAGACCTTGGTTTTATCCACACGAGTAAAACTAAGGCATAAAGAGAAGCCACTTACAGTATCAGTCCCCTCGACTAAACCCAAACATTACAAAAAATAAATGCCAATGGTGAATACAAGCAAAGCCAAATATAAAATGCGTCCTTTTTATTAATAGAATCAAAAAAGTTTACAAGACACCCCTATAAAGATTCAACAAAAGAAAGCATAAAAGAAAAACTAAATGGGCAAAAGTGTAGGCGTCAAAAATTACCTATAGGTTCCCGCACACAGTCCGAGACGATGAGAAGATGACGAACATCATTATCCAAGTTAGAAAGGATTACCCGAGTCAAAGATGATCATCTGATGCCATAGAGAAGCTAACGAGCGTACAAAGCAAGTTAGCAAAGTGTACGAGTCAATGAAACGACAAAGTACACAATACAGCGGAATAAGACAAGTCTGGAGAAGCCCCTGGCANGCCACCTCGAGGTGGCTCGCACAATGCCGACCCACCCCGAGGTGGCTCGTGCCCAGAAGTTCCGGAAACGCGTTTTTGACAGTTTTCTTAGGATTTGATCATTTTACTGCCTTCCTAACTATCTTAGGATCATCCCTGAATATGGTTAAGTAGTTATTAACTGAGGATAAGGTCAAATCATAAATTTTTATCTTAAAACACTACAACCGGAACCTATAAATACAAGCCCATGGGGCCCTACACACGGGGGATCTAAAATTTGGAGCTTCGAGGCGAGGTGCTGACCCTGTGAGAGCAGACCCACGAATTTTAGATAGAGACTAGAAAGATCTTAGCGAACTTCAGCATAAAGAGGGAGGTTTCGAGAGATCTAAAGCCCCTTCATCATCCTTCAGTTCTTTCCTTAGGATCAAACGTTGATTTGATCTTAAGAAGAGTATTTATCTCGCGTTGTTGAGATATTTACTTCTGTTCTTATTTTCTTTATGAAATAAGAAGAGCGAGCATTCATCCTGATCAACCCGGATCTGATTTTTAGCAGTCCACGGACTAACGCATCCCCGGTATAGGAAAAGATCCTACGTAAGCAGCAATCGATAAATAATCTATGTGTGTTTCTAGGAGATCGTATCTATTTTTTTTATTTGTGTAGAAAAATCTTATAAAAAGGCTCCTTCTTTTGAATCTATTATAATCGATAAACATTGTAATGGATTCCGCGAATAAAACGATTTTCGACGCAAACAAGGAGGAGGTGAAGTTAAAGTCCTAAGTCGATAGGATAGAGTAATCTCATCTCTAATGACTGTTCCGACTAGGCTTTCCCCTGAATCCTTACCACTTGTTTGTGGAAAATTTGTAGTAAAAGAAATGAAAGAAAAATTAATTTGTATTCTCTCAAAATCGATTACAATTTGGATTCCGATTACAAAAGAGAAGAGAATTGATCTGAATTCTCTCCTTTGTTTAAATCTGGGTTCTTCACGGTAGCGATGGAGTGTTTCCTTCGAATGCTTGCGTCGAGCTTGCTCTCCGTTGACGATCCGAAAATCTCAATTCGCTAGAACAAATGACTTGTCTGGTCGAACTGCTCAAGAACTCTCCACGAGTATTGTAGCTCAGAATGAGTAACAAACTCTAACAAGAAAAGAGTTGGTTGAACCGAAATAATTCGGTAATAAACCAAGTATCGAATATCTGGAATTCTTCTGTTGAAGATGGTTGCCCTCTGATTCTGGAGAATCCACCCTCTGCTTCTAGAAAATCCAACCCTCCAGATCCGATCTCCCAAAATCCGATGCCGAACTCTGTTGAGTTTGTTGATATTTATAGGGAGATTAGGGGTGTAACTGCCCCTATAATTCGCGCCTAAATGAGGGGTTAGTCTCCCCATCAATCGGGTGTAACAACCCACGTAAACCACTCCCCAAATCGTGGGTGAAGAACAGTTTTGAGGTTGTTACGATTACATTTGAACAGGTCAAACGCAAGTCTTGCGTTACTGAACATGAACTTGCGTATACCTCTGGATGATGCGTTAATCGTCTGGGCTTGAGTTGCGTCTGGATATGATCCTTCGTCTGAACGCAATGTCTGGAGTCGCGTTTGCAGCGGTATGAAGCTGCGTTTGCAGCGTTATGAAGTTGCGTTCTGTAGCGATATGAAGCTGCGTTTGCAACGTTAGAAGCTGCGTTCTGCAACGATATGAAGCTGCGTTTGCAACGTTAGAAGCTGCGGTCTGCAGCGATATGAAGCTGCGTTTGCAACGTTAAAAGCTGCGGTCTACAGCTTTAGAAGCTGCGTTCTGCAGCTTTAGAAGCTGCGGTCTGCAGCTTTAGAAGCTGCGTTTCTCTTTTCTGTCTTTATATATGGATGACACCAATGACGGGTCGAGAAGGCCTTATTCAGGTCATTTGTGACACTTGAGGCATCCCAATAACGCTCTATCGACTGCAGGTCACGATACGGCGAGCTTTTAATGAGATTTGTTCACGTAGTCTCTAAATCTTCCCATTTTTCTAAAATCATTACACTGCTCATAAGCACCTCCAATAGTTGCTAATATAATATTAGTCATGTTGTTGTCGCAGCCATCAAGACCAATCATCTCAAGTATGGGGCTGTGTTGATAACTGAGGATGCAATGATTGTGTTGCTTTGACTTTTGGAACGCAGCCACTTGTGTTTTGACTGTAGGGGTGAATTCTACCTCTCGATTTGAAGAAATCGTTGACTTGTAATTTCTTCATGATCCATAGGGGCATCCTTCGATTGCATCTTTTCTTTGGTAATAAGAAAGTCATCTGATTATAGCCTTCTTAATTGTGGCTTGACGGGGACTAGCTATCTATTGTGATTTTTAGACAGCCTACACCACTATCCAACTCTTCCTCTAGTTCAATATCCTTGAAGAGGTCCAAGCAAACTGACACACTTCCGGGATACTCCTAGTACAGTCCCCTCAACTTGAAAGGAAGAAGGGGCCATCAAATGATCAAAACCTACCTTACAGGCAACATTAGTCTCCATCTTTCGAATAGAACTATGGTGATGCTTCTCAACTACCTCTTTCTTAAGACCTTAAACCTCTCGAGGGCCAACGAGCTCTCAAGGTCTTTGATTCATTCAAGGAGGGTTTCTTGACCCTCTAAGCAACTTGGACAGCTTCGTAATAGATAGAATCCTAAAGTGCATTCCCTTTGTTGATTGTCACCTTCAAATACTCTACCATGAGCTGAACCTCCCAAACATGCTCTTGAAAATCCTCCCTCTTCCTCTTCTCGAGTAAAAGATCTATTCCACCGCATAAGCTTGGTAAAGCAGAAACTCTAGGAATGACCCCCTAGAATCAAGCTAGTTGTTCAGTTCAAAAGCAAACTTGTCAGATAGGTCCCTCTCATAACAAAGCCTGATCTTGGGTAACCCGTTGAGGTTCAACCTCAATCTCTCCCACTCGGGGCTAGAAATCTTGCCTAGATGGTGACCAAAATGCCATTTGAACAGATCCTCATGGGGACTTATTCCTTCACCACTGACGCATCAACTGGTTTCTTTTGCCTTTCCGACTCCTCCCACTCCCAGCTCTTTCTCTATAGCCGACTCTTTCCATGGCATCCTTGAAGGACTAGGGGTCTCACTCCCCTCAACTAAAGCAACAACATTATCTTTAGCAAGTTGATCGACCCTCACCAGTGGCAGAGGGGTTGAAAGAATCTCTTCAACCACATCCACTTGTTCAATAACTGTTAATAGAAATGGATTGTCCAGATCAACAACATTCACAAACTATAGAACTTTGAAGGAGTTAGAGTCACATCTACCAGCACCAAAACGGATCTACCAGCTTCGGCCCCTGCTTCAATAAAAGACGTCCCAAACGAATCCCCTTTAGTGAGATGATGACCCCTAGAGCCAATCTTCTTCCTCTTCTTCCTCCTTGTATATGCCCCAGCTCGAGCAAAAGATGCTACTGTACCCATCCTAATCTAAATAGCCATCTTGGCTAGATTTTGTGGAAGGCCCTAAAACTCCTTCTTTGTTAGCTCAAGGTGAAGGCGCTTCCACCCTACAGAGAGAGAGAGAGAGAGAGAGAGAGAGAGAGAGAGAGAGAGAGAGAGAGAGAGAGGGAGAGAGAGAGAAAAAACAAACTTTTCCTTTCATCTTTTGTTGGTTATTGAAATCTTCATAACCAAGGAGAACCTGTCCGTCGACTGGAGATAACAATGCCCCTCATTCTAGTGAATTTTGATAAACAACAAATGGCCTAGGATCCTTAAGGTTGGTTCGATAACGATTTGGTGACTGATGATGAAAAAGCAGTCAAGAAAGCTATTGATTTAGGTTTGAGCTGCACTAACGATATCCTAAGCACTGAAAATAGCTTTTCAAGGGAAAGGTGCAAACCCAAGCAGACACCATAATCGAAATGGTGTTGGTACATAAACACCTCGGGATCTCATGACCATAGATAAGACGCCCAGACAGAGGGAGAGATAAAGTATAGGAATCAGTGATAATCACATTTTTATTACATTTTATACCCTCATTATCTATTTAATTTAAATAAATTTATCACTAATAAACATGTTTTATCTTAATTACAGGTTAATGAATAAAAACCCAAGAAAAACTCAATATCTCATCTCTCAAAAAACCTAAGAGTCCAAGCCTAAGAAAAGATCGACCAAAGAATGAAATGAGTGGCTATCGATGCATGTATCGATAACAGTATCGATAGCGGTATTGATACCCCTATCGATACCAGTATCAATACCCATATCGATACCACTATCGATACATATTTACTATTGCGGAATTAAAGGTCAAAATTGATTAACTTAGGGATCAAGTTTAATCCAAGAGCTCTCATTTAAGACTGTAGGCTATAAATAGGGGTAGAGAGTGGGGATTGAGGGGGTGAAAATTTTTGTAGAAACTCTATTTGAAGAGAATGGTTACTCTAAATTGAGAAGACCTTTTAAATTTATAACTTTTTATTGCAATTAATAAAAGAGTTTTTTCACATCTTCATATTTTTTTTCTTCTCTTTGTTTGATGATGAAGATGAAGATGAAGATGAAAATGAAGATCAAGTTAAAGGTTTGCTTTCATGAGGCTAAAACTCTCTTGTAAAGTAACTTTTCTCTTTTGTTTTTATTTCTTTTGTAGTAATTTCTTTTCTTCTTATTTTAGTAGTATAGATTTACATTAATGTCTTGTAAAATATATTTACATTCTTTTGTTTATTTTTTCATTATTGTCTTGCACTGTTAATTTGTAGAGTAGATTTATTTTCTTGCATAATCTAGATTTTCATTTCTTCTACAACTTAGTTAGATTTATTTTTATGTTCATAGTGTAA
This sequence comes from Asparagus officinalis, assembly GCF_001876935.1. Classification (NCBI taxonomy): domain Eukaryota; kingdom Viridiplantae; phylum Streptophyta; class Magnoliopsida; order Asparagales; family Asparagaceae; genus Asparagus; species Asparagus officinalis. Next base: position 47,792,908 of record NC_033803.1, on the reverse strand, counting down.
ATTTCTTTGTTCTCATTTCTCTTCTTTGTAATTAGATTTTATTTTCATTCTTTTCTTTTATTCTTCTCTAGTATAGATTTTATTTCTTGTTTTCATTTCCTAAGATGTGGAACTAATTTTTGTATGAATTATAGAATTGTATGAAATTAGCCTAATTTTTTTATAGTTTGTGAATTATTCTCTTGCGCTTAAAAATATCATATGTAGGATATCCAACTAGAAAACTAATTGGTAAAAGAAGAATTTGATAATCTATACTTATCTTGAGTGGTTTGATATGTTATGCTTATGAATTCTAGAATTTATATCTAGTTGTTATTCTTTTCATGAATGTTAATTTTTCTTTGATAATAATTTGATAGGTTATGTTTTTCTTAAGTGGTTTGATAGTCTATGCTTAATAAATCTAAAGTAAAGTGTGATACAAAGAGAATTGTTCATAATTTATAATTGAAATTAGCTAGTGGATTCAATTCTAGATTCGTCATATCTTTAATTGAATCCTCCATCTTTACTTTCTTAAATTTTCTTTTTATTCTTGATTTTTCATTATTTACTTCTTGTTTTTATTCCTCTTTATTTTCTTTTATTCTTTTATTCCTCTCAATCTCATTTTGTTTTTATTTACATATATTCACAACCACTCCTCATATCCATAATGACACACTTGCAATACTCCTAAATTGTCATACACAACATAAGAACCAATTTTGGATTAATACCTACAACACCTTCCTCGTGGGATCGATAACTTTCTATAGTATAACTTGATAATTGTACACTTATAACTTTTAGTTATCATTTATACCCTATCAAGTGGTCAGAGCAGTAAATGAATTCACAACACTCATGTAGACTATAACATACAATTTGGAAGGATTGCATGAGCAATGCATGTGGTAAAATTTTTAGATTTATTTTAACTTGATAATTTTATTTAGAAAATGTTGTTGTAAAAATTTATTGAATGTAAACGATGGAGCAAACATATGGACATAAGCTAAAAATTCACAATGTTTGAATAATGAAATTACATTTAGGGATCAATTGGGCGATGGTAGAGTAGGTGCATCCTCAACAATAGAAAACAAACTATAGTATACAAGCCAAAATAATACTTCATTTATTCATCAATAATATACATTACTCTACTAAATAAATATGGAAAACAAGTATCATTCAGGCTAAAACCAGAATAAAACATGCAATGATATAGGATGATGATATTCAGACATTTGGATGAGACAAATAATGAATGTGTATTAACAACTATCTTAACTTGAAAGCATAACAATCCTCAGCAGACCAACAACAATAATATATCAACTATATTCCTCAATTGAGAGTACATTACTCTACTAAATAAATATTAAAAATAAGTATTATTCAAGCTACATTAATAATCAAATCATGCAATGATATAGGATGATGGTATTCAGGCATTTAGATGAGACAAATAATGAATGTGTATTAACAACTATCTTAGCTTGAAAGCATGACAATTCTTAGCAGACCAACAATAATAATATTATCAACTATCTTCCTCAATTGAGAGCGCTAGGCCAAAGTTAGAAATGCTAAAAGTAAAGAAAGATAAGTTAATTCTGAAATAAATTACAAAATAACCAAATATCATCAACTATCCTCCTCAATTGAGAGCGATAAGCCTAAGTTACAAATGCCAAGTTAGATGTTGGTTTTTAGATTTTTTTTTAAATTGTGTAATCTTTATTACATTGTGTTGATTTTTTTGTTCCGAGTTATGTTTGAATTAAAGTATAATAAGGAGTTTTACATGATACACTCAAGAAAATAAACATGTTCTAATAAATGGTATCAAAGTAAAATATTAAGAAATTCTGAGGTATTAAAGTGTTAAAAGTACATTGGGTGTACCAAATTTATAAAATGGGTAAACTTTAGGGTGCCAAAGTAAATAAATATTCTTTTTCCATTTCCATACAACGTGAGTACAACTTCATCATATATGATAGACTTGTGTCACTCCAGCAAGTCTTTGTTCGCGTGGAAAACTGTTTTCTTTTTCATTGATATGATTGTCATCTTGGATTACAAAGATCCGGTCTTTTATAGATCCGGTTACAACTAAATCAAAGAAAAAAATAAAAATTACAACTTTCCTCTTGTGAACAAATCGCAAGCTCCTGTTTTGCGGTTGCTTGCTTGTGTGGGTTCTTTGCCAACGCCGGGGTTAATCCGTGGACCACCGCGCGATCTAGATCCGGTCGGATCTACACGATTATGCGGGTATTATTCCACGAAGGGAATAATAGCCGGGAGGGATTAATCCACCAAGGGAATAATCGCTCAGATCTCGAGATCTAAGACCAAGCTTAGATCTGGAGTGTAGTCTCGTGTAGATCTCAGATCTGTTCTTTCTTCCTCTCGAGATCCTGCCTTTTCTGACGTGGATGGTCGCCGAGGATCAGATCTGAATGTGCAAGTCTTCTGGTCTTCAAGCTCCGAGTTCACTCTTCAATCCGGCAGAGTTTCGGCTCTTGAAAGTTCCACCTCTCAAATGAACAACCCCTTGGCCTATTTATAGGCACCCAGA
>NC_033803.1:47765028-47789385 GCF_001876935.1 Asparagus officinalis | reverse complement strand
GTTGTTGTCACAGCCATCAAGATCAATCATCTCAAATATGGGGCTGTGTTGATAGCTGAGGATGCAATGATTGTGTTGCTTTGACTTTTGGAACGCAGCCACTTGTGTTTTGACTGTAGGGGTGAATTCTACCTCTCGATTTGAAGAAATCGTTGACTTGTAATTTCTTCATGATCCATAGGGGCATCCTTCGATTGCATCTTTTCTTTGGTAATAAGAAAGTCATCTGATTATAGCCTTCTTAATTGTGGCTTGACGGGGACTAGCTATCTATTGTGATTTTTAGACAGCCTACACCACTATCCAACTCTTCCTCTAGTTCAATATCCTTGAAGAGGTCCAAGCAAACTGACACACTTCCGGGATACTCCTAGTACAGTCCCCTCAACTTGAAAGGAAGAAGGGGCCATCAAATGATCAAAACCTACCTTACAGGCAACATTAGTCTCCATCTTTCGAATAGAACTATGGTGATGCTTCTCAACTACCTCTTTCTTAAGACCTTAAACCTCTCGAGGGCCAACGAGCTCTCAAGGTCTTTGATTCATTCAAGGAGGGTTTCTTGACCCTCTAAGCAACTTGGACAGCTTCGTAATAGATAGAATCCTAAAGTGCATTCCCTTTGTTGATTGTCACCTTCAAATACTCTACCATGAGCTGAACCTCCCAAACATGCTCTTGAAAATCCTCCCTCTTCCTCTTCTCGAGTAAAAGATCTATTCCACCGCATAAGCTTGGTAAAGCAGAAACTCTAGGAATGACCCCCTAGAATCAAGCTAGTTGTTCAGTTCAAAAGCAAACTTGTCAGATAGGTCCCTCTCATAACAAAGCCTGATCTTGGGTAACCCGTTGAGGTTCAACCTCAATCTCTCCCACTCGGGGCTAGAAATCTTGCCTAGATGGTGACCAAAATGCCATTTGAACAGATCCTCATGGGGACTTATTCCTTCACCACTGACGCATCAACTGGTTTCTTTTGCCTTTCCGACTCCTCCCACTCCCAGCTCTTTCTCTATAGCCGACTCTTTCCATGGCATCCTTGAAGGACTAGGGGTCTCACTCCCCTCAACTAAAGCAACAACATTATCTTTAGCAAGTTGATCGACCCTCACCAGTGGCAGAGGGGTTGAAAGAATCTCTTCAACCACATCCACTTGTTCAATAACTGTTAATAGAAATGGATTGTCCAGATCAACAACATTCACAAACTATAGAACTTTGAAGGAGTTAGAGTCACATCTACCAGCACCAAAACGGATCTACCAGCTTCGGCCCCTGCTTCAATAAAAGACGTCCCAAACGAATCCCCTTTAGTGAGATGATGACCCCTAGAGCCAATCTTCTTCCTCTTCTTCCTCCTTGTATATGCCCCAGCTCGAGCAAAAGATGCTACTGTACCCATCCTAATCTAAATAGCTTCGCTCCGCCATTAATTGGCACAGGACCGAGATTGAGATTGAGATTGAGATCTGGATCGACAAGTGGGTTTCTTGAATTAGGCTTAGGGTTAGGGTTTGTATAGAGAGAGAAAGAGAGAGAGAGAGAGAGAGGAGAGAGAGAGAGACCAGTATGAGGGTCCTCCTCTGAAGGCATCTCCTTAGCTAAAAGCACAGCATGGGTCAGGGTCCACCTTTGCGTGCGAAATACCAGCGATTCGAAGAATTGCATTATTGAAAATGTTCTCAAGAGAGAGAGAGAGAGAGAGAGAGAGAGAGAGGAGAGAGAGAGAGACCAGTATGAGGGTCCTCCTCTGAAGGCATCTCCTTAGCTAAAAGCACAGCATGGGTCAGGGTCCACCTTTGCGTGCGAAATACCAGCGATTCGAAGAATTGCATTATTGAAAATGTTCTCATACCGATGCGAAACCTTGTAGGCTCGAATTTTCTCCAAGCCCTGCCTCTCCGCTTCAAAAAGATGTTATGCCTTGAAAGCATCCTTTTGGACCTCCAGACATGAAGAACATGCTAAGATAGGATCAGCGTTGAGGATAAAAACAAACTTTTCCTTTCATCTTTTGTTGGTTATTGAAATCTTCATAACCAAGGAGAACCTGTCCGTCGACTGGAGATAACAATGCCCCTCATTCTAGTGAATTTTGATAAACAACAAATGGCCTAGGATCCTTAAGGTTGGTTCGATAACGATTTGGTGACTGATGATGAAAAAGCAGTCAAGAAAGCTATTGATTTAGGTTTGAGCTGCACTAACGATATCCTAAGCACTGAAAATAGCTTTTCAAGGGAAAGGTGCAAACCCAAGCAGACACCATAATCGAAATGGTGTTGGTACATAAACACCTCGGGATCTCATGACCATAGATAAGACGCCCAGACAGAGGGAGAGATAAAGTATAGGAATCAGTGATAATCACATTTTTATTACATTTTATACCCTCATTATCTATTTAATTTAAATAAATTTATCACTAATAAACATGTTTTATCTTAATTACAGGTTAATGAATAAAAACCCAAGAAAAACTCAATATCTCATCTCTCAAAAAACCTAAGAGTCCAAGCCTAAGAAAAGATCGACCAAAGAATGAAATGAGTGGCTATCGATGCATGTATCGATAACAGTATCGATAGCGGTATTGATACCCCTATCGATACCAGTATCAATACCCATATCGATACCACTATCGATACATATTTACTATTGCGGAATTAAAGGTCAAAATTGATTAACTTAGGGATCAAGTTTAATCCAAGAGCTCTCATTTAAGACTGTAGGCTATAAATAGGGGTAGAGAGTGGGGATTGAGGGGGTGAAAATTTTTGTAGAAACTCTATTTGAAGAGAATGGTTACTCTAAATTGAGAAGACCTTTTAAATTTATAACTTTTTATTGCAATTAATAAAAGAGTTTTTTCACATCTTCATATTTTTTTTCTTCTCTTTGTTTGATGATGAAGATGAAGATGAAGATGAAAATGAAGATCAAGTTAAAGGTTTGCTTTCATGAGGCTAAAACTCTCTTGTAAAGTAACTTTTCTCTTTTGTTTTTATTTCTTTTGTAGTAATTTCTTTTCTTCTTATTTTAGTAGTATAGATTTACATTAATGTCTTGTAAAATATATTTACATTCTTTTGTTTATTTTTTCATTATTGTCTTGCACTGTTAATTTGTAGAGTAGATTTATTTTCTTGCATAATCTAGATTTTCATTTCTTCTAAAACTTAGTTAGATTTATTTTTATGTTCATAGTGCAAATTTATTTGTTCTCATTTCTCTTCTTTGTAATCAGTTTTTATTTTCACTCTTTTCTTTTATCCTTCTCTTGTATAGATTTTAAGTCTTGTTTTCATTTCCTAAGATGTAGAACTAATTCTTGTAGGAATTCTAGAATTATATGAAACTAGCCTAATTTCTTTTATAGTTTGTGAATTATTCTATTGTACTTAAAATGATTATGTGTAGGATAATCAACTAGAAAACTAATTGGTAGAAGAAGAATTTGATAATCTATGCTTATCTTGAGTGGTTTGATAGATTATGCTTATGAATTCTAGAATTACTATCTAGTTATTGTTCTTATCATGAATGTTAATTTTTCTTAGATAATAATTTGATAGGTTATGTTTTCCTTAAGTGGTTTGATAGTCTATGTTTAATAAATATAAAATAAATTATGATACAAAAAATGATTCATAATTTATAATTAAAATTAGCTAGTAGATTCAATTCTAGATTATTCATATCTTTAATTGAATCCTCCATCTTTACTTTCTTGAATTTTCTCTTGTTCTTTATTTTTCATTACTTATTTTCCTATTTATTTTCTTTGATTTCCTTCTCTCTTCTCAACCTCGTTTTATTTTCTTTATTTGCATATATTCACAATCACTTCTCATATCTATCCACAATCACACACTTTCATCACTTCTAATTTGTTACACACAACATACAAACCGACTTAGATTAATACCTACAACACCTTTCTCGTGAGATCGATAACTTTTTATACTATAACTTGATGGTTGTACACTTGTAACTTTTGGTTATCATTTATACCCTATTAAGTTTTTGGCGTCATTGTTAGGAAAGGTGTTTATAAGTAGGAATTTATTTATTTTGGTTCTTTAACTTGTGTGTTTTCTTGTGAAGGAATCATTTGGAGATTAAAGATCAAGGATTGGAGATTGAGGATTTGAAGATTTACTTTTGGTAATTCTTCTTTCTAGTATTTTTAATTCCACCCTTTTAGTTAGTTCCTCAAAATTAGTAACAATTAGGATCCAAAAAATAGAAGATTTTATTTTTGTCAACCATAATAAAAATTCACCCTCTACTTGGACATTTACTAACAAGATAATAAATTCAAACAAGAGCTCTCTTTCTCACATTTGTTTGATTGTTAACTCTAATTAAAAAAAGATGTTCTTTTTATCATCCTTTTGTAGTTGCTTTTAATCCCTACAGTTGCTTTGCATATAATAATAGGAATTCGCCCAAGTAATTTGAGCATTTTGATTTGACACACACTTGAAAATATTCATAAGAATAAAAAACCCCTAATCAAGATAAGGTGAGTGATTTTATCACCCTTTTCTTAGCTCACAAATCACTAATTTCTCACTATACAAACTCAAACCTTTTAAAACTCATTAGACGTTGTCCCCTAAGGATTCGAGCACATTAAGGAATAAGAAATCCCCAAGTGAACAAGTTCAAGTTTACTTGAATTAGTTGGTGTCTAAGATAAAGTTTAAGGGTTACGTAAAGCGCTCCACAAGGAACGAGTTACTTAATTTATCTTTGATCTCCCTCTAGTACTATCCTTACCTAGCTAACTGACGGAGTAAACTTTAATTTTTTTACTAAAGGAGTTTTTTGGTAGGAGCTGGTCTAGTTGAGTCTAGTATAAACCCTAGAATTTGAAGTGATTGACACAAGTGGTTGCATTGATTTATTTTAGTTAGGTTTTTCCTTTATCTTTCTCCTTTTTCTCATCAACTTTTTAATTTTTTCCTCTTAAAAAAAATTAACTTTTATTTTTCTTAGAAAAAAAAATTATAAAAAATTATTTTGGTGTATGCAAACTTAGATTAGGGATAATACCAATTGTTTAATCCGTTTTGAACCATTTGAAGAAATGGCTAACACTAATCCACCCGTTTTTCAAGATATGTATTACCCAATTAGGAATACAATCCCATCTTGCATTAAGCTGCCCGAAGTAAATGGAACTAATTTTGAGTTTAAACCACATTACATAAACATGCTTCCAAAATTCTTAGGAAATAAAACTGAAGACGATTGTATCTTTATCTCCAAGTTTGAGAAAGTTTGTCTTATGATTAAGATTAGGAACTATCTAAGGATACAATCAAGTTTCGATTTATTCCATTTGCTCTTAAGGATAAAGCCAAGAAATGGCTGTATAGCTTACCCATAAATTCTATCTCAATTTGGAATGAATTTGTCACCATTTTTCTAAAAAAAAATTCCCTATCCACAAAAGGGTTAAGCTAAGAAACAGCATCATGAATTTTAAAATTATCCCAGGAGAGCCATTTTGGATGTATTTTGACAGATTTAAAGATCTCTTTATCCAATGTCCTCACTACGGTCTTAAAAAATAACGATTATGCCAAATCATCTATGAATGATTGGATTATTCTTTAAAAACTTCCTTAGAATCAATGTGCCAAGGAGATTTCATGAAGAAAAATGCTGATGAAGCTTGAAATTTTTTAGAGAGTATATCTGAGAAAACCATGCAGTAGGAACACTGTGATGATAGAGTTTCATCAGTTCCCCAATCTAAATCTAGTGGTCTTTTCTTAGAATCGAACATTATCTTCGAAGCAAAGATGGGTACAATTCTGTGAATGTTAGAAGCCATAGAAATTAAGGAACGAGCTCCAGTTCAAATCAATCAATTAAGTTTCTACCCCAGGTTGTCACAACTGTCTTTCTCCCGCTTCAGAGAAATACCTTCTCTTAGAAAACACTCAATCCCTAGAGAAGATGAGCGATGCATTCTAGCGTCCTAGAAATGATCCGTTTTCTTCAACCTATAATTCGGGTTAGAGAAATCACCCCAATTTTGCATGAAATCAAAGAAATCTCTGCGATAATCAAAACTTCATTCCCACTTCAAACCAGCAATTCCCTAGAGAAAACACAATTCCTTTTGAGTCACCAAACAATTTTCAACAATCAAATCTACCTTTTCCAAACCAACATCCTCCTCCTCATCAAAACATAAATCCTTCAAGTTCTAATCATGAAAAATGTCTTAGTGTTTTAGAAAATGGTTTAGAGGCTATGATTAAGGCTTCTACACAAATCATCAACATGTTGACCCAATCATCCAACACTCTGAATTCCTTCATGCAAACAACTGGCCAAGTCCTTAACTAGAACACTCAAGCCATAGCTAGGTTATAAACCCAACTTGGGCAACTTGCCAATGTCGTAAGTGAAAGAGAGAAAAAAAAATTTCCAAGTTAACCTGTTGTCAACCCTAAAGATAATGGATCAAGTTCAAACCAACCAGCTTATGTGAATGCAGTTCACACGTTGCGATCTGAGAAACAGATAGATAACCAAGTTAGAATGTCACTGGATAAAGCCCCTTCTTCCATCCAACACAATCCTTCTGACAAAATAACTCCCTCTGATGACCAAGAAACTGAACACGAGATTGAGCCTGATCTAGATAGGTATAAGCTCGTTGCCCCCTTTCTAGATAGGCTCAAACCTAGGAAAAATTCTTCATAGGCTAAGAAAATCCTAGAAACTTTTAAACAGGTCAAGGTCAACATCACTCTCTTAGACGCAATTGAACAAATCCCCTTTTATGCAAAATACTTAAAAGACTTATGTACTAAAAAAAGAACCACGAATATTTCCAAGAAAAGTTTTTTTAGCTGCCAACCTCAGTAAAATATTTTTAAAATCCATGCCCTTGAAATATAAGGACTCTGGTTGTCCTACGATTCCATTTGTTATAGGAAATACCCACATTGACAGGGCACTTCTTAACTTAGGAGTCAGTGTAAACCTCCTTCCTTATTCAGTCTATCAACAGCTAGGTATAGGAGAACTTAAACCAATAAGATGCACCCTGCAATTAGTTGATAGATCTGTGAAAATTCCCAAGGGAGAGGTAGAGGATGTTTTGATCAAAGTAGGAGAGTTTATTTTTTCTGTTGATTTATTGTCTTGAAAACAGAGCCTGTTTCTAATCTCAAAAGACAAATCCCAGTTATCCTAGGTAGACCATTCTTGGCAACCTCAACTGCTTTGATCAATTGTAGAACTGGTCAAATAAAACCATCTTTTGGGAATATGACTATTAACCTTGATATTTTTAACCTAGAAAAATAGCCCAGTGATCTATCCGATCAACCCATAGAAGTGAATTTTATTTAGGGAATATCCAGTGAACAACAAGAGGGAGAATGTAGGTCAGATTCTTGTTTATTTGACTTAATTGTTAAGGAGTCTTTCACAGATGAACTAGGGTTAGATCCGCTGGTTAATCATATATCTACAATTAGCTGGCAACGTGAACCCTTGAAAATAGAGCAATGAGTCTAACTTCGCCTATCCATTGAGGAACCCCTTAAGTTAGAGCATAAATCTTTACCCAAAAATCTAAAGTATGCCTCCTTAGGAGAGAATGAGACTTTGCCAGTTATCATTTCTTCTTATTTAACAATTGGTCAAAAGGAAGCTCTCTTGGATGTTTTAAGAGAGAATAGGGAAGTCATTGGATGGATCATGGCTGATATCAAGGGAATTAGTCCAACCATTGTTCAACATCGAATCCATTTGATAGATGATGTCAAACCTACTATAGATCATCAACGTAGGTTAAACCTGATAATGAAAGAAGCTATTAGGAAAGACATTCTAAAATATCTTGATCACGGATCATTTATCCCATTTTAGACAGTTCATGTGTGAGTCCGGTCAAAGTAGTTCCAAAAAATTTGGGATCACCGTGATCCAAAATGAGGCTACTGAGCTGATTCCCACTCGAATCCAAACTAGATGGCGAGTTTGCATCGACTATAGAAAACTCAACTTAGCTACTCGGAAAGATCACTTCCCTCTTTTATTTATTGACTAAATGTTAGAGTGCTTAGCAAAACATGAGTTTTATTATTTCCTGGATGGATATTCAGGTTGCAATCAAATTCCTATCGCTCTAGAAGATCAAGAGAAAACCACTTTCACATGCTCGTATGGAACATTCGCCTACTGACATATGCCTTTTAGGCTGTGTAATGCTCCTGCCATATTCCAACGATGCATGATCAGTGTTTTTTCTGGCATGGTAGAAAGATTTCTAGAAATTTTGATGGACAACTTTTCCATTTTTGATGACACGTTCTCTGACTGTTTGCATCATCTTAAATAGGTGCTATAATGGTGTAAGGAGAAAAATCTGACTCTCAATTGGAAGAAATGTCATTTCATGGTCAAACAAGGCATTGCCTTAGGACATGTAGTTTCCAATAGAGGTATTGAAGTGGACAAAGCTAAGGTAGACCTCATTTCTAACCTTCCTCCTCCTAAAAATATCAAGGATGTCAGATTATTTCTTGGTCATGCTAGTTTTTATAAATGTTTCATCAAAGATTTTAGCAAAATTGCTAGACCATTGACCAATCTCTTAACCACGGATACAATATTTGATTTTTCCCCTGAATGCCTCAGAGCTTTTGAGTATCCGAAAAGGAGCTAACCACAACCCCTATCATTCATGCACCAGATTGGACTTTACCCTTCGAATTAATGTGTGATGCATCTAATTTTGTAATTGGTACTGTTCTAGGATAACAGATTAATAGAAAACTGCATGTGATCTACTATGCCAGTAGGACACTGAATGATGCCCAGCAAAATTACTTTATCACTGAGAAATAGTTTTTAGCTGTAGTCTTTGCCTTAGAAAAATTTAGGTTCTATCTTTAACCAAAGTTTTCACGGATCATGCCGCCCTTAAGTATCTTTTGACCAAAAAAATATGTCAAAGCACGGCTCATTAGATGGATTCTCCTGCTTCAACAGTTTGACATTCAAATTCTTGACATAAAAGGAGCAGAAAACCCCGTAGCAGATCATCTTTCTAGACGTCCGAATGCACCAACATCTAACGTCCCAATCAATGAATATTTTCCAGACGAACAACTCCTACAAATCCAATCTGTTTTGTGGTTTGCCGATATTATGAATTACTTAGTCATGAAACAGATTTCTTCTCATTGATCTAAATAGTATATGTCATGTTTCCTTTCCCAGGTAAAATACTTTTACTGGGATAATCCATATCTATTTAAATACTACCCTGATCAGATTTTTAGGAGGTATATTCCTAGTGAAGAAACTAGGAGTGTTATATCTTTTTGTCATGAGCAAGCATGTGGGGGCCACTTTGGCCTAAGAAAAACAGATGAGAAAATTCTCCAGTCCGGCTATATTGGCCCACTCTTTTTAAAGATTCCTATGAGTTTTACAAATCCTGTAACTGTTGTCAACTCTTAGAAAAAATTACTAGAAGAAATATGATGCCCTTATAATTCATTTTAACTATGGAGCTTTTTGATTTGTGGGGTGTAGATTTCATGGGACCATTTCTAAATTCCTTTAGAAACTTCTACATTCTAGTAGCCATAGAATACATGTCAAAATGGGTTTAGGCAGTAGCTTGTAAGACTAATGACAACAAAGTTGTTGTCAAGTTTTTGAAGGAGGATATTTTTGCACGGTTTGGAGTGCCCTGGGCTATCATTAGTGACACTAGTACACATTTCTATAACTGTTCTTTTGAGACATTGATGAGGAAATATTTAATCACACACAAATTATCAACTCCTTATCACCCCTAAACCAGTAGTCAAGTAGAGGTCACGAATAGGCAGATCAAAGAAATCTTAAAAAAAATAGTTAATTATAACAGAAAAGATTGGTCTGTAAAATTATGTGATACTCTATAGGCATACCATACAACCTTCAAAACCAATTTGGGGATACCATGTACAGACTCGTGTTTGAAAAAGCTTGTCATCTACCAATGGAGTTGGAACACCAAGCAATGTGGACTATTAAACAATTAAATCTCGATCTAGACTCTGCAGGAAAACCCAGATTGCTCAAATTAAATGAGTTAGAAAAAATTCAAAATGATGCATATATAAACTCAAAATTTTACAAAGAGAAAACCAAGATTTTTCATGATGATTCAATTTTAAGGAAGAATTTCACACCGGGACAAAAAGTTTTACTCTACAACTCAAAATTGCATCTTTTTCCCGAAAATTTGAGGTCAAGATGGACAGATCCGCTTATTGTTAATTGAGTTTTCTCACATGGGCTATTGAGATAAAAATCCTAAAAATGGTCATATTTTTAAGATTAATGGTTAAGCTTTAAAATTATTTTTAGAATTTTCTATACTCTGAGAGGAGGAGGTGTTAGTTCTTCATGAACCACACTATCTTTAAAGAGAGAGAGAGAGAGAGAGAGAGAGAGAGAGAGAAAAGGAAAAAATGTAAATATATATTTCCTCATTTTGTTTAGTCCATATAAATAATAATAATATTATTATTATTATTAAATTAAAAAATCAAAAATTTTCTATCTTATTAAAAAATGATCATAATAAAGGCTAAGTTGTCATAGTATAAAAAGAAAAGTTAGGCATAATTTTTTTTTCAAACCCCATGATGAAAAACAATAATATTTATATTTTTCCAAAGCCCATTACACTTAGTAGCCCAGAAAAAATGACAAAATAAAATATAATATAATCGCGTTTGGGCCGTTTGGTCCAAACGGCTTAGGTATCAATACCCATACCGATAAGAGCATTGATACCCAAAACCTACAGCCTCAAAATCCGCAACCCCCTCTTCTCCCCTATTTTTCATCAAATCCCCAACCTGATGTTAGACCCTAGAGGGGGTGATTAGGGTCTTATGCTAATCTAATCCGATTAAATGCCAATTAAAACTAATTAACAAGTTATCCTAGCAAGTATGAAATGCAACAAGATATGTAAGCTAGGATAAACAATATGAACAATGAGATATATCCTATATGATGAATATATATATATATATATATATATATATATATATATAATACAAAGGCGATATAAGATATAAACATAAAAGAAGTGCGCCAATGCAATCACAAACAAGCAATATGATTACGGAGTTCGGTCCCCACGACCTACGTCTCCGCTCCTCACCTCGAGGAGATCTCCACTATCACAACCGGGTTTTCTACGTTCACCCGAACAACGTTTACACCTCACAATACAATCACTATGTAATCACACCTCACACACTAAGTGTTGGTCCTAGCCCGTGTCCTCCTCCTCAAGTGCTCGGTTACAACCTCTCCCTGGGCACGTCAACCGACGCCACTCCTCTTGGATTCGACCCCGTCTCTCACCACACACTTCTCTCGGTGTACAAGTGTATTACAAGTGAATCCTCACAATTAAGCACAATATAAATCAATTGATTGTTCTCTAAACAAGGTGAGAACTCAATTAAGCACAACTCTTAGTCACAAACCCACAACCCCAAATTATACTATGAATGTAAATACAATAAGCTCAAAAGGTTGTGTGTGAACAAAGAGATATAAATCAAAACTAAACTCAATGTAGTTCTAGCTAAATAACAATGATAATCAAATATATAAAATAGCTAGAAATAGAGTTTAGAAAACTTCTCAATATATCAAGAGTGGAGGGAGAAGAGTTGGATGCCCAAACACCAATAGATGATCTCCTCAAGCTCTTGTAGAATTGAATCACAAAACCGAAACACTCAAATGCTTAAAAGCTTCTTAAAACAAACTTAAACAAACACTAAACAAGTTTAAACCCTTGTTAAAATCTTTTAAACCATTCTCTTATTGTTAGGAGAGGTAAATTCAATGGGGTATTTATAACAACCCAAGACATCAGCCAAAACCCCAAGAAAATGACAAAAACAGCCCCAAGCAACGGTAGGAAAACTAGTCGTTGGAAGCTGAAAAAGACACTGTCGGTCGACCGGAAATTTCATCGGTCGACCGAAAAATTTCATCGGTCGACCGGACCGGTCGACCGACAGACTCTCTGTCGCCCAGTGAACACGAGAACTCAGGTTCGGTCGACCGGTTCGGTCGACCGAAAACTGACATACTCAAAAACCTGATTTTAAAAGTGAATTTTTGACTTTTGGAAATTTGTTAAAAATAACAAATGAAGTCCAAAAATTATGAAACTTTGGGAAGTGTATATAAACATGAAAATAAACATGTTACAAAAAGAATTTTTCAAATTGTATTTCCCATTTGTGAAAAATCATCATTTTGCAAATATGTTCAAAAACATGAAAACCTGAAAATTGATATTTTGATATTTTGACTTAAACAACATTTTGAAACCTTATGAAATGATTGTATAGACTTGATAAAAGATATAACATGTTGTTATGAAGTCTATAACCTAGAAATATCATATTTTCATAAAATTACATATTCTATGCAATATATACAAAACATTAAATATGATTTCATTAAATATAAGCTTGTTAAAGGTGAAATCATATATAGGCATATAAACATGAAACAAAATAGTATTTTCCAATTCTATTCATTTGTTTCATAGTAAAACTTGAAAACTATCAAACCAAAACATATATGTATATATATTATATATACAAAACCAAAACCAAAGCGTGTATGTGTGTATATGATTGAGCTTAAAGTACTAACACACATAATATAAAACCTAAAACTAATTTACCCAAGCTTGATCTTGATCTTCATTGTAGCTCAACTTGGTACACATGGGGATAAAGCTTGAACTTGATCTTTAACTTGAATTGTATAGGCTTCACTCCACAATTCCACCAACCTCCTCTTGATGTGATCGTATAGGCTCAATCCATCCAACCTCCAACAACGTTGTTTGTCTACAAAACATAGGAATACACAAACACTAGACAAACAACATTAGTAGTAAATTGTTTGTAAATCATCCTCAAAACAAGAAGGCCAACAATTTCCCCCTTTTTGATGATGACAAACAATTTACGAAAAGGATATATGCATGAAAGGAAATGAATATATAAATTATAATTCACATGCATATAAACAAGAAGGAATATACATATACTCACAATATTTCTCCCCCTTTGACAACATCAAAAAGGGGACAAAGGTATGAAGAGAGCGAAAGCTCCCCCTATCAATAAGCAAGGGTGAGTATAAAGCAAATATAGGGAATAGCTCCCCCTATCAAAAAGCCATATGAAATATAAGTAATAAAGGATCATGGCAAACATGTGAGCAAGCATAAATAATATGCCAAAAATCACTCACATTCAAGAGATAATGAGAACATATATAAATATATCAAGATGAACATATTGTCTCATATCATAAAAGTCAATGTATAAAATAGATTTATGAAATCAAAAGAAGAGAAACATGAGAATCATGTAAAAAGTTTTCAAATGAAAACAAATCACTCAAATGAACCATATAAGTGAAATATAATGAATTCAAAGTAATAATTCAAACCAAAATCTTTGATAAAAGAATTTCAAGAGAGGCAACAATATCTTAAGCTTGTTCTAACCCATATAATCATTCTTACATCCGGTAAACATGATTTGGGAATAAATACCCAATAAATCCGGAGGGTTATATAAATACGAACCTCTCATCGAAATCAAAGCTTAGAATTATGAAAACAAAAGAATTTGACCAATAAAAGGAATTGTTTTCATAAAAGTTTAAAATACATTTTGGTTATATAAATACGAACCTCTCATCAAAATCAAAGCTAGGAATTATGAAAACAAAAGAATTTGACCAATAAAAGGAATTGTTTTCATAAAAGTTTAAAATACATTTTTTAAAAACCAAGAAAAAGAAAATTAAAAACACTAAAATTCTTGGTTTAAAATCAAATTATTCAAATGACCCTTTCGATTGCAATTCGTGCAATGAAAAGAGTGAAAAGATTTGTGTTGACCAAGTGAGCGTGCACGAAAATCATTTGCAACTAAAGATTGTCTTTTAAATTTATTTTGCAAATAAGAAACCTTATTAAACAAAGGTGGTTTACTTGAGAAATTTGGCAAGTTTGAACATTTTTTTAAATCATAACAAAACTTATTTTCAAATCATAACAAAACTTAGCCAAATGACCAAATCTACCACAAATATCACATTTAAACACTTGTGGTCTATTAGAAACATTTGGCAAACGTGATTTTCTTTTCAAATCAAAACAATATTCGGCTAAATGACCAAAACGACCACAAAACTCACATTTGTACATATGGGCATGTTTATGATGATCTATACGTGTGTGTACATGTGAGTGTGATGATGAAGCTTGATGGGATGCACAAACATGATTAATCTTGATGGGTTTTTGTGCATTATAACAAAATCTAGCAAGGTGGCCTTTACGACCGCAATTAGTGCATTTATAGACTTTGTTATACATGTGTGCATAGTGTGTAGGTTTCTTAGAAGAGTTTGCATTAGACTTTGCACACAAGTCCATAAGCTTGTTATGATTATCAATGCATGTGTTTAAGGTTGAATCTAAACAAGATATGCGGTTTTTCACATGATTCAACTCATCATTAGATACAACATCATTGATAATAGAAGTAGAGCATGTATGGTTATTCTTAAAAGAATCAAATTCATTTCTAATGCATTCTACTTCTAGCATGGCATTATTTGCATGAGTTAAGCTAGAAATGGATGAGATCAATTTTTCATTTTCCAAATTTAACATATCATTGTTTTCTTTAAGCATTATATTTTCATTTTCAATGATGTCAAATTTGGACACTAGCTTCTCATGATCGGATTTCAATTCTACATGCTTGCTTTTAAGATCAATAAAATTATTTTGTAATTTTGTATAGGCATGCAATAATTTCTCATATGCACAAGCGAGTTCATTGATGGATATATCACTTTCGGATTCCGAATCGCTTACCACACTAGGGCTATCGCCTAGTGGCCGTGTGCATGATGATGCTCCACACTCACTTGAAGAACAATCCTCCAAACTACGTCGGATTTCCTCCAAGTTGCCTTGATGTGCTTCTATGAATTTCCATAAATTGTAAGCACTATCAAAATGAACAAATTTGTTAGAAAATGATGAGTCAAAGGCATTAAGCAAATATTCTAACAAAAGCTTGTTCATATTAAACATTTTATTATCATGATTGCTCCACTTAGATTTCTCCAATGTGGGCACAATATAAGCACAATCAATAATTTTCCATAAGTCAATATTTCTAGATTCAACAAATAGTTTAAATCTAGAAGCCCATTGTGCATAGGGAAAATTAATGAATTTAGGAGCAACATTGGATTTATAGCCTAAACAAAATACATTCATATTCAAGATATATATATGAACATATGCAAGCAAGACAAATGCAATCATAACTAGATTAGCACAAATAAGATAACTTGGATCTTTAACTCAAGGCGGTTAGTCCTTAAATCAAAGAGCACCAAGCTCTGATACCAATTGTTAGACCCTAGAGGGGGGGTGATTAGGCTCAAAGCCCTAGGGTTATGAACCTTCTTGGGCACATATGGTGCACTAGCACGGTCAAAACAGTATTCATTCAAATGACCCTTTCGATTGCAATTCGTGCAATGAAAAGAGTGAAAAGATTTGTGTTGACCAAGTGAGCGTGCACGAAAATCATTTGCAACTAAAGATTGTCTTTTAAATTTATTTTGCAAATGAGAAACCTTATTAAACAAAGGTGGTTTACTTGAGAAATTTGGCAAGTTTGAACATTTTTTCAAATCATAACAAAACTTAGCCAAATGACCAAATCTACCACAAATATCACATTCAAACACTTGTGGTCTACTAGAAACATTTGGCAAACGTGATTTTCTTTTCAAATCAAAACAATATTCGGCCAAATGACCAAAACGACCACAAAACTCACATTTGTACATATGGGCATGTTTATGATGATCTATACGTGTGTGTACATGTGAGTGTGATGATGAAGCTTGATGGGATGCACAAACATGATTAATCTTGATGGGTTTTTGTGCATTATAACAAAATCTAGCAAGGTGGCCTTTACGACCGCAATTAGTGCATTTATAGACTTTGTTATACATGTGTGCATAGTGTGTAGGTTTCTTAGAAGAGTTTGCATTAGACTTTGCACACAAGTCCATAAGCTTGTTATGATTATCAATGCATGTGTTTAAGGTTGAATCTAAACAAGATATGCGGTTTTTCACATGATTCAACTCATCATTAGATACAACATCATTGATAATAGAAGTAGAGCATGTATGGTTATTCTTAAAAGAATCAAATTCATTTCTAATGCATTCTACTTCTAGCATGGCATTATTTGCATGAGTTAAGCTAGAAATGGATGAGATCAATTTTTCATTTTCCAAATTTAACATATCATTGTTTTCTTTAAGCATTATATTTTCATTTTCAATGATGTCAAATTTGGACACTAGCTTCTCATGATCGGATTTCAATTCTACATGCTTGCTTTTAAGATCAATAAAATTATTTTGTAATTTTGTATAGGCATGCAATAATTTCTCATATGCACAAGCGAGTTCATTGATGGATATATCACTTTCGGATTCCGAATCGCTTACCACACTAGGGCTATCGCCTAGTGGCCGTGTGCATGATGATGCTCCACACTCACTTGAAGAACAATCCTCCAAACTACGTCGGATTTCCTCCAAGTTGCCTTGATGTGCTTCTATGAATTTCCATAAATTATAAGCACTATCAAAATGAATATATTTGTTAGAAAATGATGAGTCAAAGGCATTAAGCAAATATTCTAACAAAAGTTTGTTCATATTAAACATTTTATTATCATGATTGCTCCACTTAGATTTCTCCAATGTGGGCACAATATAAGCACAATCAATAATTTTCCATAAGTTAATATTTCTAGATTCAACAAATAGTTTAAATCTAAAAGCCCATTGTGCATAGGGAAAATTAATGAATTAGGCAACGTTGGTTTATGCACTAAACAAAATACATTCATATTTCAGTATATATATGACATATGCAGCAAGACAAATTGCAATCTAACTAGATAAGCAAAAATAGAATAACTTGAGATCTTCTAACTCAAGAGCGCGTTAGTCCTTAAATATCAAAGAGCACAAGCTCTGATACAATTGTTAGACCCTAGAGGGGGGTGATTAGGTCTTAATGCTAATCTAATCCAGACTTAATGCCAATTAAAAGAATAATTAACAAGTTATCCTAGGCAAGTATAGAAATGCCAAACAAGATATGTAAAGCTAGGATAAACAATATGAACAATGAGAATATATCCTATATGATGAATATATTATATATATATTATATTATTATATCTAATAATATATTATATATGATATAGGCAAGCGATATATAAACTAACACATAGGGGTAACAATCTAACAAGATAGTGGATAAAATGAATGAGCACATGCCAAATTGCGCGATATAAATATGAACATAAAAATATGAATGAACGCAAGCACTCACTCAAACAAGCCTATGATCACGTGAGTTCGCACCTTCCTGTCCTACGTTCTCCGCCTCCCCACTCCCGGATGAGAATCCACTAACACAATCCGGATTGGAAGCCCGGAACTTCTTCTACAACACTCGGTTTTTAGCCCTAACTCGCAAAACTCTCAAACTCACACTCTATGCCATCAACTCTACACCACTAAAGTGTTGGCGACCTAGCCGTGTATCTCCTCAAGTGGCTCGGCTTAAACCTCTCTCTAGGCACTTGTCAACGATCGCCACTCCTCTTGGGGACGATCCCCGACTCTCACCACACACTCCTCACTCGGTACGTTGTACAGGTGTATTACAAAAGTGATCTCACAATAAGCACAATATAACAAAATTTTGTTCTCAAACAAGCGCTGAGAACTCAATTAGCCACAACCTTCTTAGTCACAAACCCTAACCCAAATATACTACTGAATTGTAATACAAATAAGCTCAAAAGGTTTGTGTGAACAAAGAATATATTAAACAAATAGTAAACATCAATGTAGTTCAAGCTTAAAATAACAATGATAATCAAATATATAAATAGCTAGAAATAGAGTTTAGAAAACTTTCTCAATATATCAAGGAGTTGGAGGGGTAATAGTTGAATGCCCAACACCAAGCAATTCTCTCAGCTCGAGAAGAACACAAAACCGAAATCAAATCTAAAAGCTTCTTAAACAAATCTTAAACAAACACTAAAACAAGTTTTACAACCATTGTTAAATTCTTTTACTTCTCTTATTGTTAGGAGACGGTAATGTAATGGGTATTATAACAACCCAGACATCGCTAAAACCCCAAAAGAAAATGACAAAACACCCCAAGCAACAGGTAGGAAAACTACCCGTTGTAAGCTGAAAAGACGACTGTCGGTCGGACCGGAAATTTCATCGGTCGACCGGAATTTCAATCGCGCGACGGACCGGCGACGACGACTCTCTGTTCCCAGTGAAACGCAGAGACTTCAGCCAATTTGTTAACCTAAGGGTGATTAGGGTCTTATGGTAATCTATCGCGATTAATGCAATTAAACTAATTAACAAGTTATCCTAGCAGTATGAAATGAAGAAGATATGTAAGCTAGATAACAATATGTACAATGAGGATATATCACTTAGTGATGAATATATTATATATATATATAGATATTAATAATAATTATATATATATATATATATATCTTGCAGGATATAATAAGTAACAGGGGTAAAAATACTAAAAGTAGTGGATAAAATGATGGCAATGCACATTGGCGATATAAAATATGAACATAAATATGCAGCCGGAAGCACACTCAACAAGCAATATGATCACGGAGTTCGCTTGCTCGCTACGTCTCCGCTCCCTCCGGAGAGAAATACACTCAAATCGGGTTTGGAAGCGGAACTTCTTCTACACACTCGGTTTTTCTGCTAACGAAAACCTACAACTCAACTCTTGGCAATCAGCACTCTACACCATAAGTGTTGGACTACCGTGTCTCCCAAGTGGTGGTTACAACTCTTCCTAGAGGTCAACGGACGGCCACTCCTCTTGGGACGATACCGACTCTCACACCTCCTCACATCGTGTCAAGTGTATTACAGTGTTCTGCAATAAGCAAAATATAACAATGATTGTTCTCATAACAAAGGGTGAGACTCAATTTAAGGCACAACTCTTAGTTCACAAACCATAAGCCACAATTATACTATGAATGTAAATACATAAGTCAAAGGTTGTGTGTGAAAAGATTTAAAAAAGTAAATCAATGTAGTTAGTAAAATAACAATGTAATAAATATATAAATAGATAGAAATAGAGTTTAGAACTTTCATATATCAGAGTTTGGAGGGAGAATATTTGAATGCCAACACAATAGATATTCTCAAGCTTTTGTAGATTGATGAACAACGAAACAATCAATGTTAAAAGTTAAACAAACTTAAACAAACATAAACATTTTAACGATTGTTTAAAATCTTTAAACATTCTCTTATTGTTAGGAGAGGTAAATGTAATGGGTATTTATAAGACCCAGAATAGCAAACGAAAATGACAAAAACAGCCCCAAGCAACGGTGAGAACTAGCCGTGAGAGAAGAGAGAAGAAGGAAAGCTGAAAAGAACTGTCCGGTGAACGGAAATTTCATCGGTCGCCGGAAAATTCCATCGGTCGACCGGCCGGTCGACCGACATACGACAAAACATAAAACAAAGAAAACACCACCTCCTTCTGTGGCCCAGTGAAAGGAGAAGCTGGTTCGGTCGATCCGGTTCGTCGACGGGGAAACGATACTGAAAACTGATTTTAAAAGTGAATTTTTGACTTTGAAATTGTTAACAATACAATGAGTCGAATTATGAAACTTTGGGAAGTGTATATAAGAGCATGAAAAAAACTGTTGTCAAAAGAATTTTTTAAATGTATTTCGATTTGTGAAATCATCAATTTTGGCAAATATGTAAAAAATGACAACCTGAAATATGTATTTTGATATTTGCTTAAAAACATTTGAAACGCTTATGAATTCTTGCTTAATAGCTTGATAAAGATATACATGTTGTTATGAAGTCTATAAATAGAAATATATATTTTCTAAAATTAATATTTATGAATTATTAAAAAATTTTAATATGATTTATTATATAATTGTTAAAGGACAAATCATTATAGGAATACGGAAAACTGTATTTCTAATTTTATTATTTGTTTATTATAATGAACGTATTAACAAAAACATATATGTATATATCTAAATATATATATAAAAAAAACCAAGCGTGTATGTGTGTATATGTTGACTTAAAGTACTAACAACATAATATAAAACTAACTAATTTATCCAAGCTTGTACTGTCTTATTGTGGATCAACTTGGTACACATGGCGGATAAGCTTGAACTGATTTTCAACTTGAATTGTTAGGCTTCACTCACAATTCACAACCTCCTCTTGATCGTATAGGTCATCCATCAGAACTCCACACGTTGTTTGTCTATAAATAGAATAACAAACACTAGAAAACATTATTTAGTAGTAAATTGTTTGTAATATATCAAAAGAAGGCCAACACGCTGATTCCGCTTCTCTTAAACCTTTCTCACGATTACACAAGATAAAGAGTAATTGGAGCGTTTTTTTTCAATTTTCTTGGGCTTTCTACTCTAAACATCTCACTAAGGTATAATCGCTTGATCTGCAAGTTAATTTTCTTTTTGTGTGTATGGTTGTATCTCTTGGTTGAATAATGGAAGAAGATTAGATTGTTATTTTTGGTGCATAATTATGTAAAATTAATTTGTTTATAATTTGAGGGTTTGATTGGGTTTTTTAAAAATTTTGAAAATTGAATAGTAGAATTGATTAATTTGTTTATATGAGGGTTGATTTGGGTGTATTAGAAATTTGAAATTTTAATTGTTTATGGGAGATTTGGGTAGAAATTGTAATTAATTTCAAATGATGTGTTTTATCAAATCAAATTTTGTAAGGTTTAGCTTATTATTGTCATATCAACATGCATTACTAATAGATGAGTTAAAAATTCTTAAATTTTTTTGGTCAAGAAAATTTCTAGGATTAGTTTATATATAATATATATATATATATATATATTATATATATATATAGTATATAATATTATTATATATATTTATAATATAATATATATATATATATATATATATATATATTTATATATCACTAGCTAATTCACTTAATTTTCCAGATTTAATTACTGTATGACAAATTAAATTTAATATTGAATAACATCATGTTAATTCTTAAAAGAAAAGGGGGGGGGGGGTAGGAATCTTGTTTGTTTCAAATTGTATTAAAATATAATTTTTCTGTATATACCTCCTAGAAAAAGATCTCAAGCGGGTTCGTCTTCCTCTCAAGTTCCATCTGATGATGATTTAGGTAGACCCACACTCTTGGCTAGAATTGTGAGTCTAAATATTCACTTTGAGAGGGGATTTCAGATCAGGGCACTTTAAACATATAAATCTACAATTGATATGTTGACCGTAGTAGGACTTAGGAGTATGATGGATAGACCCCTAGAAAAAGATAATATTTCCTTAGTTCGTGAATTTTATACTAGATGGGAATTTAATCCAGATAAAGAATTTTTGGATTTTTCTACAGTTAGGGGTGTTAAGGTTGTCATTGATCTTCCCACACTTTGAGATATTCTTGGACTTGAGGAGCCATCGGTTGATGTAACCGATTACTTTCAGTTAGCTTCTAACTTACAACGCAGTACACTAGAATATAATGATATGTCTATGATTTTGTGTGGGAGGACCTTCACATCCATCTTTGGTTTAGGAAATCTCAAGCCTATGTACAGATTACTCAATCTTTTCCTGAACTTTGATCTAAAACTTACCACTACGGATGAGATCACCACCCATGAAATACTCCTTCTTTATTGATAGCCACTAGTCGACGGTTTGATACAACCAAGATTATATATGTGCCGATGAGATCATCAGTGGAGGGTCTGTTAGAGTGGGCCAAGATACAGTCTGGATCGAGAGTTCAACTTATTTACCCTTACTTGATTACTAGACTCTGTCACAGTTTGTCCGTTCCAATTTTCATAGAGGATAGACTAGAAGCAGGGAATGGGCTTTTGACAGATTAGACCGTGACGAGGAGCATTTTAGGATGAGATCAGTCAGGTTCTCCACATAGAGTTCCTCCTTGGCGCCAACCGGCTACGCAGGACCCCATTTGTGAGGAGCAGGCTAGGATGTAGGGTCAGATAAACTATATCATCGAGTCCTTAGCATATCTGATGAGAGAGTGGCAGAAGGTGCATGGAGATACAGTTGAACCCCTACCTGAGCTTTAGACTTTTTTCACACCACTTCAGCCAGATGATTTTCCAGGAGAGGATGAAGCTGGACCTAGTACAGTAGTTGCCACTGATGATGCGGATGATGATCCATCTGGTGATGAGCAGTGAGGGATGTTTCTTTCACCCAATATTTGACTTTTATTTTGATATGTACTTATATATTATGATATTTTGGATGTTATTACTAGTATTTGGCTTGAGGACAATGCAAAGTCTAGGTATGGGGGTGTGAGCTAGTTAGTTGTTTCCTTTTATTTTGCTTCATTTGTTAGTTAGTATTTTGTTTTTTCTTAATTTTAGTATTCTTTCTTTTTTCCATTTTTCTAGTTAAGCACTTTCCTTTTGTTATTTTTAGTCATAAAAATTATTATTTTTACCAATTTAATCAAGTCAATGCACAATTAATCTCTTTAATAAATTTTAAATTTTCTAATCCCTAGTTAGTTTTATACTCAAGTTTACCTTTTATAATAACTCTAAATAAATTTCTTAAGAAATGATTTTCAAAGTAGTATACTTCACTTAAGCCTTAACTTAGACTTTTAATTAAAATAATAAACTTTTTGCATGCTTAGCTTAAAGTTAAAAATAATTTTTTATATTGTCTTGATTTATATATTTTTTAGGATACACACACACACACACACACACACACACACACACCACACACAAATATATAATATATTATATATAATAATATATATATATATATATATATATATATATATATATAATATATATATATATATATATATATATATATATATATAATATATATTTATATATATATATATATATAAATATATATATAATATATATATGATATATATATATATATAGAGAGAGAGAGAGAGAGAGAGAGAGAGAGAGAAGAAATGGTATGCTTGGTATGAGGTGCCATATTCTCATCCACTCATTCCAAATTCCTAACCACTCCCCAACCTATGTGAATGTAGCCCGATTCCATGAGTGAGAGGGATATGCGCCTCACACCCAAGCACCCAAAAATTTAATGCTGGTACCAAGCATACCCATTTTTCTCATATATATATATATATAGTTGTGTGTGTGTGTGTGTGTGTGTGGTGTGGTGTGTGTGTGTGTGTGTGGTGTTTGTGTGTGTGTGTTGTACGCGCTGCGGCGTGTGCGTACGTGTGTGTGTGTGTAGTCTTAAAATTTGATTTTTATTAAGAGACTTGAAAATTATTTAAAACAAAGAGCCAGCATGTTCTTATCAAATCTTTTAAATTAAATTTCTAAGTTAGACTTGGTTTTATATAGCTATAATGAAAAGATTTTCTAGGAGATTTACCTTAGAGTTATATATAAAAATGTTTTCTTGAGTAATAACTAGCTTCAAGTAGAATGTTTAAATATATCAAGTAAATTAATTATTTACTAACTTCTTTAAATTGGTGAAATAACCAAATTTTATGGTATATTCACTGCAAACCCTCACGAGACTACAACTCGTCCTCTATGTTGACTTAGGGTTTAAAGGATTATTGTATACGCTAAATACTACTGCGATTCCTATGAAAGTGAGTTAGAATTTTCTCTTACTTTGCTAGAGGACTAGCAAAAGTTCAGGTATGAGGGTATTTGATAACCACATTTTTATTATATTTTTCACCCTCGTTATCTATTTAATGTAAATAAATTTGTCACTAATAAATGTGTTTTATCTTAATTGCAGGTTAATAAATAAAAGCCCAAGAAAAACTCAATATCTCATCTCTCATAAAGCCCAAGAGTGCAAGCCCAAGATGTAAAACCCCGTAATTTTGAAAATATTATGAAAAATAATATTAATTGAGTTTTATTATAATTGATACTATTCTGGGATAAATCAGTATGTTTGTGATCGATTTGAGATCGATTAAGTATATATATATATATATATATATATATATATATATATATATATG
>NC_033803.1:47737543-47765018 GCF_001876935.1 Asparagus officinalis | reverse complement strand
ATATATATATATATATATATATATATATATATATATATATATGGTCATATATTGGTGTAAACATGCAAGTATACGTGAAAAACCAGTCGGCTGAAAACACCTCTGGTCGGTCGACTACCCATTGAAATCAGTTGATCGATAAGTGCTGGTCGGTCAACTGATCAATGAGTATCAGTCGATCGATAAGTGCACAAAGCCTAGGTTTCAGTCGGGTCGGATTTAGGCCTGTCTGATTACTTATGTATATATATATGTATATAGCCCTATTTTTTCTCCTCTTTTCTCCTGTTACTCCCACATTGTTCAGCAGCCACCCTTCCCTCAAAAATCCTAGAGATCCCTCTTTTGATTTTGGTGAAGCTTTGTGAAGCAAAATGACCAAGAAGAGGGCGAGATTTGCAGATTCTGTGAGGGAGGACCGAGATCTTTGCGTGTTTGGGGAGTTCAACATGATTTTGAGGCGAGTTACATCTCGTCCAAACTCTTCCCCTATTTTTCTTGGTTTTATTGGATTTCTAAACCTATTTTATGTGTAAAAATCACACCTTTAATCTATATGACATAAAGATCTAATCTTTCTATTTTAAAAAGTTATAAAACAGATTCTTTGTTTTGGGTTTAAGTTTTGAAATTTATCTAACATGAGATTTTTGCTAAGTTGATTGTTTTCATGATGACAAACATGATCATGCTAGGGTTGATAGAATCCCCTCAAATTGATAATTGTGATTTAATGTAGTAGAATAAACCCCCTCACTATGTTAAACACGAGATTTATACATGTTTATACATCCCATGTTAACCATTGACAAGTTCTTTTGAGAAAAATCTGTTTATGTTCCTAAAATCACATTTCTGTTTCCTGTACCTTGATCGGTCTATCAACCCCGAGGAATTGGTCAACCGATGTACCCTGAGAACTACTTCGGTCGACCGATCAAGGCTTATTTCTGAGTGCATGTTTGTCCACGTCGCCGGTCGACCGATGGAAATTTTGGTCGACCGACTTGGGTTATTTTGCATATATTATTTTCTTTTCTACATGTGTTTGATTGCACATACGAAGTACGAGTAGCACATCGATACACGTGCGTTGTTTACAAGAGAGCACATATTGGATTTTGAGCATGGACGAGCTTTTGGAGGTGCATAATTTAATTTTTAAATTTGTCTTGATAGAGAGTGACGTATGTTTTGTTTTACAGTAGTTTTGGATGCTTGAGTGGGGTTAGTTGGTGCACCGCAATGAGACCGTGGATTGACTACACTCAGAGTGGGTTAGTTGGTATACTGTAATGAGACCGCAGTGGACTATACTCCGTTACGTATCATATTTTTTGGAATATGTTGACATGCCTATATTCCACAGGGTGTTCGAGTAAGGTAGTGAGCCACAGAATATTGTGAGCGTCTTACTCAGCATCATTATTTTCTTTGTAAAGGATCACAAACTTGTATTTTTGCTCCCGTGTTATATACCTTGAGGGTAGATTGTAAAGGTTATGGTTTATCATACATGACGTATCCTAGACGATGTCTTTTATGGGATTTTATTCTTATTCTCACGCTAACTACCCGATGGTAGTATGAGACACTATGATACGATGGGTTATGACATGTTTTGGATAAGGCTTGGTAATATTTTTTCTTTGTTACTTATTCTTATTCATAGGATTTGGAGTTGGTATTTAGCGATTCACAATTTGAGATATGTGGTTTATACATGAGGATTTCCTTGTTTTGATTATTTCGCTTGACGTACCCATTCTCGGGTTGTGGATTTCTAAATATTAATTTTCTCTTAGTTTAGTGCATATAACTCATATATCTATATATGTTATAACTTGTATTTTTATACACCTAACCCCCTTCTCCCTGGGGGCGGTGGAGATGTTCTCGCTAGTGCTTTGACGCTCATTGTTTTTTTTCAGGTAGCGAGTCAGGCATCCGGAGAGTCGCAGGTTGACAGAGACTCAATTTAACTCACTGTCATTTATCAGTAGTTAATTTGTGCTCCATAGTAGTCTATTATTTATTTTAGTCTTTAGAGATGTATTTCATGTTGGAGGCTGAGTGCCTTAGTACTACTTCATTTGACTCTACGTATTGAGATATTTCACTTTTATTTTAGATTATCAAATGTATTACTTTTCTTCTTATGGAACATGATTACATTTACTATTAGTTATCTCTTCTCTATATTGTGTTCTTTGTATTTTTCTTCTTTATTGCATCTGCTTGTACCCACATTTTGTTTGAAATCCACTAGAGAGATATTATTGTGATGGTGAAACATATTTTTGTACAGTGTTGGGTGCATGGCAGGTTTGACATCTTTAGGTTCACCTTAGACTGTAGTCTTGTGTGAAACCAAGGGCGTCACATAAGAAAATATCAGGTAAAGAATGAAATGAGTGGCTATCAATGCCTGTATCGATTACGGTATCGATACCCCTATCGATAGCGGTATCGATACCGGGATTAATACTCGTATCGATACCGCTATTGATACATATTTACTGTTATAGAATTAAAGGCTAAAATTGATTAACTTGGGGATCAAGTTTAATCCAATGGCTCTCATTTATTGTTGTAGGCTATAAATAGGGGTAGAGAGTGGGGGTTGAGGGGGTAAAAAATTTTGTAGAAACTCCATTTAGAGATGATGGTTACTCTTAATTGAGAAGACCTTCCAAATTTATAAAATGAAGATTAAGTTGAAGGTTTGCTTTCATGAGGCTAAAACCCTCTTTTAATGTAACTTTTCTCTTTTGTTTTTATTTCTTTTGTAGTAAATTTTTTTCTTCTTATTTTAGTAGTATAGATTTACATTAATGTCTTGTAGAGTAGATTTATATTCTTTTGTTTATTTTTTTTTTCATTATTGTCTTGCACTTTTAATTTGTAGAGTAGATTTATTTTCTTGCATAATCTAGATTTTCATTTCTTCTACAACTTAGTTAGATTTATTTTTATGTTCATAGTGTAAATTTCTTTGTTCTCATTTCTCTTCTTTGTAATCAGTTTTTATTTTCACTCTTTTCTTTTATTCTTCTCTTGTATAGATTTTATGTCTTGTTTTTATTTTCTAAGATGTAGAACTAATTCTTGTAGGAATTCTAGAATTATATGAAACTAGCCTAATTTCTTTTATAGCTTGTGAATTATTCTCTTGTGCTTAAAATAATCATGTATAGGATAATCAACTAGAGAACTAATTCGTAGAAGAAGAATTTAATAATCTATGCTTATTTTGAGTGGTTTTATAGGTTATGCTTATGAATTCTAAAATTACTATCTAGTTGTTGTTCTTATCATGAATGTTAATTTTGCTTAGATGATAATTTCATACGTTATGCTTTCCTTAAGTGGTTTGATAGTCTGTACTTAATAAATATAAAGTAAAATGTGATAGAAAGAGAATGGTCCATAATTTATAATTGAAATTAGCTAATAGATTCAATTCTAGATTACTCATATCTTTAATTGAATCATCCATCTTTACTTACTTGAATTTTCTCTTGTTCTTGATTTTTCATTACTTACTTTTCTCTTTATTTTCTTTGATTCCTTCTCTCTTCTCAACTTCATTTTATTTTCTTTACTTGCATATATTCATAATCACTCCTCATACCTATCCTCAATCACACACTTACATCACTTCTAATTTTTTACACACAACATACGAACCGATTTAGATTAATACCTACAACACCTTCCTCGTGGGATCGATAACTTTTTATACTATAACTTAATAGTAGTGCACTTGTAACTTTTGATTATCATTTATACCCTATAAATCGGGGATATCATGACCTCTCATCCAAGTCTAGAGATCACCTTAACATACTATCAACGTTTACTTGCGAAGGAGCACCGTCCTCACCTCGCCATGAGCTAGAGATGACTGCGAGTTGGAAGCCATCAAGGGAACTTGGTAAAAGTGGTTGGAACGCCAAAGATTCAGAGAACAGAAATTTATATGGTTTTTTAAAAACTCGAAAAGCGCAAAGGCAAAGGAGCAAGGGGAAAGGCATTTTATAAAGCTGACAAACCTCCAATAGCTGACACGGATGGATCTGAACTGACAATGTCAGATCCCTAAAACTCTGCTATCATATCTCGATAACCGAAGCCCCCCTCCTAAAGACCAAGGCATGAAATCTTTACTGACGAGAATGCACTACCCATGCCCATCTGAATCCCCGAGGGATGGTGAAGATGAAGTGGTTCAATTTTCTCTTGAACTTGGCTTTCTAATTTGTGTGAAAGGGGCCAATGTTATACCTTGAAATCATGAATTTAATGAACCCCTAAGAACCGACCACGTGTCAAGAGTGTTAGGTCATATAATTGGAGACTCATCTCAGTATAACTGCAATTTGACTAAATTGTTCAATCCTTCTAATAATCCCAATCCGGATCATGTGGCATCCTCGAGCCAAACCCCATCAGAGAGCATATGTCACAAGTCAAGTGGGTGTCCGACCGCCTCGTTGAAGGCATCCACATGTAATACTGGACTAGGCATGATGATAACTTCTTGAGCATCGCCTATACTTTGCCACCCAGTCACCATCACAATAAATACATGTCAGATGAGATAATGACACCTCGGATGGCACACACCTAGTAGTTTTGTCACTATCACATTAAATGTAGCATGGGCGACTCTCACAATATTGCCCGATCAATCATTAACAAATGTAGAACACAAATAAAGTACCATTTCCACCAGTCGATTCGAGTTACCAATCTACTCTCGATGCCCCATATAAAACATAAGAGATCTTCACCATTCTTAGGCCTAAACTCTCTAAACCTTAGATCCAATCTAATCTTCTTTACATTGATTCGATGTCACTAGCTTGATCGTCGGAGAGCATATGCCGGAGTAAACCTCCTTTCAGAGCTTCTAATGTTTGCTATTTGTGCAGGGGTCTACCTTTTTCTATTTGATCAGACATCATAGAAGATCAAAGACCCCCTAATTCCTATTAGTCCCTACTTAATCCCGAGATTAACTTACTGACATGAACAAGCTCAAATGCAAAAATTACCTACTTCAATCTTGAAATTACAAAATACGTGTGTTTTTGCAAGTACTAGTCGTATCCATAGTTCCTTATAAATATATTCGAAAGCAATCTTTAATATAACTATAGATCTCTTCATATAATTTATGTCTCGTTGCCATCAGACCGATCATCTTTCCTCCAACAGACTTTAATTGGTTCGGTCAAAGAATCAAAGCAAGTCAGGTTTTAATAAAACTCGTAAGGTCCTATGCATTTTAGGTTACGCCACGATTTAACTAATGGTTAGTTGCACATAGATCCCATGTGCAATTGCTGTTTTGAATTTGCTACCCTCTATAGGTTCATTTTGGCGGAACCAACAGTGAAATTTTCTACTTTGACCTAAGATAGGCTCACTACTTTCACCCAAGGGCAATATTTGCAAAAATTAACCCACCGCAAGAGTAAAATAAATTTAACAATGGGGTCTATCTGCTAAAATGAATCTTAAAAAGCAGTCTTCACTCTTAACTGTATCAAGGGATGTCAAATGGGTGGTTTTGATTGGGTCTTGGTTAGGTCTTAAATGGGTAGGCACATTTATGACCACTTGACCATTTATGACTCATTTAGCATTTGCTAAATGGATCACTTCTTAACCACACATTTACTAAATGGGTGGTTCATGGGTGACTCAATAACCCATTTAGTTATGATTATGATGCTTCTATATATATGTAAGTTTCAGGGATCTACTTGCAAACTTTTAAGGGGTTTTCTGTAAACTTTCAGGGGGTTTTCTGTAAACTTTCAGGGGGTTTTTTGCAAACTTTCACGGGGTTTTCTGCAAACTTTCAGGGGGTTTTCTGCAAACTTTCAGGGGGTTTTCTGCAAACTTTCAGGCGGTTTTCTGTAAATTTTCAGGGGGGCTTCTGCAAATTTTCAGGGGGGGTTCTGCAAACTTTCAGGGGGTTTTCTGTAAACTTTTAGGGGCTTTTTTGTAAATTTTTAGGGGGTTTTCTGTAAACTTTCAGGGGTTTTCTGTAAATATTTCTTTCTCAGTTGAATCGACTACTTGGGAAAATCTCTTTTGTGGGGATTTGCCAACTGCAGATAAACATTATTAAGCTATCACATATGATTAACTCTTCAGCATTTAGCCTGTGGGTACAGATTGGACTATGATTTCATAATGTCACAGCATTTAGCCTGTGGGTACAGATTGGACTATGATTTCATAATGTCATATACTATGAGATTATGCATGCAAGTTCTCAAATTACTACATCAATCCCGACTATGATTTCATAATGTCATATACTATGAGATTATGCATGCAAGTTCTCAAATTACTACATCAATCCCATATGTTTACATATTGACAGCATATGGACAATAACTACCAAAAGGAATTCCTAGGATCACCTTTTGTATAATTTTATTAAACATAGCAGTTGCTTATCATTAATAGAATTAGTGGAAGTAAAGCAGAATACACGGAATGTAATTTTAGTGAACCTGTGAAGGTGAATAAGCGTATATTTATAGGGGACTACCAAAAGGAATTCCTTGAGGGTGTTTTTTACAATTTTTAAAAGTTTAAGGGTGTTATTTGCAAATTCGATATTTATAGGGGACTACCGAAATTTTTTAGATTTCATGTGTCATTTGCAAGTTTAGAAAATTCTAAGATTGTTTTGTAGTTTTGAACTCTTGAGCGTGCTTTTTGCAATTTTTAAACTTTGAGGGTGCTTTTTGTAAATTATAAATTTACAGGGGGCTGCTAGTAATTTTTGGATTTCATGTGTCATTTGTAGGTTTTGAAATTTTAGGATGGTTTTGTAATTCTAAACTATGGATGGTGTTTTTCTAAAAATTTAAAACTTTGAGGGTGTTAATTATAAATTTTAAATTTATAGGGGACATATTGAATTTTTTTAGATTTCATGTGTCATTTGCAAGTTTAGAAAATCCTAAGATTGTTTGGTAATTTTTAAGTCTTGAGGGTGTTTTTCTTATTTTCTACAACTTTTAAGGGTATTTTTTACAAATTATAAAATTTCAAGGGGCTGTTGCTAATTTTTGAATTTCATGTGTCATCTGTGAGGTTAGAAAATTTTGATAGGCTTTTTTATAATTTTTAACTCTTGAGGACGTTTTTATAATATTTTAAACTTTAAGGGTGTTTTTTGCAAATCTCAAAATTTAAGGGGTTGTTAGTCATTTTAAATGTTTTCTATAATTTTTAACTTTTAAAAACAAGGTTTGTAATTGTTGAAACGTTGAGGGCGTTTTTAAAACAATATTCATCTAAATGGGCAAATGGGTGGGTAATAATAACCCACCCATTTATCTTTAATAGAAACTATACCCACCCATTTATAGCCCATTTAATTAAATGAGTGGGTTTGGATGGTTTATTTGGCGGGTGGGTATGGGTGGACAATTGGTTTTGGGTCCATTTTGTCATCCCTAACTGCATCCAATGTTCAATAGAAGTTTGCGTGATAGCATTCTTTACCGAAAGATTCTGAAAGTAAACATGGTCAATTCGGTGGGCATTTATATGGGAATTAGCCGAGAACGGCCCCGAGATACAAAGCCCACCGAAAATGTGATCCATTTGCCACCGAAGTTAACGATACAACCAATATGTACAGTGTTTGGTGGTACAAAGAATAGCGCTGTATCACATATCGCAGGCAAATTCGAACGCTGCCAATATGA
The DNA here is from genome assembly GCF_001876935.1 of Asparagus officinalis. Classification (NCBI taxonomy): domain Eukaryota; kingdom Viridiplantae; phylum Streptophyta; class Magnoliopsida; order Asparagales; family Asparagaceae; genus Asparagus; species Asparagus officinalis. The sequence continues at coordinate 47,757,273 of NC_033803.1, read as the reverse complement.
ACCTCAGTACATATTGCATAGTGAAGGATGCAATCAATAACAAAGATCCACAATATATATAAGGTATAGCTTGAGTCTTATGTTAGACATATTTGCACTGGAGATTATTTACACTGGATGAGCACAAGCATGGACGATTGGCTTCACATTATTATCTTGGTTTTGCAATTATGCGCCCTTCTCACTGGAAACATTGCAGCAGATACACACGGTACTCAAAAACTCTGATAGTAACCACCACCAGGATACATGCCATAATGCTGCGTTTGCTGCAAGCTTACCTGTCCCTGCATCCCATTCGCAGCATACTGCTGCCACATCGCCTGCTCCTCCCATAGAAAACTCTGCTTCCTCTCCATCTCCGCCATCTGCACGTACGATGGGGCCGGTACTGATAGCGATGCTGTAAACGGGTCTCCGCCTGTAACCTCCCCTCCTCCGCTTGCTGTCGGAGGCGCTGGCAGTGCAAGCATCGGTGTGGCCTTCGGCAACGCGACACTGCTCGCACTCCCTGCGCCTTCCCAAAAGCCCATCATCGTCCTGTTAGGAGGCTGGCTGTACATTCCATCAAGCAACAGAAGGTCGAATCCGCCGCCGAGAACAGCTTTTTGGCCTGAGAGGTTGCTCGCTGACTGCACGAGCGCGGTCTCCCAATCCGCCGTGTCGTCGGTGAACGCTTCCCAAACAGGTGCCGATGTCGTCGGTGCTGTGTGTCCCTCGAACAATGCAAGTGCAAGGTCATCACCACGGTCTTCGACAGTCACAGCATCGTCTCTCATATTCAAGAAATCTACTTCTTCTTCAACCGTGACGATAGCTAGAGGTCCTGATACTTCTTCCTCCTCTGCCACAACTTCTTCTTGCTTCAGCTCCAGTTCGGGTTCGGGCTCTGGCAATGCCTTGACCGAAGACTGACGGGCGAGTTCTTCTGCTCTTCTTCGGGCTTCATCTTCCTCGTTAGTTAGCTGTTCCAAGTTCTTGAAAGGTTTCTTGCTGAGGTTGGATCGATCACGGAGGAACTCATCCATGACGTCAAGCTTCTTCTGGGTGATTTTCTCAATGTTGGGAAGCTCTGAGGAACGGGAGATTCCGGAGGACTTGCACCATGAATAGAAGCGGTCGAGCTCGTCAAATTGCTTGGAGAGACGGCTGAAGATTTCTTGGATTCGGACGCAATCACGGATCTCAAGTTCCATGAACCGGTCCAAGAAGATGTCAATTGCTTCTTGAAGGTCGTAGTACAGCTGGTAGCTCTCTCGTAGCAAGGGATGGAGGGCTACCGTTACAATGCGATTGTTCTTAGCGGAACCTACAAGTGTTTAGTTTACAGTCAGTCACAGAGGTAGATTAGAGACTCGGACTGCTTTCTATTTGTCAAAACTCAATCTATTTCTTCAGTTTCAATCTCAATATGTGATTCATTCTAAATCTATCATAATAGTCAAATTTTCGCTCAAAACAAATTATAACCATCATTTATAATCATCGACAAGTAAATAAGGCGAAGATATGATATGTATTAGGATCAGTTCGGCAAACTCCTCAAAATTAGACCAAGCAGGACTTTGATCCTCGCAACTCTTCTTTTTTAATAAAAAGGCGGATCAAAACAAGGTTATTCCCAAAATGGGACCAAAATCAATCTTGGTCTCATTTTGGAATGTTGCCAAACAGATGCTTAAATTTGGAGTAAGTCACAATCAAAACATGAACTGCAATTGAAGAGATGAACTATGTACTGCCATGAACAGTATCCAAAAATGCAGCAAAGGATTTGAAAATTACCGGTGGGTCTGCAAGCAAGAAATCGATCAAGCAGCTGCTGCAGATGATGAGTCCAGGTAAAGATCTTCTCCGTCCTCATATCTTTCAACTGCGTCTCGGGAATCTTGCGAACCGCCATCATGGCCTTCTCTATCTCCCTCCCCTCCTCATCCATGACCAAAGTCTCCCCATGCATTTCCTGACTCCTGCTCCTACTCCTCCCCCTCCCCCTCTTTCCATGCATCCTAAACTCCAGCATCTCATCCAAATACCTCCCATAGGTCCTCACAAATGCCGAGAAATCCCATGCGTCCAACCTCGACGTGTCCCTAAACTCTGACAGGTTCAGCATCCTCGTCCCTCGCCTCGTTGCGAAGAAGATCTCCTGCTCGTAGGCAGCATCGCCATCCCAGAGGAGGCGGTGGACGAGGATTAGGGTCTTGAGGGCAACTGTCCAGCTTCGGGTCCGGCTCAGGCGGCGGGAGAGAAAGCACACGCACTGGCTGATGTACCTGTGTGCGTAGCTCGTCAGGCTCAGGATTTGTTGTATGTGGCGCTCCTCAGCCGGGTACTCGTCGTGACGGGTGGCCTTGACGATGGCAACCTCGAGGTCGGAGATGGAGGAGCCTGTGTTGCTTACCTTGGCCAGGCCGATACTTGTTTGGTCCTTGACTGAGCCTATTGCCTTCTGGATTTTGCTTGGCGCCATTGTTTTCGTTGGAATGGGGGAGGAAAAGAGAGGGCAGGGGAGAGGTGTCCTTTTTTCCCCCTCCGCTCTCTGTTTCAGATTTTGTTGGAAGCGCAAAACCGTAGGAGGCAACGAAGGGGATTTGTGGTAGTCGACGTATGAGAGGATGAATCGGAATCTCATGATTAAGCATGATCCTAATTATAGAATCATGTGGTAAGTCATTGCAAAATTATATGGAATATGCAAAGTAAGAAGGTAAGGCTACGCACTGAGATGAAGAACAACAGTCTTAGATAGGCACGTAACATAAGATTTCTGCAACTGATAACTTATCAAATGAATCACAACAGAAAGCATGATCCTATGAGCCAAAGGGGTAAAAAAAGGCAAACAAACATTTTTATACTGATAAAATCAAAATCCAACCGGGTAGAACTTTGAAATTCAACATCAATTATCCGCATGAAGCTGACATAGGTTTACATATTATTCATAGTAAGCAGAAATAAAGTCCTAACTAGGTTAGATTTTTCCCTGACAACCAAATACAGGGAAAAATTCAGGTCCAGATGCTGATCTCAAGTCCGCATTATCATGCATCAAGTCAGAACGCTTCTTTCTTACCAACTTGCTCAGTAGAATCATGCAGAGATTTGCCTTCACCGTTTTTCCCTTCATGCAGATCGTGATCTCGACAACCAAATACAGGGGAAAATGCAAATCCAGACGCTGATCTCAAGTCCACATTTTCATGCATCCAATCAGAGCATTCTTACTTCCTAACTTCCTAAAGTAGAACCGTGCAGAGATTTTCCTTCACCATTTTCCCCTTCATGCAGATCATGATCCTATCGACAGAACAGAAAAGGCAGCTTAAAAATAGTGGAATCTCAAGGCATTATCAAAGTACACCTGATGTTTCAAAAATACCTCAGACATAGATAGAAAGTGGTCAGAGAAACAAAATCCTGTTTGCAGTGACTCACTCACCATATGAGTGCCAGTAACACTTTCAACGTAAGTGTCTGTAACACTTTCAACACAAGTGTTACCAGGAAAGTAGGAACTTGCATAATCGGCAAGTAGACTACGATGATTTCCCGGATGAACAAACTCAGCAGGATTCCCTTCTCCTGTAAAATTGAGATCAGTAATCTCCATATACTGCCAATCAACAAATTCTGCTAATGCATTATGCAATGTGTATTCACAGCCTGTAGCGTCAGAGTGCAGAATTCCATCAGTTGTTTCCGAAAATGACTGGACGGGGGGATCAGCGAGATCGTCATATACATTCTGAAAGGCAGTATCAGGTTCTGAAATGAACTCCTCAAGCAGAAATCCTGAATCTAACACATGCTGTAGAAGCAAATAAAGAATTATATAAATTACATTGTAAAAGGAAGTATAACAAAAACATTACAAGAAATAAACAAGAGTCTACCTCGCCTTTAGCAATTTCTGAATGAGTTGGAGAACTATTAAGATACGCTTCCACTTGTTCTAATAGGATTCCGTCATCACAAGAAGGGTTTGGCACATAAGAGGATTCACCAACTTCAGAGTTGTATTGCATATAAGAAGATTCTCCAACTCCTGAAGGTTCTGGAACATGGGATAGTTCTCCAACTTCAAATGTACTTATTATAGAGGAAGGCCACACAACTTCAGAAGAAGCAGATTGTTGAGGAACAGAGCAAAAAAGATGAGCATTCTCAGATGGAAAGATACTTGGAAAGGAACCAACATCCTCGGTATCCGTAACATCCTCCCAATCCTCCTCATTAAATGGTGCACCATATTGTTCCCCATTTCTTGGACCGGGACCACTTTTCTGAAATATCTTGCAGAGAACATAGGCATCCTGAAAACAAGAAAAAAAAATTAGCCCATATCACCAACACGGATTCAAATGTAAAACGTAGAAAAGAACAGAAATCCATATATTGCATCCCTCTCTGCTAGATTCATCAAAACAACGGATCTCCTTATGGTTATATATGATCACAACAAAAACTTCAGGAAGGACACATTTACTCAGTTACATAAAATATAGGATTACAGGAAATGGGGAGCTAAAGCTAAAATGGTTATTTCATCAAAAGCAACATTCACATAAGATAATGCAACAAAGAAACTGATCCTTAAATCATTCTAGCTTTAACATTTGAAATAAAGAAGTTCCCAAGACAGCATTACCTGTGTGTATCCAGCAGTAACCAATTCATTTGATTCGAGCCTGAATTCATACATGACCCAGTCAGTCCTAGAGCCATGTGGTGCCTTGCCTAAATGAAAAATAAGGGTCTTCTTCATCCCCACAGTTTGAGAGTTGTGAAAAATGGATCTGTCTTTTCCAGTTGTTTTCCAGTAACCAATATCAGTAGCACGGTTTGTTCTAGATCCCTGAGAATATTTCTTATCTCGAGGGCAAAAGAAGTACCATTCTAGATCTCTGCTTCGCAAGCAAGATTTACCTGTCGAGAAATGAAGAATTGAACAATGTCAGAAGAAAAGCTGCGAGAAAAACTTAAAACAGAGGAAATTTACATAATTATTACAAATAAAGGTGCTATCCGTTGGTCAACATGCAGTACATTGGCCGGCCGTGGGAAGGTGGTAGTATGGAAATGTCACATTATAGGACCAAAAGGTTAAACATAGGATTGTCGCTTAAAGGAGAATGATAGCAACCAGTCAGCAATGAAGTTCACTCTTTTAACTTTTTTAGGTTAAAGTTTCATCCATATCTTGACGAATGCGTGATAGGAAACTTCCAAATTTTGTTTTAAAAAGATAAATATACAGAACCAAAAGAATTTTCATTAACTAGTTACCTCAACTTTTTTTTTAAATACACATGCAAAAGAGAAACAGAAAATATAAAGGCAAGATGAACACTTACTAGGGTAGCAGCCAAAGTAAAGAGTAAATGGTAGAGTAAATTTACCAGGAAGATCCCAGGGAGCAAATTTGTACAGCTCAACCACTGAAATAGCCTCAAACCGGAAAGGCTTTCCCATTATTTTCCGCTTCAAGTAGTACCAAACCAGCTCAACATCAGTCGGATGGAAACGAAAACCAGGTGGCAGAGAAGTCTTAGCCATCATAATATGTCACAGAATCTTCTTCTCTACTACAAAGAAGTAGAGCTGGCTTGGCTCGACGACAACAAGGAGACCTTGAATTACAAGAAAATTTTCAAAACCTTCTAATTTCTACTGTTTTTTCTCTTTTTTTTTGTGAATGCTGGAAATAAAAACTACACAGAAATTGTGACCTACAGTCACAGCAGATTCTAATGTTTGTCAAGTCCAATCCCGAAACAAAGTTCGGCAAGAAAACCACAATCGGCTACGACATGTGCTCCAAAAGTCACGCCAAAGCAACCATGGAGGGAAATCCTTACTGGTCTCAAAAGACATCTGCAGCAGAAGCCGATTCCTGGGGGGAAAAGCCATTCTTTAGAGCAAGAATCAGAGAATTTATCCAAAATTTAACGTTAGTCACCAGGATCAAGTAAACAAAATAGAAAATCCTAAAAAGTGAAAATGCTATTAAACAAAGGTAGGGACAACTTAAGAAAAAAATTGTAGAAAAGGAACGTAAAGACAATTCAGTTCGGTGACGAATTTATATAAATTAAGGGATAGGAACAAGTCTTTATCAAGGATTTTGCATCGGTGAGGTGAAACCCTCCTCTTTTAAATCCCAAGTTTTTTAGTGAATAATACTGATTATCCATGATAGAACTATACTCAATTTCGCAGAATCCAAAGTTTGACAAGGATCGTTGAATGTAAAAAACAAAAATATGCAACCCCTAGATTACAACAGTTCATTAGGCGTATCTAGGATAGCGCCAATAAGCCAGTAAAAATTAATAAATTGGAAATAAATAACTAGCGTCAACCAATTCAACATGGAAAATATGAAGAGAAAAAAAAAACTACATCCAGTGTTATGATCCAACCCAAATCAAGAACCGCCAACAATTGATTCAGATCATAGAGAATAAACACAGCATTCACCTAAAGATCCAAACTTTTACTCTGTCCAATACAATTACAATCACAATAACTAAATAAACAAGAGAAAACAAAGATCTGAGCCAACAGCGATCAACCTAATCACAGAAACCCTAAAGAACTAAACTTTTTACCCTACTTCTAATCCAATCAAGAACAAATGAATCAGAAATCAATAAAAAAAAAGAACAATTAATTGAGAAAATTAGGGTTTTAAGAACTAACTCGATAGATCGGAGAGAGAATGGTATAAAGGATTTGATCGCGCCGCTCTTTCCCGGTTTCGTGTAGAGAAGAAAAGCGACGAAGAGGGGGTTGAGGGTTTTTAAGAACAGGACGAAGACCGCGTGATATTTTCTTTGCGGAAAAACACACGTAAAATGGAAGTCTGGGAATTTTGACTGTATGACTGCCTTGTGGGTCCCTAGTGAGTTGAGGGTGCGGGTGTAGGTTTTGTATGCTCTGATTAGTGTGGCCGTCGTCTAGCGTAACTTTGGCTTGCGTTTGGCAGACTGGAGAATAAAAGAGCGGAAAACGCTAGGTTTTTGTTTCCTTTTGTTTTGTTTACGGGTCGAGTTATAAAAAAAAAGTTTTTTTTATATGATATTAGTCCTCAACATCTTTCATATTTTGAAATCATTCCCCTAATTATTTATATTTTGAAATTAATCCCCCCAATCTTTATTAAATGTTTTGAAATTAGACCTCCAAATCTTCATATATCGAAATTAATCCCCAAAATAAGTATTTTGAAATTAGTCCCTCTAATTGGCGCCGGGTTAAAATATTTTGGGGGCTTAATGTCAAAATAATTAAGATATTTGGGGTACTAATTTCAAAATATGAAGATTTGAAGAATTAATTTCAAAAGTACTTAAGATTGATGAGATTAATGTAAAAATATGAAGATTTGAGGGATTAATCTCAAAATATGAAAGAAGTGCTTGACTAATATGGAAAAACCCCTTAAAAAAGATAAAGTTGATTCTAGAAGATTTAGAGAGATCTTTTTTTCTCGCTAATGCAAGAATAAAGAATTTATATAGATCCTGTTAGATATAGGTGTCCTGCAGGCAATAATTATATATTGTAACAGGATCTATATGAATATAACATCCTTGTTCAAAATGATAGTATGCTATTTTGGTCAGTATTTATCTGGTATTTTTTAAATACAGATATAGTCCTTAGAATGATACTAGACTATCAGACATTTCAGATATAATCGTAATGAAGAGATCTGATTTATCGTTAACGTATATTCTTAAATGTTCCTAGTCGATGAAGTGTTGAAATGGGACATTATCACTTTGGGAAGACTAGTGCATACTCTATTTCTCCTTTGGTATGAAGATGATCCATCTCTTGGATCATTGATGTGAGACATCATGATATAATATACATGTGACTCATTAGTGAATGAGTTGACTGAACGACTCACTGAGAACATCTAGTTGGTAATTATACTTAACTGTCAAATAGAAGTTCTCAAGTGATACAGTACATAAGTAGTCTCTTGACCTGAGGCATGAGTGTAATATCTTACATGTCAGTATAGGTGTACTTAGACTTTTACCTAACCACAGTTCTTAATGAGTTGTGCATAACGGCTCTTGTTGGGTATATCCCGAGACATAAGTAGATATTGAGATGCCAAGATGGGATTCGTCTCTCCCAGTATAAGGGCTTGATGTCATAAGATTGTTTGATATAACTATAGCCAGAATATCCTTGGCCGAGGTAAATAAGATAAACTGAGTGTCAGTTTGATCTTATAGGTTATGAGTTTAATATCAACAAACACTAATCGAGCTATTAAGGTTTGATAATTTTCCATACCCTAGGCTCGATAGTTTGACATGGTTTGACAAAGAGACCGGACTGTACAATATTATCACTGAGTGGTCCTGATAAAATTGTGTTAGTATCTTGCAGACATTTATCACAACTTATACCCAGGTAGTCTTCATGTGTAGCTAGCACCTCTGTTGTACTTGTGGATATCATCCACTACCGAGTTCTTAAGTTGGGCCCTAGAGTCACACCAAGCGCGTACTTGAATCCTATGAAACACAATTTATAGAGTGATGCGTATGATTGATACACATATATGATTTTACCGGATACACATAAACGGTTATGCATATCGGTAAAATCAGAATGTTATGTGCTTAGAAAATGAATTCCAGTATTTTTCCTATAAAATTAACTTTTAGTCAACTAGTTGACTTTTGGTCAACTCGTTGATTTTTTGGTCATATGATGACTTATTAATCAGTGATTGAAAAATTATGAAATACTGTATTTACGAAATACTGTATTGATGTTGTATTTTTATTTATGAAATACACACTTTATTATACCTTGATTAATGAGTCATGAGATGAGTCATTAAGGTGGTATGGTTTGGGAACATGGTTTTAGCACATAGTTTTGATTCTTCATGACTCTTTGCATGACTCATGAGATGATTCATTGCATGATTCATGAAAGGAATCATTACATTTATATGACTCATGGCATGACTCATGAGATGAGTCATGACATATTTCACTCTATATATATGAGCTCTCTTTCTTATGGAAAGGTTAATGAAAGATTGGCTAAGTGGTTTTTTCCATAAGAGAATAAAAGAGAGCTCTCCTCTTACTAAACTCTATCAATCTTTGAGCAAGAGAAAGTAGTAGGATTTTAAAGTACCCCGGTGTGGATATCTTACCTTGTGTCTCAAGAAGACTCCGATTTTATCAAGGTCACTTAAAGACTTGGAGATCCACTACGAGGAGATTTACTACTACAATGAGCAAGAGCTAGGGGTTATTCGATCTTACATCGAATCACGCTTCGAAAGTATAACTTTCTAACTCTTGTGTGCTCTCTTTAATATATGGATCATGTTAGATTTAATTAGGATGGTCCTATTTTGTATTTCATGCTCTCTACATGCTTAGTATAATTATACATATAGTCTTCCGTTGTGTAATTTGCATGTAATTAGCATGAATTTCCTTCATGGTATCAGAGCCATAGTTCCATCTAATTAAATCTTAACATGAATATCTAACTAATAGAGGTCTTTATACTTGCTTCTAATTACTAGTTAATTAAAAGATGTTTTAGTGAAACTAGTTAATTTAATCAAGTTGTTTTGTCATTAGTTATACTAGTTGTTGATTCAAAAATGTGATTTTTGGTTCATAAGTTTTTAGGAGTAAAAACACTTGTATAAATTACAAAACACTTTTTTACAACTAGCGTAGTTGTATGTTAGAAGCATGATAGTCCTATTTGAGTTAGGATAATCCCTATGTTATCTAGTTTTCCAATTTGTTGCATAACTAGATAGATGCATATTTCTTAATGTTGATTAAGTTATATGTTTTATATCATCTTGCGTGGATGCTATGTTTATGGATGATAGTGGACAACGATTCTCTTGTATTTATTGTATTAATGTAATATAGCTAGAAATGTAATATTATTTTTGACATCTTCCCTCCCCGAGCATGGGCTACACCTACGGGTTTAGGCACTTGCTCATCGATCATGGGCAACACCTACGGGTATAGGCCCTTGTTCGGGTGTGGGCGGGTATGGTTGTTTTGTTTAGTTAATTCATTTATGGTTTTTATTTTACATTTAATGCAATATTATTACCCATCCTACGAGATGGTTTTTCCATTATAAATGGGGATTGCACGTCCTATGTATATATGATTGTAATAATACATGATTTTCAAGGGAGCTAGCACTGCAAGGAGTTGCAAATTGCTTGCCAAAATGTAATTAGTGTAGTTGTATTTTATTCCTTTAGCTGTCCACTACCATTCCATATTGCTATTACATATGTTGGTTGTGCCCCAATTGTAGATGTTAATACAATTGTAGATGTTAAACTCTTATTTTGTAAAGTTTATATCTCTATCTCACTAGAGAATAGTTTTTATTATAAAAACTCATTTTTAAACTTTGTGAGACATGGCAATAAGAGTTTATTGACCATAGAGTGGTGAGACCGACATTAACATAGCGTTAGTGTGGAAGATAAATAAACCTAAAGCAGTTAAAAGAGATGTATTTAGGACAAACTTTTAACTAGTGTCTAGAAAAGTAATTATGAGATATAGCTCATGGGGTGATGCCCAACTTAAGATTAGGGGTGATGCCCAATCTTTCGCGCTATAGTCTTAAAGAGCGGTGGTTACTTAATTAAGATCTAATGAATATTCCCAGTGAATATCTCGGAACCCTCCCACCAATCTTGTACTTACCTGACTAGTTTAATTGTTGTAAGTATAAATATAGAGTATCTTTAAACTATATCAAGTTTGATTACGGTAAAAGATTTATGAAATCGTTCGTAGCCCTCCATCATTTCAGTTGAATACTACTAAGTTTATAAATATTTTGTTTGTTGGCTATCGTCAAGGCAATACTATTCTATTGTTAAGTAGTATTCATCTGTATATAAGATATAAGGATAGCTTAAGTTGGTTATGCAACTTTGTTGGCCTTCGTCAAGAGTATGGATAAGTTAAATTTAAGCCAGTCAAGAAATGATGGGTCCAAACTTAACTAGCATTTTATGATTTGTTGGCCATCGTCAAGGTCATAAAAGACTAGGGGCGAAATCATATCAAGAATTACAAGAATGTAAAAGACAAAAATTGTCTACTAATTATTGAGTATATCGATTTATTGGCCATCGTCAAGGTTGATACATTCAATGATAATTGGATCTTGATCCTACTTGAAAACAAGGGGTTGTTTACCGATCACCTCTTATAAAGGTTTTGAGGGACTCGAAAAATAGTGGGAGGCATAACTTAGATAAAAATGAGATCACCTCTTATAAAGGTTTTGAGGGACTCGAAAAATAGTGGGAGGCATAACTTAGATAAAAATGAACCAAATCTATTTTATGGGACTCGAAAAATAGTGGGAGGCATAACTTAGATAAAAATGAACCAAATCTATTTTATGTATTAAACATTTGCTAAAATATTTTTTTCCCTCTCTTTCAGGCCATTATGTCTGGCTTAAAACTCATACTAGAACATAACAAGTTAACCAGTCCTAACTACAAAGATTGGTTGATGAATATTAAAATTGCCCTAACTTATGACAAAGTAGCATATGTCCTCACAACGCCAGAACCCGTTCTAGGCCCAGAACCCACTGTAGCGGATAATGAAATCCGCATAAAGTGGGATAAAGATTGTTCACTTGCTCAATATCTCACAATCTCCTCTATGGATTTGGTCCATCAGAGGCAACATGAGAATATGGATGTCAGATCCATATTTCATAATACAGAAGAACTGTATGGCGAACAACCATGACAAATGAAGTACACGGCGTCTAGGAATTTTTTCCAGACCAAAATGACTGTGGGATCTTCTGTTGGGGACCACGTCCTCAAAATGATCATCTATGTCAATGAGCTTGAACTTTTGAACGCAGACCTAGATGCAGATAGATATACAGATATCGTTCTACAGTCCTTGACACCAGCCTACTCCTGATTCATATCACAGTTCTTGATGATGGATCTGGAGCCCACTCTTCCTATCCTGCTTAATTTGTTAAGATAGGAGGAGAGTTCTATGAAAAAGGGACAAACACTAGCCATGGTTATAGGGAAATCTTCTTCCACTTCTAGCAAACTGGTTGCCAAGAAAAAGAGAATGAAGAAAACTACTAAACCAAAGAAAGGTGTTAAGAAGGCTGTCAAGAAGGACAAAGGAATGGCAAAAATGATGACTGCAGAATGCTTCCATTGTCACAAGTCAGGACACTGGAAAATAAACTGTCCTGAATTCCTAGCCTCACTCATCAAGAAGAAGCAAGTTGTTGCTTCATCTTCAGGTGTGTTGGTTACTCATAATTATTTTTCTATAAATCCTACATCTTGGGTATTAGATACCGGATCAGGATCTCACATCTGTAATTTGTTACAGGGGCTGAGAAGTTATAGAAAGCTTGATGCTGGAGAGATGACCCTACAAGTTGGTAATGGTGTAATAGTTACAGCAGTTGCAGTTAGGGATTTTCATCTAGCTTTACCAAATGGAAATATTTTGATTTTGAATAGCTGCTATTTTGTACCAACTATGATGTGTAATATAATATCCATATCTTTATTAGATAAAGATGGATATATGTTCAAGTTGGAGAACAATGTTATGAATATCATATATAATCAAAAGTTGATTGCTTATGGGACATTGTGTAATGACATCTATATTCTTAATCAAAACACAATTCTGAATAATCATCACACTAATAAAAGAAAGCACTGAGTTATGAATGATTCTTTCTTATGGCATTGTAGACTTGGTCATATTAATAAAGAAAGACTTGGCGAGCTACATAAGCATGGATATTTAGATCCAATTGACTTTAAATCTTATGATACTTGTAAGTCTTGTCTTAAAGGAAAAATGACCAAGACTCCATTTACGAGAACTGGAGCAAGAGTTACAGAACTCTTAGGACTGATACATAGTAATGTAGGTGATCCTATGTCTATAATGGCCAGAGGTGGCTACTCATACTTTATTACTTTTACTGATGATTTTTCAATATTTGGACATGTGTTTTTGATGAAACACAAGTCTGAAGCATTTGAGAAATTTATCGAGTATAAAAATAAAGTAGAGAACCAAACGAGCAAGAAAGTTAAAATTCTTTGATCGGATCGAGGAGGTGAATACTTAAGCTTGGAATTCTTAGGTTTTTTAAAAGAGAATGAGATTCTCTCTCAGGTTACTCAACCTTTTATACCACAGCTTAACGGCGTGTCAGAAAGGAGGAATCGTACCCTATTAGATATGGTACATTCCATGATGAGTAACGCTGAGTTACCTTTTTTATTCTGGGGGTATGCGTTGGAAACAGCAACACACTTACTGAATAGGGTTCTAACTAAAGCAGTACCTAAACATCCATATGAGATATGGTATGGGATAAAACCACATCTTAATTATATTAAAATTTGGGGATGTCATGCTTATGTAAGAAAAGCAAGATCCCAAAAAGTTAGAGGCACACTCAGTATTGTATAAATTTGTAGGATATCTAAGGAATTCCCATGAATATCAATTCTACCACATCGATGAACAAAAGATAATTGTTTCTCGGTATGCTACCTTCTTAGAGAAGGAATTTCTTGAAAAAAAAATTAATGGGAGTAGGGTAGAACTGGAAGAAATTTTAGAGATACAAATCAATACTGATAATTTAGTAGAAACAGAAAATTCAGTTGTACCAGAAGAACCTCAACCACTCCGCAGATATCCAAGGCGATCTCATGCACCTAAGAGACAATATGATTTTCTCATTAAAGGTAGCATGTTAGATCACATCATAGATGATGACGAACCATTGAGTTATCAGCAAGCCTCTCAGAGTAGGGACTCTGTTGCTTGGCATGATACAATAAAATCCGAAATAGACTCTATGTACACTAACAAAGTATGGATCTTAGACAATGCTCCTAAAGGGGTGATACCCATAGGTTGCAAATGGTTGTTTAAGAAAAAGATGGGTGTAGATGGGAAAGTAGAGACTTTTAAAGCTAGTCTGGTAGCTAAAGGTTTTCGTCAAAGACCTGGTTTGGACTATGATGAAACCTTTTCTCCAATGGCTATGCTAAAGTCTATTCGGATCCTACTTGCTATAGCTGCTCACTATGACTACGAGATCTGGCAAATGGATGTCAAAACTGTATTTCTAAATGGTGATTTAGAAGAGTACATATATATGTCTCAACCAGAGGGATTTGTAGTCAGTGGGAGCAGTGGAAAAACATGTAGGTTGCTTAAATCCATTTATGGACTGAAGCAAGCATCACGGAGATGGAACATCTGTTTTGATGATGCTATCAAAGAGTTTGGTTTCATCAAAAATCGAGATGAACCATGTGTGTATAAAAGGATAATTAGGAGTATAGTATCGTTTCTTATTTTGTATGTAGACGATATACTCTTAATCGGTAATGACATACCGTCATTACAAGCGGTAAAAATTTAGCTATCAAAAAGATTTTCCATGAAAGATTTGGGTGAAGCATCCTGTATACTAGGTATTCAGATTTATAGAGATAGATCTAAAAGGATATTAGGATTATCTCAATCTAGATACATTGGCAAAGTACTAAAACGGTTTAGCATAGAAAATTCCAAGAAAAGTTTCGTACCTGCATCTCCTGGAACCTCCGTCTCTAAAAAGATGTCTCCCCAGACTAATGAAGAGAGGAAACGTATGAGTCTAATTCCTTATTGTTCGCGGGAAAAATTGCTTTCTTTGATGATTCCATTGTTTTCTTAAGTAATAGTTTTTCGATTACAAAAGATCCGGTCTTTTTATAAGATCCGGTTACAACGAGATCAAAAGAAAATAAAAAATACAACTTTTTCAGATCCGGTCTTTTTATAAGATCCGGTTACAACGAGATCAAAAGAAAATAAAAAATACAACTTTTTCCTTATTTGTCGAACAAATCGCGAGCTCCTGTTTTGCGGTCACTCGCTTTTGTGGGTTCTTCGCCTGCACCGGGGTTAATCCGTGGACTACCGTGCGATCTAGATCTGGTCGGATCTACACGGTATAACAGGTGTTATCTCACGAAGGAAATAACAGCCAGGGGTACTATTTCACCAAGGAAATAATAGCCTTCTCGGGATCAAAAACCAAGTTTTGATCCGGAGTATTACCGTGTGGATCTTAGATCTGATCTTCCTCTCTCGAACTCCTGCCTTTTCTGACGTGGATGCTCGCCAAGAACCAAATCTGAAAATGTCCAAGTCTTCAAAGCTTTGAAAATCCGAAGGTGAGTTCTCAATCCAGCAAAGTTTCGGTTCCAAAATTCCAACCTCCCAAACAATGAGCCACCAAGCCTATTTATAGGCATTCAGAACCAGATCTGGGCTCAGATCTGGGCCCAGATCTGGGCTCCACCATGGCGTGGCTCGGCCACCCCATGGGGTGGCTCGGCCGCCGAGCCACCCTTGGGTGGCTCGGCCATGGCCGAGCCACCTTTGGGTGGCTCGGCCACCGAGCCGCCCGAGTGACTCGTCTTTTGGCCGGGCTTTCGCCGTTGTGTCCGTTGTCCGTTTTTTGTGATTTATCGGTTTGTCTGAGCTTCGCCATTGATCCGAACCCTGATTTGGCAGTCCAGATCCTGATTTGGCAGTAAATCCGCTTCGGTGTTCGAGTTCGAATCCGTTCTACGGTCGGATGACTCGTCGACTCACCGAACCGTTAGCTTGATTCCGCACGCGAATGGATGCATTCTGTTGCTTGCGTGTGATTCGTTAACCCCGTCACCTCGTTAATCCACTTTGTTGCGTGTCACTTGGCTTCGGTGTTGTGGGCTGACGCTCGTGTTTAGATACGTCACCCCGATGGTTCGTTGGTTTGTCGAATCACCGTGCCGAGCTGTGTTAAGGGACCTATAGGCAGTTTTATACGCCTACAGATACCCCCTCCAAAGTATTTCAGCCTCGTTCTTTAATAGAAGAGTCTGGAATACTTTGGATATGATTGTCCCAACATTCAGTCGGTGTAACGGGACCTTGGAATGGCTTCTGTTCTTAATTCCTTCAATCCTTCAGGCTATTCGATGCTTCGTCGAATGTCTGTAAGGTTTCCGGTATTGCATTTATTGTCTGACCGTTGTCGAAATTTTGAACTTGAAGTCGATTCCTGATTTTCTGATCTTTAGCTCGTGTTTTTTGGTTCAACATAGAACTGACCATCGATTGTTGGCGTTGAGTTCTCATTTGCGACGCGTTGTCCGGCGAAGTGTTGTTGAGTTATCCTTAAGAATATTTTTAGAAAAATATTCTCCAGAAACTTCTCAACTAAAAATAGAAAATAGTTTATACTCATATACCTTATTGGAGTATTTTTCATGTCCGAATGAGCCGAACCGGCCTAATAATGACCCAAAAAGGCAGTAATTAGGCTCAAAAAATCTTTCGACCCTTCTGAGTGTGTGGGAGAGGAAAGAATACACAAAGGACTGAACCCTCGGTCGATTTGAAGTTGTTTCGATGCTCGGTTCAGCTTCAATTTGAATTCTGGTTCAAATCTGGTTCAAATCTGGTTCAAACTGGTTCAACTTGGTTCAAGACTGGTTCAACCTGGTTCAGACTGGTTCAAGACTGGTTCAGACTGGTTCATTCTAGTCTGGTCTGGTTCAGTCTGGTTTGGTCTGGTTCAGCCTCTTTTGAACTGATTTGGACTGGTCTGGTCTGGTTTAACCTGGTCTGGTCTGGTTCAAGGCTGGTTCACTTATAAAAGCCTTCTCTTTTTCCTCCTCCTAGGGCCAGCCACCATCTCCCCCCTTTTTTGGATTTTCTCTTCCCTCGTGCATCCTTTCTTCCTCAAATCTTCATATTTGTCTTAGATCCATCCTTCCTTTTGATCTTAGACTGAAAAATCCCTCAAAATTTCCATATTTAAAGTTTCTCTCAGGCCCCTCGAGCACGTGGTTCGAGCCTCTTTTAAGATCTGATTTTTGTCGGATCCTCAAGCTTTCTTTCAGGTATATCCTCTATAATTTTAGCATATTTCATGCTTAATTCAATTTATGAATTTGTGGGATCGCATGTGAGGGTTAGGATTATGATTTGGCGCTTCGAGCTCATCTTTCAGGGGGTAGAATTTGGAGGTTTGAAGGATTTAATTATAATAAAGAGGGGATAAAATTTTATGGTTAGAGTTTGTCACCCTAACTAAAATTTTTGTATCTGACCCCCTGATTTATTTTTGCAGATCATCATGTCGCGTGTCTCGAGAGGTCGCTCCCCTACTGCATCGGCTGATGGCGTGCTTCCTTCGTATGCTGGTGAGCTCTTTTTGGCGTATTTGCAGATTAGTCCTTTATCCCCATTTTGTTCTCCTTGGTGAGGCAATCGGGAAGAGCCTTGATTCTCCTTGGTGGTGATCGACGCTTTAAAGATGGGTTTTGCTTGGTCAAAACCATATCTCAAAATAAAGGGGGCGATTTGAAGCTGCATTATGCTTTATAAGGCAGGGATATATTGTCGATATACCCTATCTTATGAATGCACAATGTGGCCAAATCGTCTCACCCTTTATAAGGCAATGACTCTATCTTACCCATTTGTAAGATGAGTTCAATTTCCTTTTATAACTGGAATTAACAAACATTTAATTGCTTGTTTTCAGTGGAGTATCCTTCCGGAGTATTTTCATCTCATGCAGTGAACGGACGTCGTGACGAGTATTATTCGACGTCCGATGATTTTTCACCCATTCCACTTACTCTTTAGTTTGTTCCGGGCATGTCGACAGAGGTCGCCCAAGTGGTGAAGGAAGGTGGACATCGAGCTCTTCGACAGTTGATTACGGATGCGCCTTTCGTGAAGGATGCTAGTTCTGTTCAGTCTCTTAGGAAGACTGACTTTTTATTTGGCGACTCTGTCAGAGATCCGGATGCAGTGTTTATTGACGCTGAGCAGTGGCTTCATAAGAATAGCGGTGGTTTCATATATTTGCCAAAAATTCCTCGACACCGTTCGTTGATTGAACTCAGGCGTCAGGCTGTGACACGGGAGATGTCGTGGCGCTTAACGGAGGAGCATGAGAGCATTCACTGTGGCTATATCACTCATCAGGCAGCTCCTGGTTCGAGCAGGAATCATGTCATTGGATTGTGTCCTGGAGTACTGGGGCTAGATGCACCGCCGCGTAACGAGTTTCTTGCGTCTGCTTCTACTTTGAGGAATCGCCTCGCTGACTTAGGACGGGAGATGCCTGTGACGCGTCATAGATTTTATGGCTGGGTCCATTCTTTAGACAAGCTTTGGTGGACTCGCATGATGAAATACGTCTTAAGCCGATGGAGCGAGGAATTGCACGCTTGTGGTCTATATGCAGCTATTCGTTCCACCATGTATAGCTTACCCGTCAGCGCTAAGCATTTATTTGCTTTGTGCGAGCTCTATAACCCGGATTCGAATACTTTTCTGACTAGGCACTGAGAGCTGGGCTTGGCTCTCCATGAGATGCATAAGATTTCTGGTTTGCCCATGGGCCAGATGTTATATCAGGAGTATTTTCCTTCCAACCATGAATTGAATCAGCTGAAGGACCGTATGCCTAACCGCTATGAGACTTTATGGGATCTCTGTCATGCCCCGCTTCCCAAAATACCCGGGAATCGGAACGTGAACAAGCCCGCGACGTATTAGATTGAGAAGAAATATACACTATTATTTTTTTTCTTCTCAATCCAATACGCTAAGCGTCTAGAAATAAGTACAATGCGAAGTCACAGGTCCCCGATCACACATAGCAAGAATACAATGAACAACTCAGAATGGAAAAGATACATATCACAAATGAATATCATCCAAGACATAATATTCGGGTCAAACGTACCCTTATACAAATATGAACAAATGAATACTGAAAAGATACAAAATAAACTGATCAAATAGAAATGGAAGGTAGTACAAAAGAAAACGGAGGACCAATAACTAAGCTTCAGCTTCTTCACATCCAAGACATAATATTCGGGTCAAACGTACCCTTATACAAATATGAACAAATGAATACTGAAAAGATACAAAATACACTGATTAAATAGAAATGGAAGGTAGTACAAAAGAAAACGGAGGACCAATAACTAAGCTTCAGCTTCTTCGGCTCCGTCTGCAGGGCACTCCTGCTGAGAATCCTCTGGCTCCTAATGATCTCCCGGCTGAACCTGTTCTTCATCTAAGTCTGACGTACACCAGAGAAAACAGGTGTACGTCAGGTGCATGGCGCACGGCAAGACCCGACCCCACAAAGAAAATAGAACGAACGGAAATCCAATGCGAAAAACGATACGATAACATAAACAACAAAAGAACGTACAACTGAAATCCATAAATCAACATGAAATCCACTACCAAAACATGATAGTCATAAGAATCCGTAAATCAACCGGGTAACGAAATCATGCAGCTAGCGATCAAAATAATCTATGTACGAAAAAGAGTACAACCGGCCTACATCTCACAAGAATCATACTTAGCCAAGAATCGAGGTCAGGTAACTAACTATCTCATCACTCATCTCAAATAATCAACAATCTCAATATCACTGCTCCTCAGACCCACCCCAGGCCGAAACAAGACACTGGCGCGAGCCTGGAAATAAATAATAATCTCGATATCACCTCACCTCAGACCCACCCCAGGCCGAAACAAGACACTGGCGCGAGCCTG
>NC_033803.1:47736102-47736547 GCF_001876935.1 Asparagus officinalis | reverse complement strand
CCCTCCTTGAAAACAACAAGATTAAGCTACCACCTATCGCAAATTAGGAGGAAGCTGATAATACTGCGGATCCGAAGTACTGTGCGTACCACAGGAGGGTCCTTCATCCCACCAAGGATTGCTTCGCTCTCAAGAATAGCATCCAAACATTGGTTGAAGCCGGCGTCATAACGCTGGGATAAGCCAAATGAGAACGGCAAGACTCCAAAGAGTATACGAGTATAAACTGTTTCTCAATCCTCCAACAGGTGCATGAGGTTAAACTACTTCCTTACATACTCCAACAGGTATATGAGTCTAAACTGTTTCCTTTCTTTCACGGGAAGCTCCTGGAGAATACCATGCTTGATATTCTTAAGGATAACCCGGTCAGGTAACTGAGAATAATGTCCGAACCAGTTCCGCAGGGGAAGCTGGGGGTGGACGATTCATGTAACGGGAAGAT
>NC_033803.1:47734960-47736063 GCF_001876935.1 Asparagus officinalis | reverse complement strand
AAGCGTCTAGAAATAAATATAATGCGAAGTCACAGGTCCCCGATCACAGATAGCAAGAATATAATGAACAACACAGAATAAGATAGTACATATCACAAATGAATATCATCCAAGACATAATATTCAGGTCAAACGTACCCTTATACAAATATGAACAAATGAATACTGAAAAGATACAAAATACACTGATCAAATAGAAATGGAAGGTAGTACAAAAGAAAACGGAGGACCAATAACTAAGCTTCAGCTTCTTCGGCTTCGTCTGCAGGGCACTCCTGCTGAGAATCCTCTGGATCCTAATGATCTCCCGGCTGAACCTGTTCTTCATCTAAGTCTGACGTACACCAGAGAAAACAGGTGTACGTCAGGTGCATGGCGCACGGCAAGACCCGACCCCACAAAGAAAATAGAACGAACGGAAATCCAATGCGAAAAACGATACGATAACAGAAACAACAAAAGAACGTACAACTGAAATCCACAAATCAACATGAAAACACTACTAAATCATGATAACATAAAGCATCCAAAATCGATCAGGTAACGAGATCATGCAGCTAACGATCAGTCTAATCATCCAAGCAACAAGGTCATACAATAGATGGAATTAATACTTAAAAATCTACAACAAGAGACGTAGTACGTCGAGCGAAATAATCCAAACAAGGAAACCCTCATGTATATACCATATGTCTCAAATTATAGATAATTAAATATTAACCCCAACCTATGTATGAAATGAACACAACTAGCCATCCTATCACAACTCACTTGAAAAGAAGTACAACCGGCCTACATCTCACAAGAATCATACTTAGCCAAGAATCGAGGTCAGGTAACTAACTATCTCATCACTCATCTCAAATAATCAACAATCTCAATATCACTGCTCCTCAGACCCACCCCAGGCCGAAACAAGACACTGGCGCGAGCCTGGAAAACAATCAATAATCTCGATAACATCGCACACCTCAGACCCACCCCAGGCCGAAACAAGACGCTGGCGCGAGCCTAGAAAATACATCAACAATCTTATATCACGATACCTCAGACCCACCCCAGGCCGAAACAAGGCGCTGGCGCGAGCCTGGAAAATAACTACA
>NC_033803.1:47707438-47733960 GCF_001876935.1 Asparagus officinalis | reverse complement strand
GTTGGACTATAATCCATTAAAGTCCTCGTGTTGGACTATAATCCATTACAGTCATGTTTTAGACTTTTTGATAAACCTTGAGCATGTTACCTATGCTCGTGTTGTATTTCCCTAAGTACTAAAACCCATTAATGTTTGTGTAAATGATTTATATTATTATGTATTAACTATATTTTTCATGTACAACGAGCCCTATCCCTTGGGGTTGGTTGTGATGTTGCTCACTAGCGCTTTGACGCTCGTTGTCCCTCCCCCTTTCCGGTAACGAGCCAGGAGCCCGGAGATTGAGACTTGTTGAGAACTTCAGTTCATATATTTCAGACATTTACTTGTATTCCAGTATTTTAGATGTCAAAATATTAATTTGATCTCTATTACTTCATCAGTTAATTCTTGTATAATCTTTTACTTGCTTTGTACTACACCTGTTGTTGATTCCACTAGAGAGATAGTAATTGTGATGGTAAAACATGTTATTACACGGTGTGGTGCATGGCAGGTTTGACATTTCTGGTTTCACCTCGGACTGCAGCCTTGTGTGAACCCAGGGGCGTCACACTCGATCTTCAATTCGGCAGAGTTTCGGCTCTCAAAGTTCCAACCTTTTCAAATGAACAAAGGGGAGCCTATTTATAGGCTCTCTGAACTGTGCCCGCGCATAGATCTGGGTCGGCCACCCATGGGTGGCCGGCACTGGGCCGAGCCACCCATGGGTGGCTCGGCTTTGGCCGAGCCCCCCTTAGGCATTTTTGTTTTGTCATTTTGTCCGTTGTATCCGTTTTTCGATTGACTTAGACTCTGATTTGGCAGTAAATCTGATTCCTGATTTGGTAGTAAATCCACTTCTGAGTTCGAGTCCGAAACCGATCTTGATTCGGTTGTGATTCATCCGAGTCCGCTCTTGTTTGGATGACTCGTTGATTCTTCGAACCCTTGGCTTGATTCCATACGTGAATGGATGTATTCCGTTGCTTGCGTGCGATTCGTCAACCTCGTCGCCTCGTTGGTTCGTCGGTTTGTGCTGAGCTATGCTAAGGGACCTATAAGCAATTTTATACGCCTACAGAGACGAGGATCGTTAGTGTTCTAGATTGAGGACAATGTCTTATTGAATATATCGCCGATGTATTTAGTGACTCGGTAGACGGGGAATGTTTACCCCAAGGTATATTGGCCCGTTCAAGAGAGTTAAACATTTTTGGAGCCGTTTTGTATGGGCTAGATCTTTTAGCATCAATGTCAAGTAGACACGATGTTTTCCATGTTTTGATAATTTAGAAGTAATTGCGTGACGAGGAGTCGCGGAGGGTGATTGATGCACCAGAATTTGAGTTTCAGATAGATTTAACTACCATGGAGATCACGGGTTATATTCTTACTAGAGAGAACGAGAGGCTTAGAAAGGAAGTAATACCTTAAGTTAAAGTTCAATAGAGATAGAAAAGAGACGAGGAGACTTCTTGGGAGTTCGAGGAGGATATGCATCGCAACTACCCGCAACTGTTCGAGTGGGTAAATTGATTTGGTTATAGCTTATTGATGTTTATGAGTTTTGATTGTTCTATATGGTCATATTTATATGTAACGCTAAAATGAGGGTATTAATACTTAGCTCCTAATCATTCGGAACACATGGTATATAGATGGGGGGTTCCTTGTTTGGATTTTTCGCCCGACGTACTAGTTCCGTTTAGTTAGGGGTTAAGTGGGAATATTCATATTTTAGAATGTTAAGTATAGATATTTTAATGTTTTATATCTGAAGAATTATGGTAATGTATTATTAACCTCTACGATACGGTTGCGGAATTTCGAGGACGAAATTCTTTTAAGGGGGGAAGAATGTAAAACCCCGTAAATTTGAATATTTTATGATAAATTATGGTAAATATGTTATATAGTGAAAAATATTATATTTTGATATTTGAGTATGATAAGAATTGATTCGAGATCAATTCAATGTATATTTGTGAAAATATGATTGCAAATGCACAAAACATGCACAAAGGCCAAAAGAGTGAAAATCTGGGAATAATGACCAGTTGAGAGTTTTTATATTTTTCACACCGATACATTCAGAATTTGAAAAAGTGTAAAAGATAAAAGTTGTAGGTCTCTTCAACATATTTCCAACAAATCTTAGATCACCTCATTCCGAGGTCGGATACGAAAGTTACATCCAAAATACCGAAGATTATTTTCCTAGTCATACTAGGTTTCCTGGTTCGGGTCAAACAGTTTTGTTTCGGGTTTGCCTCTATAAATACCTGTGTTTTTCATGAAAATTCTTTTTTTTATCATATCTATGAACTCTAGCAGCCACCCTCTCCCCTCAAAAACCCTAAACCTTTTTATGAGTTTGGAGAGCTTTGTGAAGCAAAACATCGGCACGAGGGCGAGATCATCGACGTGTGGCAAGGGAGAACGGGTTGTTCATGCTCGTGGTTTGCTTGCTGATTATTTCAGAGGCTTGCACATAAGATTAAGGTAAGATCACTTATATCCAAACCCATCCCCATAGTTAAATAACTAGCTTAGAAGTTTAATTTGTGTTTACATGCTTAGATCTTAATCTAATGTGCAAAAGATTAGATTTTTGTTGTTAGATCTTAAACAAATGTTAGATCTACATGTTTTTCTTGCTGTTTATAATAGAAATATGATCATGATCATTAGGGTTACTTTTAAATTTGTTTTTATCTTGTTAATCATGTGCTAATCATGTCTAAACCCTAATTTGACTTTTAATTGAGTTTGCATGTGGATTAAAGATGAGAAAACCCTAGGTTTGTGATACCTAAGTGTTAAAATATGATTTAATGAATGATTATCTTTCCTAAGTTGTTTGGCAATCATGCTTATGTTTAATATGTTAAAAGTTCATTCTTTAGATTGAAGAATTTGGTTAATCTAAAGAAAGAGGTTTGATTTGTTGTTTTGAACCTTCATGCATGTTTTAGGGTTTTGAATACAATTCTAATGCATAAAATTATGTTTATAATTGTTGAGTTGTTTCCAGATGTTCACATCTGGCCAGTGTGTTTCGGCTGTGCATGTATATTTAAGTTTGTTTTTGGTTGTCGAACAAATTTCTCGACCTTATGATGATAGACTATGATATTAGTGATTGTTAAACACCTGGGATGATGGTGAACTTCAGATGTGGACACGCACACCGAGATTGGTGCATGTATGCTAGATTATGTTAGATTGACACACTTTCGACACGAGTTAAATTGATAAACACATATGAATAATGATTTTCTATACGTAACTAGAAATAGGGAGATGAAACCTATTTGCCACAGAACGATTGAGTAAGAGTATTACAATAGTATCGTTATTACATGTATCCGGAATAGGGACATAATAAAACCTATTTTCGCAGGGCGATTGAGTATGAAATTACAAAAGTATCGTCATTCCATATATCCGGGATAGGGAGATAAAACCTATTGCCGCAGAGCGATTGAGTAAGAATATTAAAAGAGTATCGCTATTGCATAAAGAGATGCACACATATATGTATTATCAGTTATAGTTACTCCTATGTTAGATTACCCATGAGTAGGGTACATTCTTTGGTTTGTGTCATACATGATATGACCTATGATGATTTTTGAGTTGAACAATATTCTCTTATAATTGTGCCAACTACTTGAGAAGTAGTTCGAGATTGTAACATTGGTTCTATAAAGTTATGGCTTGAAGTATTTCTTTTGAGTGCTGTTTTTATTCATAGAGTTAGAATTGATATTTATGGATCTACAATTTGACACATATAGTATATATATGGGGGTTTCCTTGTTTGGATTATTTCGCTCGACGTACTAAGTCATGTCTTGTAGGTGTCTAAATATTAACTCCATTAGATACGGAGAAAATGATATAGGTAGACTATGTTTAATAGATAGAGCCTCCACTCCATCTAGCAGCCCTTCCCCTGGGGTCGGATGGAGGTGATCTTGCTATAGCGCTCTGATGCTCTTATTGTTGTTCTTTTTGTTTAAATTGTATCTTTCAGGCAGATCAGAGTTTCGGAGAGCCGTAGGATGACGGAGTTCTAGCATAGTCACCGTCGTACGGTTTTAGCAGTTGAAGCTCCACTATATACTTATGTTCATTGTTCAGATTTTAGAGTTGTATTCATTTTTGTAGAGGCTGAGTGCCTTAGTGAGATTTCATTTGACTCATTGTGTTGAGATGTATTTCTGACTCAGAGATATCATCATTCTATTTCAGTTGGGCTCATTTGTTGATATACTTCTTCTGTGCATATCTGATTTTGTACTACTTTTATTATTTGCCTGTTTGTACCTTCACCTATTTATTGTTTCCACTAGAGAGATAGTGACTGTGATGTTGAAACATGTCGTAGCATGGTGTTTGGTGCTTGACAGGTTTGACAATCCAGGTTTCACCTTGGACTGCAGCCTTGTGTGAACCTTGGGGCGTCACAGTTGGTATCAGAGCTCTAGTTCCAGTATCCTTAGGATCATTCATGTGTCAAATTTTGGAGTTAGGATAGATTTTCCTAGGATTCATGTATAGAGTCCGTCAGGAATTTCTAGAATGAGTGAGGACGATATGTGCGTATATCTCAAAATTTTGAATTTTTTTATGATATTTATTTTATGTTGATTTAAAGTATTTGTGTGAATACTATATGCTTTGAGTACTTATTATGATACGTTATATATATATGTATATATGTTTGCGATGTCATTTACTGTGTCCATTAAACTCTCCTCTTGATATTATAAATGTTGGGACGAGGATGCTGTCAAGATAAAACTCATACCCGGAGAGCTAGGCAAGCAGAGCCCGAGCCACAGTAGGCTCCACAGTATCTAATCGACCTTATAGCACTATTTGCAGTAAGATTTTGTAATACTCGAGGAGCGAGAGGCACATCCGTTTTCGTCAGCAGTATCATTTTTTGGAGTTGCACCACCAATTGTACCTGTCATGCCAATTGAAGAGGTAATACCATTAATTTCATCATCACCGAAGAATGGTGACAAAGGATAGCAACGACTTCGGATTTTTGTAGGAGTAGCGAATATCACTTATTTGGTAAAAATTTTGTGTACTTCTTCGACAAGCAGTTAGAGCTAGTTAGACTAAAGCAGTGAGATATACGTATAGTTAATAATGAAATCAAGACCAGCATGATGAAAATGACAAGGGCAAGAGGCCTATTGTGGGATCTAGAGGACACAGCAGCGGGGTAAGAATATTTACCATCAGCAAGAAAGACATTATAAGAAGAGAGCACAACTTGATTCGATAGCGACGTAGCAGCGCATGATTCGGGATACATGATACAATTGTAACAAGATCAAACATAGAGTGAAGGATTATCGCAGTACACCAGTAGGAGACCAGCATGACAGAGGTCAGGGTTAATAGTCTTAGGGTCGCGGTTACGGCCAGCATCGGAGGATAGATGTACTACCGATTTTTCCAAGGATTTAAGAGCCAATAGGCTATAATTACGTTATTCAGAGTATTCATCAGTGTCAGATGGACCCATGTGTTTCACCGCCAGTAGCGCAGCAGGCGTCGGCCACCAGTAGAGTTTATGTAGTCGCGCCACATGATCAAAGTGCGAACTGAGTTTTTGTAGTAATTTCTTATCCAGCTCGAACCTTGTTTGATTCAGGAACTTCGTATTCTTTCATATCTCATGCCTTCATATATAGGCTTCAGTTAGTTACTCATCCCTTAGATGTTCTGTTATTAGTTTCTACTCCTATAGGGGAGGTGTCCCTATTAGAGAGTATATATAGGAGATGTGTTATCAATATAGATGATTTTGAGTCCATCTTTGACATGGTTGTCTTGTGGATGTCGAATTTCGACATCATTCTTGGTATGAAATAGTTATCATCCTATAATATTAGTATCGACTGTTTTGCTAAAATAGTACGCTTGTGAGCATTCGTTGAGGTTGTATAGATAGTAGCAACCTCATAGGATAACCAAAATACGGAGTCATTTTTGGCATGCGTCGAGGAGGTGATGATACAGGATCAGGGTGCAGGTTTGAGCGAGACCGGAGTCGTCTCAGAGTATAAGGATGTCGTTCAGGACATACCTATTTTTCTCCACTGAGAGAGGTTGTTTCCCTGAATCGAGTTATAGCAGGCACCGTACCGATATTCCGAGCACCCTATCGTGTGGCACTCGTTGAGATGAGGGGGCTACAGTCACCGCTAGATGAGATGTTATCTCAGAGTTTTAATTCTACGAAGTCTTTTTTTTGTGGGAGCACCGGTCCTCTTCGTGGGGAAGAAGGACTATAGTATGCGATTGTGTATTGATTATCATGGGTTGAGCAAAGTCACTATTCGGATCAGGTATCCACCATTGAAGATTTTTTATTTGTTCGACCAGCTGCGGGGAGCGCAGCATTTCTCGAAGATTGATCTTCGTTCTAGTTATTTCCAGTTACGAGTGCGGTAAATGGATATTTCCAAAACCGCATTTTCTGACTCGATATGGGTCTTTTGAGTTCTTGTCATGCTATTTGGGCTGACCAATGCACCCGCGGTATTCATGGATTTGATGAACCGGGTTTTTCGTCCATGTTAGGACCAGTTCGTAGTCGTTTTATCAACGACATCCTTATATTTTTGGGATCGGAGGCAGAACACGAGCAACATCCTCTATTGGCATTGCAGGCATAGCGGATAATCGAGATTAGAGGCATCAGTGATATGCTGAGTTCAGCAAATACGAGTTTTGGCTAAAATAGATCAGATTTTTAGGCCACATCATCAACAGGGGGGCATAACAGTGGATCCATCCATTGTTAAGGCTGTACTTGTTTGGGAGCTGCTAAGAACCATTACAGAGATTCATAGTTTTGGTAGGGTATGAGAGAAAGTTCATTCGGGACTTATTGAAGATTGTGATACAACTTGCACACCTTATGAAGAAGGGTGTATAGTTTGCTTTGGGCTCGGGGTGCCAGGAAGCCTTTGAGAATATTAAGGCTAGATAGACTACAGTAACAATTTTTACTTTTCTGAGTAGTGATACAATATCTGTCATTTACGTGGACACGTCATTAACAAGACTAGGAGGTGTTTTGATGCAGACCCGGAGGATATAACTTATATTTCGTGACAGTTGAGCCGTTTCATACCAGATATACAGTGTATTTAGGTACAATGAAAATGTATAAAGATGTGAAGAGGCACTCCTGGAGGAGTTTCCAGAATTTGATATATAGCCAGTGTGATATTCTAGTGTTTTTCACCCGTAGACGGATGGGCAAACGGAGAGAGTAAACCGAGTGTCGGAAAACATGTAGCAAACATATATTATAGACTTGTAGGATAGCTGGGAGGATCATATTCCATTGATTGAGTGTGATTATAATATCATTTATCATAGACTATTGGCATCGCACCGTATGAGGAATAATACGGGAGGCATTATAGATTGCTTATTCATTTGACAGAAATACAAGAAAGTTTATTGCTTAGAAAGGAGCTTGTAAGGCAGACTACAGAAAAGGTAACAGAGATTCGGGAACTCATTTTTACAGCGCATAGTCGTCGGAAGAGTTACGTAGACCAGAGACAAGGATCGTTAGAGTTCTAGATTGAAGACTATGTCTTATTGAATATATCGCCGATGTATTTAGTGACTCGGTAGACGGGGAAAGTTTACCCCAAGGTATATTGGCCCGTTCATGAGAGTTGAACATTTTTGGAGCTGTTTTGTATGTGCTAGATCTTCTACCATCAATGTCAAGTAGACATGATGTTTTCCATGTTTTGATAATTTAGAAGTAATTGCGTGACGAGGAGTCGCAGAGGGTGATTGATGCACCATAATTTGAGTTTCAGATAGATTTAACTACCATGGAGATCACGGGTTATATTCTTATTAGAGAGAACGAGAGGCTTAGAAAGGAAGTAATACCTTAAGTTAAAGTTCAATAGAGATAGAAAAGAGATGAGGAGACTTCTTGGGAGCGCGAGGAGGATATGCGTCGCAACTACCCGCAACTGTTCGAGTGGGTAAATTGATTTGGTTATAGCTTATTGATGTTTATGAGTTTTGATTGTTCTATATGGTCATATTTATATGTAACGCTAAAATGGGGGTATTAACACTTAGCTCTTAATCATTCGGAACACATGGTATATAGATGGGGGGTTCCTTGTTTGGATTTTTCGCCCGACGTACTAGTTTCATTTAGTTAGGGGTTAAGTGGGAATATTCATATTTTAGAATGTTAAGTATAGATATTTTAATGTTTTATATCTAAAGAATTATGGTAATGTATTATTAACCTCTACGATACGGTTGCGGAATTTCGAGGACGAAATTCTTTTAAGGGAGGAAGAATGTAAAACCCCGTAAATTTGAATATTTAATGATAAATTATGATAAATATGTTATATAGTGAAAAATAATATATTTTGATATTTGAGTATGATAAGAATTGATTTGAGATCAATTCAATGTCTATTTGTGAAAATATGAGTGCAAATGCACAAAACATGCACAAAGGCCAAAAGAGTGAAAATCTGGGAATAATGACCAGTTGAGAGTTTTTATATTTTTCACATCGATACAGCCAGAATTTGGAAAAGTGTAAAGATAAAAATTGTAGGTCTCTTCAACATCTTTCCAACAAATCTTAGATCATCTCATTCCGAGGTCGGATGAGAAAGTTACAGCCAAAATACCGAAAATTATTTTCCTAGTCAGACTAGGTTTCCTGGTTCGGGTCAAACAGTTTTGTTTCGGGTTTGCCTCTATAAATACCTGTGTTTTTCACGAATTTTTTTTTATCATATCTATGAACCCTAACAGCCACCCTCTCCCCTCAAAAACCCAAAACCTTTTTATGAGTTTGGAGAGCTTTGTGAAGCAAAACACCGGCACGAGGGCGAGATCATCAACGTGTGGCGAGGGAGAACGGGTTGTTCATGCTCGTGGTTTGCTTGCTGATTGTTTCAGAGGCTTGCACATAAGATTAAGGTAAGATCACTTACATCCAAACCCATCCCCATAGTTAAATAACTAGCTTAGAAGTTTAATTTGTGTTTACATGCTTAGATCTTAATCTAATGTGCAAAAGATTAGATTTTTGTTGTTAGATCTTAAACAAATGTTAGATCTACATGTTTTTCTTGTTGTTTATAATAGAAATATGATCATGATCATTAGGGTTACTTTTAAATTCATATTTATCTAGTTAATCATGTGCTAATCATGTCTAAACCCTAATTTGACTTTTCATTGAGTTTGCATGTGGATTAAAGATGAGAAAACCCTATGTTTATGATACCTAAGTGTTAAAATATGATTTAATGAATGATTATCTTTCCTAAGTTGTTTGGCAATCATGCTTATGTTTAATATGTTAAAAGTTCATTCTTTAGATTGAAGAATTTGGTTAATTTAAAGAAAGAGGTTTGATTTGTTGTTTTGAACCTTCATGCATGTTTTAGGGTTTTGAATACAAATCTAATGCATAAAATTATGTTTATAATTTTTGAGTTGTTTCCAGATGTTCATATCTGCTGTGGCATGTTTGCATACAAATTTTATGAAGTTTTAGACATGTTTATATCGACCCGTGCAGGACAGAGACCTGGGTAGTCTCTGGAACCCGTCGCGGTCGACCGCCACGGTCGACCTATACGTATCCGAAAATAGGGAGATGAAACCTATTTGCCGCAGAACGATTGAGTAAGAGTATTACAATAGTATCGTTACTACATGTATCCGGAATAGGGAGATAATAAAACCTATTTTCGCAGGGCGATTGAGTATGAAATTACAAAAGTATCGTCATTCCATGTATCCGGGATAGGGAGATAAAACCTATTGCCGCAGAGCGATTGAGTACGAATATTAAAAGAGTATCGCTATTGCATAAAGAGATGCACACATATATGTATTATCAGTTATAGTTGCTCCCATGTTAGATTACCCATGAGTAGAGTACATTCTTTGGTTTGTGGCATACATGATATGTCTGATAATCACATTTTATTACAGTTTTATACCCTCATTATCTATTTTTTATGAATAAATATACTACTAATAATTACTTTTATCTTTAATTGCAGGTTAATGAAGAATAAATCTCAAACTCCAATCTCTCAACAAAAAGCCCTTGATTTAATGAAGAAATGAAGCCCATGAAGCCAAAGAATTCTTTCAAATATTTAATGAAGAAATAAATCAAAGCCCAAGTGGAAAATCAAGAGAAAATGCCAAAGTCCAAATGTTGAAGCCCAAAAGTACAAGCAAAGCCCAATGTCCAAGCCCAAAATCCAATGGAAGAAAGAATATGCGGGCTGAAAAAGTAGAGGGCTCGACATCGATGGCGGCATCGATGGTGGCATCGATGGCGGCATCGATGCCCGTATCGATGCCAGCATCGATACCGCTATCGATGCTGATATCGATACCGACGGCATTCTGTTACAGATCTAAGGCTGAAATTGTTGGTTTTGGATAACATTTGAATCCAAGGGCTCTCATTCACTGATGTTTATTATAAATAGGGGTAGAGAGTAAGGGGTTAGAGGTGTGAAAAATTTTGTAACTCCATTTGGAGAGGAAGGATACTCTTAATTGAGAAGGCCTTCCAAAAATTATAACTTTAGTTGCAATTAATAATAATAATTTTTTCTGCCCTTTAAATTTTCTTTTCTCCTCTTTGTTGAATGATGATGATGGAGATGAAGAACAATTGGAAGGTTTGTATTTCTTTTATTTTCCTCTTTTATTTCTTTTTTGTAATTTCTTTATTATTGCTTATTAGTTAGATTTACATTCATGGTTGTAGTGTAGATTTATTTTTTTGTCTTTTTTATTTATTTTTGCACTTTAATTTGTAGAGTAGATTTATTTTCTTGCATTTAATTTCTGCAATTTATTTTGTAGTTTAGATTTTTATTCTTTGTAGTTAGATTTATTTCTTGTTCATAGTTTAGATTTTTCTTTTCTTTTTATTTTTGTGATTAGTTCTTTTTCTTCTTGTTTTTATTTCTTGAGATGTGAAATTAATTTTTGTAGGAATCTTAGAATTGCATAAAACTAGTCTAATTTCCTTTATATTGTATGAATTATTCTCTTTCACTTAAAATGTTTATGTTTAGGATAATCAACTGGAAAACTAATCGGTAGAAGAAGAATTTGATAATCTATGCATATTTTAAATGGTTTGATAGGTTATGCTTATGAATTCTAGGATTACTATCTTGTTGTTGTTCTTATCATGAATAGTAATTTTGATTTAGATGATAATTTGATAGGTTATACTTTCCTTAAATGGTTTGATAGTCTATGCTTAATAAATCTAAGTTGAAATATGATAAAAAGAGAATAGTTTGTATTTTGTAATTAACATTTGCTAGTGGATTAAATTCTAGATTTCTCATATCTTAAATTGAATCCTCCATCTTAACTTTCTTGAATTTTCTTTTATTTCTTGATTTTATTCATTCTTCTTTCTTGCATTGTGATTTCATTTATTCATTTATTCTTTCTTCTTTCCTCTAAAATTCAATTTATTGTCTCTTGCATATATTCACAACAATCACTCATCACAATCACACTTATTCTTTAATCCTATTTTGTCACGCACACAATATAAGAACATATTCTAATAATCTCTTAAAATCACCTTTCTCGTGGGACCGATAACTTTTTATACTATAACTTGATCAATTGTGTACTTGCAATTTTGGTACATAATTATGTCGCATCAATGTCCTATGATGATTTTTGAGTTGAACAATATTCTCTTATAATTGCGCCAACTACTTGAGAAGTAGTTCGAGATTGTAACATTGGTTCTATATAGTTGAGGCTTGGAGTATTTCTTTTGAGTGCTGTTTTTATTCATAGAGTTGGAATTGGTATTTATGGATCTACAATTTAAGACGTATAGTATATATATGGGGGTTTCCTTGTTTGGATTATTTCGCTCGACGTACTACGTCTCGTCTTGTAGGTGTCTAAATATTAACTCCATTAGATACGGGAAAAATGATATAGGTAGACTATGCTTAATAGATAGAGCCTTCACTCTATCTAGCAGCCCTTCCCCTGGGGGCGGATGGAGGTGATCTTGCTGTAGCGCTCTGACACTCTTGTTGTTGTTTTTTTTTGTTTAAATTGTCTTTCAGGCAGATCAGAGTTTCGGAGAGCCGCAGGATGACGAAGTTCTAGCATAGTCGCCGTCGTACGGTTTTAGCAGTTGAAGCTCCACTATATACTTATGTTCATTGTTCAGATTTTAGAGTTGTATTCATTTTTGTAGAGGCTGAGTTCCTTAGTGAGATTTCATTTGACTCATTGTGTTGAGATGTATTTCTGACTCAGAGATATCTTCATTCTATTTCAGTTGGGCTCATTTGTTGAAATACTTCTTCTGTGCATATCTGATTTTGTACTACTTTTATTATTTGCCTGTTTGTACCTTCACCTATTTATTGTTTCCACTAGAGAGATAGTGACTGTGATGGTGAAACATGTCGTAGCATAATGTTTGGTGCTTGACAGGTTTGACAATCCAGGTTTCACCTTGGACTGCAGCCTTGTGTGAACATTGGGGCGTCACATTTAAAAAGTACAGCTCTATATTTTTCATATAAACAACTATACGTTTTTCATAAAAAGCTATATTTTATCCATAAAGAGCTATGTTTTACATTAAAGAGTTATACTTCTCATATAAGGAGCTATAGCATATCGTAAGAGCTACAATATATCACAAAGAGTTATGGCTCTTTTAGAACAAAATATAGCTCGTCATGAGTTCTATATCATTCATAGACTCCATCGGCGAAGGACGACTTGCTATATAATCTTTTCAAAAAAAAAAACAAATGGGCCAAAAATATTTTTAAAGCATTTAATCAAACTTGTTGTATGCATCAAACAAATTCTATTTAATACACATAATGCTACAAAATATTACAAATCAACTAAAAATGTTTTTGAAGCATTTCATCAAGCACACAATAGACATCAAACTTTGTCAATATATTTTCGCATTCCAAGCCTTAAATCCAAAGTCTAATTCATTCCAACATAAAAGTAATCTTATGACTGTAGGCAAATATGGTGGAGCTGATCTTTAAGCGAGGACCTTATTGAACAATTGAAATTGAGAGAGATGATGGGAGTGAGTTATTCATAGCAGTCGGCAGTCGGCAGTCGGCAGTCGAGGACGAGCTTGAATTGTTTGAGCTTGTTGGCCAAGGAGTGGAGGGACAACCGATGGACTTGATGTCATGTGCAAGTGTTTGTTGGGAAAATTAAAAGAAGAAAATGGTGAATTGAATTTTTATTATTCTCTGTAGCAGACTTAGGAAAAGAATGAATACAATCTCTCACAGTAATCTCTTTCTAACCGACTTAGAAAAAAGAAATTACAATTTCTCTTATCGGTGTCCCGATTTACAAAAGAAGGAAGGAATCGACGGAGATCCTTCAATTTGTTTAAAACTAGATTCTTCTTAATGTCAATGGTAGTTCAAATTTTTGTATCTTGTTGAAGATCCGAATGTTACACCTCGTTAGAACACAATATCTTCCTCTTGATTGACGTTGAGGAGAACTTACATGGCAAGTTTGAAAATAACTCTTAACGAGATTAAGAACTCAGAACGAGTTTAATACTCTATAAAAGAGTTAATTAATTTAACCGAAAATTGGT
This sequence comes from Asparagus officinalis, assembly GCF_001876935.1. Taxonomy (NCBI): domain Eukaryota; kingdom Viridiplantae; phylum Streptophyta; class Magnoliopsida; order Asparagales; family Asparagaceae; genus Asparagus; species Asparagus officinalis. The sequence continues at coordinate 47,720,252 of NC_033803.1, read as the reverse complement.
TTATAGCCAATATCTAAGTTTTAAGACCTTTACTGCTGAAGGACGCTCAAAGATCTCCAAGAACACGAATACTAATCTCTCTTTATGTGATATTTTGGATGCAAAAAGTTGATCAGATTGGTGATCCCAAACTCAATTGAGTTTTCTGCCATTTGTAGGGGATTAAGGGGTGTAACCGCCCCCTTAATTCACTCCTAAGTAGGGAAGTGATCCCCTCAAATTGTGAAAAACAGTTTTGAAACTGTTCAGCTCGTGTTTGAACAAGTCAAACGCAAGAATTGTGTTCTGGGCACAAACTTTGTGTTATGGGATTGGAACGCAGAGTTGAGCTCCACACTGGTGGCTTGAAACGCATTGGTGAGCCTTGCATTTTGAATCTAAAACGCAGTCACGACCTCTGCGTTTTGAATCTAAAACGCGGGCATGACCTCTGTGTTTTGAATCTGGGACGTAGAGGTGAGCTCTGCATCTTAATTTGAAAAGACCGTCAATTTGTAGTCTCCTTTGCTAGAGCATTACAAAGATCGTTATCTGTAATCTTCGCCTTGGCTCCTTGAAAATATGAGAGTTATCAGATTGTAACTCCCGATGTTGATTGTGAAGGCTGTTGAATTAGAGCTTTTATCGATCTACGTAAATATTTTCTAATTATAGCCTTCTGGAAGCTGTCAAATTGTAACTTCTATCATCGGTGTTTGATTAGGATCAACTATCTACAGTAAGTTTTAAACAGCCTACAAGAAGCTTCATGTTGAAGCCTTTTGTGGAGGAAGAAGAGGAGTGTAGGAGGAAGAACATAGAGCTCAATTAGGAGGAGAAAAGGGGTTCAAACAGTAAGTTGGAGAGCTATGGAGGAGACCTATAATTAATGGGGTGGTGATAAGTTGTTTGGAAGGGAGCAAAGAGTAGAAGAGAGAATGAAGGAGAGCGTAATATGAGGGTATTGAGTTTTTAACATGTATATAATGTCTATTTGTACGTATTATGAAGACTTTGGTATAAAAATAAGTGATCATTGTATTTTTTGGTTTAAGAGGCATTTTATAAGTACATGGGTTTAAAAATAAGTTCGAGTAAAACTTTGGGGTAAAAGACAAAAACCCCTAAAAATAGGCATATGCTTATACCATAATACCTGCGTGCATCAAAAAATTCGATCTAACCAGCAATTGATATGTGAGTAACTCATATAAAAAGATATAATCCATCAGTAACCAATCCGCATATACTTAATATAAATTTATATGAAAAATGTGCACTGCAAAGTGCATAAATTCACTACTTACCATAACCCAAAATGAAATAAAATACCTCTCACGATGTCTTCTCGGAGTCACTCAGAACCCCTAAAGAATAGATATAGTCAGCCATCAATGCAAGCATCCTATTGAAAACTAACACTTATTAAGCTATTAAAACGATAATATCTTTTTGATAATAACTTAGTATATCTAAGCTACTCCTTTTACTCTTCTCTGTCAGTAAGGACACAGATGCCGAATTTCTCTAACCAAACCATAAACAATAAATAATAACTCATATTCTATCATCTGTGGATATGCATCTATCTAGGATGTAATTCATTGATCACATGCTAAGAGCTAATAGGACAAGATCTAAAAGAGTATAGAATTGATTGTAGTAAAGAATATCTATCTAAGAGGTAGAGAGAATTATACGCTTCTGTAGTGTGTAAAGTTGATGATCAAATCATTGATGACTCCCTTCAACACAGATTCGATCAGCCCTTCTTTTCTTTTCCTTTTTTCTTACTTTTTTCTCGTTTGCTCCATGCGGTGGTGGCACTGACTAGGTTTATTTTAGTTTCCACATTTCAATAAACCCCTTTCAAAGGTGTATGGACAACATAACTCTGACCATTTGCAAACAGACCATTTATAAGCTACTATTTGTAAATTAATATGTTGCACCTAATATACCTACTTTAGGTTAGGGTACTTTTGCTTCATCTCATCCTTGAGTTTCCAAGTTTCTTCTTCAGTTGAATAGTTTCTCTTTAAAACTTTCACTAGACTTATGGTCCTCGACCTTAATGTTTACTCCTTTTGGTCCAAAACTCTAACCAAATACTTCAAATATGTAAAATCTTCTCTAATCTCAAGAGGCTTACAGTTCAACATGTGACTAGGATCAAGTATGTACTTTCTCAACATAGATAAATGGAAAATATGATGAATTCTAGCCAACTCTGGAAGCAATGCAAATTCTTGTGCTACTACTACCACTCTCTCCAAAGTCTCAAAGGTTCAATTATCTCAGACACAACTTCCCTTTCTTCTAAATCTCATCACTCACTTAGTAGGTGATACTAAGGAAAACATGCTCTACTGCTCAAACTCCAATATCCTCCTTCTATGATCTGCATAGCTTTTTTGCCAACTCTAAGATATCCGAAGTCTCTCACATATCTGCTAAATTTTCTTAGTAGTAATCTCCACTATCTCAGGATCGAGCAACCCTCTGTCTCCTACCTGATCCCAAACAAATAGGTGATATACATCTTTTATCATTTAATGCTTCATAAGGTGACATATTAATACTGGAGTGGTAGCTATTGTTATATGCGAACTTCATCGAACGTAAATGTTTTTTCGAGCTACCTTTCAAATCCAAAACACGGACACAAAGCATATCCCTGATGTCTATATAGTCCCCTCCGATTGCAAGCACTACAAGAAATTACATCTTTAACGAAGGGATTTCCCTTCGTTAAAGAGCTGAAAACATTCGTTATTGTATGATAACGACGGGGAAAAATCTCTTCGTCACCCGTCGTTGAAGCCCTCTTCGCTAAAGGGTCACGAAGGGATATACTACCCGTCGTTATAGAGTCTATAACGACGGAACATATTACCGTCATTAATATTTACGACGGTAATTATCACCGTCGTTACCATCAGTAACAGGGATATTTTCCCGTCGTTACCATCAGTGACGGGATAGTTTCCCATCGTTACCATCAGTGACGGGATATTTTCCCGTCGTTACCATTAGTTACGGGGATATTTTCCCGTTGTTGAAGACTAATTAATGACGGTTGGATACCGTCGTAAAAGTCCACATAATGGGTAATTAGTAACCCATCAACGACGGTGCTTTCCCTTCGTTGATGAACAAAATACAGTTTATAAAACCGTCATTGTAGACTACAAATTTCTAATATACATTAATAATAAATTTTTCATTCATAGGTAACTATCATATTATTCTCAACCAAACACTAAGATTCACAACAAAAACATATTAAAAATACCCAATAATGAATAAGAGGTAAAATAAAAATTCCATTCATTAATAACATCAATAAATAAAATTCCACCATCCTCAAATATTCAATACTAATAATAAGAGTTAATATCCTAATTGTTCCAAAGAAAAATACATGAAACTATCTAAAACAAATTAAAATAAAAGTTTGGGGAAGACACATCTCTGACACCTCTAATCATCGTCAAAAGAAGACTCGAGCTACCCCCTCCTAATCTTGCATGGATAGCCTGAAAAATTAAAAAAAAAATCACAATTAAGAAATATTAATGAAGCAAATATTATCTTATTAAGTAAAAATCATATTTTTTTAGTGCAAGTAGTCAATCATAAAAGTATATAAGAGATTTTACAAAAAATAATTACCTAGTCCTGCACATGTTCTCGAGTTTGAGGAGTCAATGAAGGTGATTGCCTAAAAAAAAGTTCTTGCATAGCTTTCACTTGTGACTCCAACTCAGACATCCTTTGTTGTTGTTGCTCCTGCTCATCTAAGCGTTGTTGAAGCATCTGGTTCTTTCTCTTTTCTTATATAACCCGTGCTTCCAGATCAGATCGACTAGGGAGCGGTCCTCTCAAATCTTTTAAAGTAGTCTCGCCACCAAATACAGTAATGTGACCATGAGATTGCTTCCCCCAGATTTTCTCAACTATCTCAATGTCAGAAAGTGAAGGGTTTGCTTGTTTGACTTGAACAATTTCATCCTATAAAAATTAAATTCATATGTTAGTACTATATAATGCATCATTATCAAACTTAAACACATATTCTACTTACATATTTATCTTGATCCCCATTTTCTAGTGTTTCATTAGCTTTCTTTCGAGTTTCATGAAACATTTTTGCCACATCAGGTGGATTTCCTGACTTGCCACCCTTATTCAAATATTAAATAAAAATGAGTACAACATCAAACTAAAAAACAAAGTAGTTATAAATAAATAAGAAATTAGTTTTGAATGTATACCAATTCCCACGCAATTTGTCTAAAGGATTTGCTGCCCGTGTGGTGGAGCATCTTTCATCTTTCTTTTGCCTCTGTTAAGTGTATTTTGTTGGCTTGCTTTTTATACATCAAGATTAAAAGATAATTTCAACAATCCAACAATATACATGGAACAAAATTAATAAAATTAGGAGATTAATACCTGAAATTTTGAAGAAAAATAATGTTCCTTAACTAGCCAATCCCAGTCATCAACACTCACTTCTGTAGGTTTATTTCTAAGTGCAACTTGTAATGAATATTCTTTCACATATTTCCTGTGCATGTCACCACGCCACTTATACCACAAATCGCGCAAGTGTCTCATTACTAACTCTCTCTTTTGCTCCATGTCCTCAGCATCAAATTTATCCTATATCAAATTTGAATCAAAATTTAATTTATAAGAATTAAAAACACATTGCAAAAAATTAATTTCCAATATATCTTATAAATTTTATATTATAATTAAATTGAAAATAATCTTGTAATTAATAAAGAATATACCTTCTTGTCGAGATTCATTTAGTATTACATCATCACTTTGCACTCTATGATTATTTGATTCTGCAAAATATTGGGCAATTATTAATCCAATCATAAAAAAATAAATTGAAAGATAAAAAAGAAATAACAATAAATTTTAAGTCTCATCAACCTGCAGAATCATCATTCTCTTCATTGTTAGTATTTGCACTTCTCCTGCGATTTTGTGCAAAATTCTCCTCTTCAAAGTTTTCTGAATCAGCACTAAAATTTGTACCCATATTTTGATCTTGTATTGGATTTTGAATATTCAAGTTCTTGTCATGACAAGTACAGAGTTGTTCCTTTCTTAATGAATTTTCTGCCAGTGCTTGAAGTTGCTTCCTAATTAATGACCTGGGTGCTAGAAATTGTGCTCTTTTGCTTTTGGAAGTGACTTCTTGAGTTTTCATTTTTCTGCTATGAATAGGAATTTAACTTTTGGAAGTGACTTCTTGAGTTTTCATTTTTCTGCTATGAATAGGAATTTAAGTATCATACACTATGTATAAAACAAATGTCAAAAGAGAAATGAATAAAAGAAAAAGAAACCCCAAGAACAAGCATAATAATAAATACATAATACATGCTTTCACCTTGGACTACTTTTAACCAGAGCTTACTTCTGTGATTCGGTTGTTTATTTATTTACTTGCTTATTTAGTTATTGATTTATGTTCAAATCCCGAAACTAGCTTTTATCATACAAAATATATAGCTATTGGTTGCCACATTGATCTCATTCTATCAATTTCTCCGAAGTCAACAACTAACACAAGGTAATTTTAACAATAACAAGCTCTTGATAACACAGAAGTAGAAAGGACACAGCTTGATTATAAACATATACTATTTAAAGTAGAAGTTATTATAGGATGATTGGCAAAGGAATCATAAAATGGAGCTTAAACAGTTGGAATAGAGTTTGATGGTTATGGATGATAGTACTCTGAAGCTATATGTTAATAATTGTCAAGCATGCGAGCAAGTACAATCTTACACTAAAGACATATTTATCATATTTTGTTCAAATGCTGCTGGAAACTACAATAACTATAGATAACTGGTTATACATTAATTGATCAAAGCATATTATTTGAAGGTATCCTTAGATAACAGATTCCACAAAACTGGAAACGGAATTGCTGCTATAATGATGACAAGGAGGTTGTCAGCTATGTACCCCAGGGAGAAAAAACACAAAATCTAGTAGCAATGCACAATAACTTAAGGCTAGCCAGAAATAGAAATTTATCTTAATAACACAATATCATTTGTGTTCTATTCTTTAATTAAAGCGTTCTAATTCTCTGCTTGAGTCTTTTTCCTCTTTTTTGAAGTTGAGACCGAATTTACAATAATTGGATCAATGTCACTCCTTCTCAAATTGATATAATCATCTTCCAATGATGTTGATGCAATAGCCTGAGCATCAAATGATTCATCTTGCAAATAAGCTTCAACTCCATCGTCTGTTATCTCACAATCATCTGTATCTGGTGGCATATCATAGGAATCACGGGGTTGTGCTTTAAGAACTACATGTCAACCTTCATTGGCAATATCCTCAACATAAAAAACTTGTGATGCTTGGCCAGCAAGTATAAAGTGTTCATTCGTCTTTAGCAAGTGTCGGCAGTTAATACTGATAAATCCCTATTTGTTTTCTTTCAAAGCGGTCCCTTTTCCTTTGTCGTGCACATCCCACCATTTACAACGAAATAGAACAACCTTTCTTCTACCAGGATACTCTAATTCGGCAACTTCAACCAAAGCACCATAATAATCTATATCTCCACCATCACTAGCATCACCAACAACCGCAACCCCACTATTTTGAGTTGACAAACAATTATCTCGACTTTCTGTATGAAATCGATTTTTATTTATGACAAATCCAATAAAACATTTAACAATCTTACTTGGACCACGAGATAATGAAAGTAAGTCATCATCTTCTCGATAACTCTGATAAACCTAAACAAAACCAAAATATGATCAAGTCATGGAACATGTAATAAAATGAACCAATCAATATATTAAAAAAATAAGGCAAGATATGTACGTACTAGAGCTTGGAACCACTCGATAAAGATCTTATCCCAATCTTTATCATCATAGTGATTTGTGGGTTCTCTCACGAATTCATTGTAGTCCCTACATTAAAATATCATAAATATGATTAACGTTGACTAACTATAGTAAATTTATTAGTAGAATCTTAAACTTTAGTGACTTACTCAATGTGTGGTTGTACTTCATCACAGTTCTTTAGAACATAAATATGAGCTTGCAACCACTCACGTTCATCAAGGTAGCGGGTGGTGGCAGCACCCAATGCCCATCCACTATGTCTGAAAATAGATAGTTGTGCTTCATTACATTCTCTATTGTCATCTTCATAATTTCTTTCAAGGCTATTAAACTTTGTCTCGAAGCCTTTTAGATATCTTGTGCAAAGTGTCATGCATTCATCTGCTATATATCCTTCAGCAATTGACCCTTCTGGACGTGCCCTATTTCTGATATATGACTTATAAGTATAAAGCTGACGCTCCACTGGGTACATCCATCGAAATCGAACAGGCCCTCCAAGTATGGCTTCAGATGCTAAATGAACTACTAAATGCAGCATAACATCAAAAATTGAAGGTGGAAAAATCTTCTCAAGCTTACATAACGTCAGTGGAATCTGCTCATCGATTTGCTTTAGTTCATCCACCCTTAATGTCTTGGCACATAATATAGTGAAGAATATGGAAAGTTCAATAATTGGTTCACACACTTTTGCAGGAAGAAGGCTACGAATCGATACAGGAATCAAGCGCTGCAAAAGAACGTGACAGTCATGACTCTTTAACCCCAAAATCTTACGCTCTTTAAGGTTTGCACATTGAGAAATATTGGATGAAAATCCATCTGGAACTTTTAACTCCTTTAGAAATCGACAAAATTTGCTTTGCTCTTCTTGGGATAAAGTATAACAAGCTGCTGGCATCATAAGTTTATCTCCTCTCTGGATTGGATGTAACTCTGGTTTTAAACTCATTGCTTGTAAATCGAGACGGGCTTTGATATTATCCTTTGTCTTTCCTTTATTGTTCATGATTGTTCCCAGCAAACTATCACAAATATTCTTCTCAATATGCATGACATCTAAATTATGTCGCAATAAGAGAGTTCTCCAATATGGCAAATCAAAAAAAATACTTTTTTATTCCAATTATCTCCCCGCTCTTTCGTGTGATATTTTAATTTTCTTCTCTGGATGATTGGTCAAGGTGATCCCTATAAGATCTTCCACCTGCTTAAGGATGTCATCTCCGGTCAGCTTCGGCGCTGCATACCCTCTCTCCCTAGTGCCATCAAATGATTTCTTATCCTTTCTCCAACTGTGATTTTCATCAAGATAGCGACGATGCCCCATATAGCTCTGCTTGCCTCCATATTTTAACCTGATAGAGTGAGTGTGCTTATTACAACAAGGACATGCTAATTTCCCCTTAGTGCTCCATCCAGATAAATTTGCATAAGCAGGAAAATCATTAATGGTCCAAATTAGTGCTGCACGTAAAATGAAATTCTGTCTCAGAGATACATCATATGTTCGAACGCCTGAGGCCCACAACTCCTTTAGTTCTTCTATCAATGGTTGTAAGTAGGTGTCAATAGCATCTCCAGGACCAGTTGGACCAGGAATGAGCATAGATAAAATAAAATTGGATTGCTTCATGCATATCCATGGTGGTAAGTTATATGGTACAAGTAAAACAGGCCATATGCTATAAGAAACTTTTGAATTTGTGAAAGGCTGGAAACCATCACTTGCAAGACCCAGCCTAACATTTCGGGGCTCTTTGGCAAAGCTTTCATGTAGCTCATTAAAGTTTTTCCAAGCCTTAGAGTCAGCTGGATGCCTCATCACACCGTCCTCAACTTGTCTTTCATGGTGCCATATCATATCAGAAGCTGTCTTCGAAGACATGTAAAGCCTTTGCAATCGTGGCTTAAGAGGAAAATATCGCAATGTCTTTTGTGGTATTTTTTTACCATTTGCCTTTCGCTTGATCTCTTTTCCATGTTTATCAAGTTTCCATCTAGAAGCACCACATCTCTGACACGTATCAAGACCTTCTTCATTTTTCCAAAACAGCATGCAAGAGAATGGACACGAATCAATTTTTTCATATGATAGGCCAAGGTCTCGGATTAATTTTTTGGCCTCGTCATACGAATTAGGCAGTGTTGATTCCCCTGGCAATAGATCCTCATTCAAAAACTGGAGCAACAATGAGAATGATTTATTACTCCACCTATTTAGGCTCTTTATGTGAAGTAGTTTCACTAAAGCAGATAACTTTGAACATTTAGAGCCTTCATACAAAGGTTTCTCGGAGTCACCTAAAAGACTGTAGAATTGTTTTGCTTGTCCATCTGGTTCCTGCTCAAGAATATCTTGACTCGACGTGGCATCAGGTGCAACAACGCCAGCTGAATTATGAAATAAATCTCCAATCATTTCTTGCATTTCATCGTCACTCTGGCTTTCTTCTGTCATTTCTTCTTGTTCTTCATCAACCTCCGAAATGGACTCACCCTGTCTTTCGCCGTGATGACACCAAAATCTGTAGTTTTTAATAATTCCATGAACAATCAAGTGGGTCTTTACCGACTCACGATTACCAGACTTCACATTGCTGCATTTAACACATGGACATCGAATTTCAAAGTTGCCATTCTTTTGATTGAAACCATTAAACAACTTCTCATATGCATAGTCTAAAAACTTATCAACCCCTTCTACATATTTTATATCAAGTCTATCATCATCTACTAGGTCCATCCAATCTTTATTCGGTGCCATTTCCAAGCAATGTACTAATGCTCGATATTCGACTCTATAAAACAAAAAAAAAACAATATAATTAGTTTATAATTAGATTGTGGTTTAATAAATATCGACTATATTTTATTTGTACAAACAAGCATTGTATATATTTGCAAATATCCCCTCCAAAGCATCATTATACTAATTTTCCCTCTAAATTGTCTTTTCCATTTAAGCTTATGTCTCAATTTGAACGAATATTTAATGACCAAGCAAATCCAAAACACATTTAGTTAATTTCAATTTGTTTATGAACTGAATAACTAATAGCTATGCATTTACTGTCAAATGAGATAGCGAATCAAATATGATCGAATAGCTGAATGAATAATAAGTAAACTGTTTATTGATTAATTGGTTCACTTTCATCTTTATTATCCTATCCGATGTAGGATTATACTCACATATTAATAACCACAACACTCCCACTTGTAAAGCATAATTATTAGTAAAATTTATATTACGAAACTAAACCATATTTTTTATTAAATTGATAAATATATATGGCATGAAATCAGCCAAGGGTTGGTGCTATCATTAGTTCAAACATGAGTTTCTTTCAATTGTTGATGTAATGATAGTTCAAATGTTAAAAAGTCGAAAGAAAGTTCAACATGGAAATCTTCACATTCTTGAAATCACAAACTCCACAAAGGTTCAAATAAGAATCAATCAGCTAATGTATAAACCCAAGCTAGGTGTCTATAAATCAGATGTTGTTTAATGGTGCATCACACATTCACAAGTGAAATTACATCAAACAAAACTATAGGGTACTTTTAAATAAAAGGTATTTTAAGGCAAAAGTGCAAAGTAGGATAAACTATAGGGGACTTGAGTGTAAATTTACAAAACTACAAGTTCCAGTCGCTGGCTTTTCACGGTGGCGACGACGAGGCAAGCGTGGATGTAGAAGCGGTGCTGGGCCGACGCCGACGACGGGGCGACGAGCTTGGGCGGGCGGCGACGACGTTGCTGGGGCGGCGGGGCGGCGAGGCGACGATCTCCAACGCGGCGACGATCTCCAACGCGGGCGGCGACGATCTCCAACGCGGGTCGGCAGTGGCGGAGAGGGTCAGCAGCGGGGGCACTGGGGCGGGCTGAGGCAGAGGCGGCGCTGGGGTGGGCGGCGTTGGCACAGGGCGGCGGTGAAGTTTGAAGACGAAGATTCAATTCGTGTTGGCACATGGCGGCGGCGCCCGTGTTGGAGATGAAGATTTAATGAAAATTGATGACTGGGATTTAATAAAACCTACAGTGCAACTTGAAAAAGATTCAAGTTTGAATACGAAGATTTAATAAAACGTGATATTAGTAGTTATGAAAATTAATCTAGGGTTTAGTTAAATACATAAAAATAGAGTTGCGTTAGAATATGATTTGGGTTTTGGGTTATTTATATTAATTTTAATTACTATTCCTATTATCATTAGGGACTTAAGATTAATGAAGGTAATGGACCCCTTCGTCTTTAATAAGACCCAATAACGATGGTATTAGGAACAAATTAATGAAGGGACTAGAAAACCGTCACCCATCTCACATCATTCCTATAATATTTGTAATCACTTGACGAAGGCTTTAAAAACTTGTCGTTATTATATGCACATTAACGACGGTCAACTAACCCCTTTACTAATTTTGGTCGTTAAATACTGTATTTCTTGTAGTGAAGTCTGTCTATGGATAAGATGTGATAAAACCTAGTTGTGTTCCTAGAACATTATTTAGACATTGCCAAAATCTGTAACGAAACCTCAAGTCTCTATCCAATATAATAATCACTGGTATCCCATGTAATCTCACAACATCCTTAACATATAATTCAGCAAGCTTCTCAAGAGAATGCGTAATTTTGTGAGGCAAGAAATGAGCTAATCTAGTAAGATGATCAATAATCACCCATGTAGTATCATTACCACTCTGACTCCTAGGAAAACCAGTCACAAAATCTATTATTACATCCTCCCACTTCCATATAGGAATTGGAAGAGGTTGAAGTAGTTCACCGTGCTTCTAAAGCTCAATCTTCACCTATTGGAATACTAAGCATTTGGACAAATATTCTACAATCTCCTGCTCCATATTATCCCACCAATCCCACAAATCTATATACATCTTTGTAGATCCAGCATGAACTGTATATGCCGAACAATGCGCCTCCTCTAAGACTTCTTTCTTCAACTCTAAATCATTAGGTACACATAAGTGGTTTCTGAATATCAAAGCTCCATCAAGAAGAATAAAATCATGTCAAAGTCATTGTTCTTTATTTGACTTAATTTTTACAAGTACTGGATCATCACTTTGTTCAACCACAAGCCTGTCAATCAAAATATACTAAATTTTAAGATGAGTAACCTTCACTCTGGATACTCAAATCCGAATGTCAATATCAAGACTCCTCAAGCCCTCCAACATATGCTTCTAATTGGTGATCAAAGTGGCAATACTAGCATTGACTTCCTACTCAAGGCATCAACCACTACATTTGCCTTCTCGGGATAATAATAAATAATATGATCATAATCTTTCATTACCTCCAACCATCACCTTTGGCTCATATTTAACTCCTCAAGAGTAAAAATATATTTATGACTCTTATGATCTGTGTAGATGTCATATGTCTCCATATACAAATATTGCCTCTAAATTTTCAATGCAAAAATAATAACAGCTAACTTCAAATCATGTGTTGGGTAATTCTTTTCATAAGGCTTAAGTTGTCTAGATGCATAAGCTACTACATAACTTCAAATCATGTGTTGGGTAATTCTTTTCATAAGGCTTAAGTTGTCTAGATGCATAAGCTACTACATTCTCATTCTACAGAAGAACACATCTTCTTTTCATAAGGCTTAAGTTGTCTAGATGCATAAGCTACTACATTCTCATTCTACAGAAGAACACATCCAAGGTCAATATAAGAAGCATCACTGTATATCACAAATGCACCCTATCCAGAAGGAATCTTGAGTATAGGTGCGGACACCAATTGATCTCTTTCAGGAGCTCAAAAGAACATTGGAGTGGACTAAACTTGTTAAAATCTTTCCATATATATATATATATATATATATATATATATATATTTTGGGTTTAGGGATAAATATTTTAAAAAAAAATT
>NC_033803.1:47651428-47706416 GCF_001876935.1 Asparagus officinalis | reverse complement strand
CAATTGTCATATGTCAACAATTCTTGAGATAAGATAGGAATTAAGTTCTACAAGATATCCTTAACAACTCCTTATACTACCTTTATTTCAAGTATTCACTCTATACTCTGTGAATAAATACATATTTATTTAATTTAATAAAAATATTCACTATTAATTTTTTATACTCTCTAGGATTACGTTGGTATGATAGATATGACACATATTGTGTCACGCCCCAAAACTAGAGCAAAAGCTTATGAATATGGGTTACACGATAGCAACGACCCATGCACAAGACAAGTACCATGCACAAGTCAATCCTGACACTTCATATCACATAGCTTTCTCAAAACATATATAAACTTGTTGATGATAGTAGTTCAGAGCAAACTCTATGTATAAATTCGTTATTTACATTCCACAACCTTACCATTACAATTATTTTACAACGTAAAAACCTAATTTTGCTGAACATAACACCACTGGAGTGCATTTCCATATAAGCACTTCTTAACAATGCACCACGACCAAAAATTCAAATTATTACATCGCTATTTTTAGATCTGCAATAAATTTAAAAAACGATGGGGTGAGGTAAAGCCTAGTGCAAACATTTCCCACTAGAGTTTTCAAATATTTAATAAAAATAATAATAATTCCCAGAATTAGTGAATTGTAAGTTTTGCACCGGATATTCTAAAAAATAGCAAATACGGTCCAAGAATAACATACTATTGCTATATTCAAGAAAGAAAGTGCAAGCTAAATATATCGTAACATGTTTTAGAATCAAACTCTCTTTGAAAACAAGTAATTGCTAAGAAAGAAAATGAACTATTAAATTTGTGCAAAACCACGACATTATTATTTTTGTCAAATTTACAATCAAATCTCAGAATCTCAAATCTTGATGAGACATTCATGATAAGAATTAACCCATAGGTCATACTAAGGCTACGAATTATGGCTTAGTAGCATGGGAATACCAAAAGGCATCACATAACACATAGTTCCTGGAATAGAATGCACCTAACACTATTACAGGCCACCAGCCACATCACAAACGCCCAAAAGGGGCACATCACAAATGCCCAAAAAGGGCCACATAAAGTTGCATTCAAATCATATGACATGCACAACACATCACCCCATAGAGGTCTTTCTGAGGGTTGGAAAACATCATGAATCGCTTGTCAAATGCTCAAATTACTTGACTTCAAAACACATTACTTATCAAATTGCTTGTTTCCAAAAACATATCACTCATCAAATCACTTTATTTCTAAACACATTATTTGCGCAAAAACTAATATTGGTATGTTCACTTATCAAAATTATAAATACTTTAAATTGAGTGGACAAGCATAAATCTCATCATCTCAGCTAAAACAATTTACAGATTTCACTTTTTTTTATTTTTATCAAATACTAAGTCATGGATAATCTTTGAATCCATAAAACTGTTGAAACACATTCAAGTTACTTCTTTTCTTCAAAACCTTTCAAATCAAGCAATATTCACAATTAATTGAGATCGCATGAAACCAAAACCACTTATCACATTTTATGTGAATTCAAATTTACCTTTAATACTTGTATGAAGTTAAAATCCAAGTATGGTTAGGCCACAATAAAAATAGATCGGGTCACACTTAACTTTATATACATGGAAAATAATAGATTTTTTTTTTTAGCACAAAATCAATCAACTATATCACTCATGCAAATTTTACATTATAAAAATACTAGTGAGAAATGAACTCACTTCTAATGAGTATGACCTCCCTCAAAATATTACTCCTCTGGATATCAACTAGACCATGTAATATAAAGATATATGACTAATGTTAATTCAGGACAAGTACATATTATAGGTTAATAACTTCACATCTAGAGTCAATCAGATTCAAGTATAATCAAATAAAAATTAATATCGATAAATAGAGTACACATTGGCATTTTCCAAATTTTAGCAATTTATCATAATTTCTATAATATTATTCTAGTAGTTTTGGACCTATTAATAATTTCAGACAGTTTTCGGAGTTTCCAAACAATTACCCAAGCTTAATTCCTTAACTAGTTTGACTCTTCTAGGCCTGTGGGTAATTAACAGTGTAAGAGGGGTCTAAAATCCTGGCCATGTACGACTCAATACCAGAGGAGTCAGATGAGATCATGATGATTTCTGAGAGTGAGGACTTTATAGGAATGACCACTACTACTGGCTCATGGTCATCAGAGGAATCAACCTCAGACTCTGAAGAATCTACTACAACAACCTTTACAGATTTTAGATCCGAGGAGTTTGGTATCCCATGGTCAGCCAATATTAATTCTAGGTCGGTCTCATCGAAATCGTATTCCTAGTCTCCTAGGCTGGGTCACAGACACTATCTATGGAGGTCGTGGAGCTAGACTGGGTATACGAGGAACTGGAAGACGAATGGGTCCCTGCCATCCTACAAAAGGGGAACCATCCATCAACACACTAAAATAAAAGGATGAAGTAAAATAAAATAAATAGGTTAAGATAAATACTAGAAAATTTCTAAAATGAAATAAAATAGATAAAGCCTACATGTACCTTCCTTAACATACCTAAAAGGCTTTACTATAAAATATTTATATGCATACATGTATATACGTATATATATATACAAATATATAGATCACATAATCGATCCGTACAATAACACTCATCTATGCATATATTCTATGCTAATGCACCCTACAAGGCTTCCAATGTCGAAAGCTAGGCCTCTGATACCATTCTACTTCCATGCCCCGAAACTAGAGCAAAAACTTATGAATACAGGTTACACGACAATAGCGACCTATGCACAAGACAAGTANNNAGTTATATTCCACAACATTACCATTGCAATTATTTTACAACGCAAACCCCTCATTTGGCTGAACATAACACCACTGGAGTGTATTTCCATTTAAGCACTTCTTAACAATGAACCACAACCAAAAATTCAAATTATTACATTGCTAACTCGGATCTAAAAAAATTTAAAAATTACAGGGTGAGCTAAAGCTCAGTAAGAACATTTTCGACTAGAGTTTTTAGATATTTAATAATAATAATATTACCCAAAAAAAGTAAATTATAAGTTTGACACCGGATATTCTAAAAAATAGCAAATATTTTCCAAGAATAACATACTTTGCTATAGTCAAAAAAGAACTTGCAAGCTGAATATATCATAACGTACTCTAGAATCAAACTCTCTTTGAAAACAAGTAATTGCTAAGAAAGAAAATGAACTATTAAATTTGTGCAAAACTACGACATTATTATTTTCTCAAATTCACAGTAAAATCTCAGAATCTCAAATCTTGATGAGACATTCATGAAATGTAAGAATCACCTTATAGGTCACACTAAGGCTATAAATTATAGTCTGATGTCATGGGAACAAAAAGCATCACATAACACATAGTTCTTGGAAACAGAATGCACCTAACACTACCATCGGCCGTCGGCCACATCACAAATACCCAAAAGGGCCACATCACAAATGCCCAAAAAAGTGCCACATAAAGGTGTATTCAAACCATATGACAGGCACAACACATCACTCCATAGTAGACTTTCTAAGGGTTTGAAAACATCAAGAACAACTTGTCAAATGGCTTGATTTGGGAAACTCATCCTTTGTCAAATTACTTGATTTCAAAACACATTACTTATCAAATTACTTGTTTCCTAAAACACATCACTCGTCAAATAACTTTATTTCAAAACACGTCATTTGCGCCAAAACTAATATTGCTATGTTTACTTCTCAAAATTATAAAGACTTTAAATCGAGAGGACAAGCATAAATCTCATCATCTCAGTTAAAATAGTTTGCGGATTTCACTTTTCTCTATTTGTATCAAATACTAACTCACAGAAAATCCTTGAATCTATAAAACTATTGAAACACATTCAATTTACTTCTTTTCTTTAAAAGCTTTCAAATCAAGCATTATTCACAATTAATTAAGATCGCATGAAACCAAAACCACTTATCTCATTTTATGTTAATCCAAATTTACTTTTAATATCTTGTATAAAGTTAAAATCTTATTATGGGTTAGGCCACAAGAAAAAAAGATCGGGTCACATTTTACTTTATATATATGAAAAATAATAGATTATTTATTTTTCGAGCACAAAATCAATCAACTATAGCACTCATGCAAATTTTATATTATAAAATATTGGTGAGAAATTAACTCAACTCTAATGAGTATGACTTCCCTTAAAATATTACTCCCTCGGATATCAACCAGGCCTTATAATATAATGATATAAGACTAATGTTAATTCAGGACAAGTACATATTATAGGTTAATCACTTCAAATCTGGAGTCAATTAGATTCAAGTATAATCAAATAATAATTAGTATCTATAAATAGAGTATACATTGGCTTTTTGCAAATTTTGGCAATTTATCATAATTTCTATAATATTATTCTAGTAGTTTTGGACCTATTGATAAGACAGTTTCCAGAGTTTTCCAAACAATTACCCAAGCTTAATTCCTTAACTAGTTTGACTCTTCGAGGCATGTGGGTAATTAACAGAGTAAGAGGGGCTCTTTCTCTCTTTTTCTTTTCCATAGTTGATCAGATGCAGGCCACCCCTTCAATTCCTTAAGAGATCAAAGAAACTAATGCCCCATAAATTCCAAAAAAATTAATGAAAACTAATGAGGAGAAAGATTATACCATTAATTATATTAAATTTAAGGAGGGATTCCTCTTTTTTTCCTTTCCTTTCCACTAACATCTCTTTTCCTTTCCTTTCCACTAACATCATCATCATCATCATCATCTTCTTCTTCTTCTTCTTCTTTATAATCCTTCTCCTCATTAGTTTTCATAATTTTTTTTGGAATTTATGGGGCATTAGTTTCTTTGATTTCTTAAGGAATTGAGGGGAAAAAAGAGAGAGAGAGAAATACATACCTAACCGTCAGCGAGGACCTCGTTGTCGACCCCTAATTACCGGGGAGCCTCGCCGTCGAGAAGCCACTTCGACGGTGGAGCAGGAAGTGGCCTACGTCTGATCAACTGTAGAAAAGAAAAAGAGAGAAAGAGCCCCTCTTACTCTGCTAATTACCCACATGCCCAGAAGAAGAAAAAGAAGAAGAAGAAGAAAAAGAAGATGTTAGTGGAAAGGATTATACCATTAATTAGATTGAATTTAGGGAGAGATTCCTTTTTAGGAGAAGGATTATACTATTAATTAGATTGAATTTAGGGAGAGATTCCTTTTTTTTCTTTCGTTTCCAATAACATCTTTTTTCCTTTCCTTTCCACTAACATCATCTTCTTCTTCTTCCTCTTCCTCCTTATTTTTCCTTTTATTCTCCTCTTCTTATCCTGTCTTAGAGGTGGTGCAAACCACTAATGGGAGTGAGGCGGTGATGAACGGAAAGGATTTTGGTATTTTTACATAGCACCCTCAAACTTTATGATTTATAGGTAATTCCCATTTTTTAGCTATTTAGTTGGGTTATTACATGTTGATTCTTTGTTACTCGCCAGTCTTATTCCATGGTTCTATAGTCACAAAGGAGTCACGCAATATGTTTTAGCGGCTTACCCCAAACAAGTTATTCACTTACGTATTAGCTAGGTGGGAAGATTTTACAAATGTCTATAGAGTCCTTTAAGATGCATTATCTAGGCGACAACTTCATAATTTTAGAGTATATGATGGTAATTTCATTAAATCTACAATTCTAAATATTTATTTCAATTAATAAATGATATTCAATGCAATGTTAAAAAAGTTTTAAAAACACTTTTACATCATGTAACTTGGTAATATTACTTGTGTGATGCGGCATACACGACCATGTCGGGTTTCATCTCCTCATATCACTGTGTCTATTACCATTTGAAGGAATAAATAGGAAGAACACCTAATAATAGAAGGGAACTATTTAATTTAAGACATTCTTCTTTAAAGTCTAAGATTGAATCTATATTAGGTCGTTTAAAGAATTGTTTCAAGATTTCACCGCTAAGCCACATTACCCTTTCTCTGTACAAGCTGATATTGTATTGGTATGCACTGTTCTTCATAATTATATTATCATTGTTGATCCAAATGATGACATACTCAATGAGATCATTAACATGAAAGAGGATGAAGGTGATGTTGCTAATGAAAATGAGAACAATATTGTTGATTTCTCTCAACTTACATTTATTTTATGCACTTCTCTCTAATTATTTTCTTTTCTCTAAATATTTTCTAGGTATGACCGATAAATTCAATTATGAGGAACTTGATAAGGGCAAAGGCAAAGGTATGATATCAACAGAATCTCCTGAACTCAAAAAAAAATTCATCAATTCCTTATGGGTTCAACCCGGCATTGATGCCCTTATCATTCTTCACAAGTTGGGTAAGATCCTAATTTATAAAATAATTTTTAAATGTTAGATGGAAACTATCAGGATAAGGCATGATAACCTCCAATTTCATTCATGAATATGCTAAATTCTGCTCCAACTTTACATTATCAAAGTTATAGCATGGATGAAACTCCATCAGCTAATCAACAATGTCAAAGCAATTAAGAGAGTTGCTATTTATATTGAAGGATATCAAAGCATATCCCCTAACCTAAGGAGGAAAGAGAAAGTACTTACTCGTACAAACAAAAGTAATGGTAATTACAAAGGGGAGGATGAACCAACTATGGGAGAAAATACGTGATGATGTGCTAATTTCTTTCCTTACAAAATGTGCCAAAAAAAGGATGAAGGCCGATAAGAAGTTCAAAAAGACTACTTATCATATGGCTGCAATTGAAACAAACAATCAAGTAGGTTCAAAATTCACAGATGATAATATAGAAAATCATATGAGAACTCTCTGCAATAGAGATTTCGACATACAAAAACACTATAACTTGAGTGGTGCTAGTTGGGATGATGTGAAGAAGCAAATCCCCATAGATGATGATTGCTTTGGTAGATGGCTAGATGTATAAAAATAATTTAACATTCTTTGTCTAAATAATTATCATATGTTCTTTTAAGTATATGTTTAGGGTTAATATATGCTTAACTAGGGATAAGAGTATCCCTAGTTCTAATCTTAGGGTATACTTCAACAAGCCTACGATATATTATGAAGACCTTACAGTTATCAGAGATTATCAAGGTAGAGGAGACTATGCAATAGATATATTGAACAAATTTAATAGTAATGCACATTTTAACATTGATGGTAGTGATGATAATATTACTATGCCTAAGGAGAACACTCTTAACTATGTTTTTTAAGATGAAGATGACATTCCATCACCGAAGGACCCCACTATGCCCTCATACTCTAATCCAACTTCTACTGAGAACAAAACTAAAAATGATATGTCAATGATGCATTGGGGGGGTGGGGCAGGGGGTTGATGTCTAGTGACAATACGGTGCTCATGCGTGAGATGATAAATGAGGTAAAACAATTCACATATTCTATGTGCTTAGTTAATATGTATTGGATTGAGAAGTTAGTCAAAACTATATTTGCACATGATGTTGACTTTAAGTTATAAATTCTTGATAATTTTTATCAAGAACCGCACAAAAATAAATTACAAGCTAGGTAGCCAACTGTTGTGAAAAAGAAGGTTTTGACTGAGTTCATATAGAGTCAACCTAATACTTAATGTGATGGAAAGTTGGATTTTGGAAATCTTTCGGGATGCTTTTGTGAAACTAATTGACTACATCAATGCTAATTTGGCTATTTTTGTATGGAATCAGCTTGATGAATGCTTATCATTAATTTGAATACTAAAACATATATATGTGGTATATTGTGTTCATGAGACTAACTGTGATTGATGTATTAAACTATCTTATATGCAAAATAGTGCTACTATCTTTATTTCTATGAACCTCAGTCATTGTGAGTTTACATGCCTACTATTTAGTTTTTAGACCATCATACATACAATTGATAGGTTATACTGATCATTGATTTCTTATAATACCTGTTTGACAGGTTTCCTTATTGATGGTTGATTTCACCTTGATGGACTGAGAGTATAAAACCATGAAATTTTGAATATTATGTGATAAAAATAATAATATGTTATATAGTGATAAATAATATATTTTAATATTTGAGTTGCTAAGAAATGATTTGAGATTAAATAAATGTATATGTGTGAATATATGAGTGCAAATGCACAAGTCATGCACGAAGAAGAAATCTGAAAAAAAATAACCAGTTAAGAGTTTATTATTTTTACACACCGATATAGTTAGAATCTAGAAAAACTCAAAACATAAAAGTTGTAGGTTTCTTCAATAGATTTCTAACAAATTTTAAATCATCCTATTCTGAGGTCGTATGTGAACGTTACAGCCAAAATATTGAATATAATTTACAAGAATAAAGAGTACTCGACTACTAAGCTTAGTAGTCGACTACTAAGCTTAGTAGTCGACTACTAAGCTTAGTAGTCGACTAGCGGGAGTTTTCCTGGACATACCAGGTTTGGTTTTCGAGTCGAATTTGAATTTTTTTGAGCCTAGATCTTAACCTAAGTATATAAACATGTTTAAACCGTAATTCCTGGGTTATTTTCACATGGGTTACCAACCACTATCCACCCTTAAACCCTAGAGCTTGTTCTTGATGTTCCTCGAGGAGATTCGAGGAAAATCGTTGAGCGAAGGGCGAGATCGCGTGCTTTTGAGTGAGGATGGATCTTGCACATGTGTCCAGAGGCTCGGCACGACGTTTGAAGTAAGATCACTTGCATCCAAACCTACACCCTTTGTTAATGAATGATTTAAAGTGTTTATATCGATGTTTTGCATGCTTATTTATAACCCAATGTGTTAAAAATGAGGTTTTTGATGATATATCTTAATAAAATACTAGATCTAATGTTTTATCTTGTTGTTTATAATAGAAACATGATCATGATCAATTGGGTTGTGTAGATCTTTGTTTGTAACTTGATTTCTATGTGTTAATCATGCTTAAATGATCATGATCAATTGGGTTGTGTAGATCTTTGTTTGTAACTTGATTTCTATGTGTTAATCATGCTTAAAACCCTAAACTTGTGATATAAAGGGCTTACTTTGTTTGTAACTTGATTTCTATGTGTTAATCATGCTTAAAACCCTAAACTTGTGATATAAAGGGCTTATATGTTAATCAAGTTTGATTAGATCCTAGATTTGGGATATTTCAGTTCTGTAAATATGAATAAACAAATTATTATCAGTTTCAAGTTTAATGTGCAAGCATGTATATGTTAATCTAGTCGATAATTAGGGTTTATGTCAAGTTTTAGTTTAATGAGGAAATTAAACCAAAAATAGTTGAATCAATGGTTTAAATAATCATGGTGATAATTCTTTTGATTTATATTTACTAGCTTTATATCGTATTAAAGTATAATAAACATGTGATGATTGTTTGGTACTATTCGTACATGAAGTTGTGCATGTTTCTGCTAAGTAGTCGACTACTAAGAGTAGTAGTTGACTACTCGTGTCTATTTTGGCTTGATAGAAACCAGAATAATACAGAGTAGTCGACTAACGTTCTTATTAGTCGACTACTAAATCCTAATTCATGTATTACAAGAGTCTGGTGGACTCAGTGTAGTCGACTACTAAGCTTAGTAGTCGACTACTAAGGCTAATTTTCTGTATAATGTATTATTTTGTTTTAAGATGCGAGCACGAGGCTTGAATTGCATGATAGTACATGTGTAGACATAATTATAAATGACTAGTGTCGTAGTACACGTGTTAGTACCCTAAAGAGGGATTTTATTAAGTATTGTTTCGAGTACACTTTTCCTTTTGACATCGTATCCGTACGAGTGTGCGTAGAGGTTGGTGAACCTATATTATGGTATCCGCACTAGAATGTGTGTAGAGGTTGGTGAAACTATATTATGGTATCCGTACTAGAGTGTGCGTAGTGGTTGGTGAACCTATATTATGGTTTTCGCACTAGAGTGTGCGCAGAGGTCAGTGTACCTATGTTGTTGTATTCGTACGAGTATGCGCAGAAGTAAGGGAACATATATCTTCGTTTCCACATAGTTATGCGCAGAGTTTGAAATGGTTATTAGTTGTCATGCACGGGGATGCTATTAGTTGAGAAGAATTAGAAAAGATAAGTTATATGACTTGATAGCCCAATGTGTTTGGCGGACACTAAATATGGTATAACTCTTTCATGAGTAGTTTTACATCTTAGACACTCACTTGTTAGTACACGAGAGATATATATTCTACTCTGATGTTGAATATGATGTTTCACTTATATGTTTTTATTTCAGTCATTTTGAGTATTATTATTTCTTAGTTACGAGGAAAAAAGGATTTCTAGATAGACTATGCTTAATAGATAGAACATCCACTACATGTAGTAGCCCTTCCTTTGGGGGTGGATGGAGGTGATCTTGCTTAAGCACGCTAACGCTTTTGTTGTTATTCTTTTTATTTTTATTTACCTTTCAGGTAGCTCAGAGCATTGAAGAGTCACATGATGACAGAGCTCTTGCATGGTCACTGTCATATGAGCTAGTAGATGAGACTCCACAGTAGACAGACTTTATATTCAGTTATTAGAGTTTTCTTATTTTTCTCATTTTGTAAAGGCAGTGAGTCTTGATACATTCTTAGTTGATCTATGTTGTGATACGTTCATATATTTCATGATGACAGATGTATTCTAGACTTATTCATTGAGACATAATTTATTTATGACATTCTTTCTTATATTATGTCAGTTGCGGTTATTTTCCTTCTTTTACCTATTTGTACATGCACTTTATTTTTGATTCCACTAGAGGATATTGCTGTGATTAGTGAAACTTGTTGTTGCACAGTGTAAGTGCATGGTAGGTTTGACATCTCTGGGTTCACCTTAGACTACAGCCATGTGTGAAATCAGGGGCATCACATAGAGCATCCTATTCATTTCTATTGTGATGGTATGACAGTTGAAAAGGTATGGATATCAACTTTTTTCTTAGTTATAGGAGGAAATTGTTATATCTCTTTTTTTGCTATGATGATGGTCTATTCCTAAAGTATGCAGCCAAACTTTATAGTAGTAATCTATTGGCGAGGCAATTCATGATGACAATGCTTATTTTCTAGGTTCATTATACAATTACAGCTAATATTGCTAATATAAATTTCATGGTGAGGCATACAATGAAGAAAATGGAAAAAAGCTGAGCATATTTTTCTTTTAAACATCGGATTTCATCAAATCTTAGTTCACTGAGCATTTTGGTTCTTGTTTTTATGAGATGGTTTTTGGCCTTTTTGTTTTGATGATGTTTTAACAAATAATTTATAACTAATATTGTTTTTCTTGTATTTGTGTTTTTATATTTATTCTAGACAAACAATTAGTTGGAGATTGGATGGATTGCGCTATAACGATCATATTAAATGGAGATTGGCGGTAAGAGTGGAGTGAAGTCTATGCGCAATTCAAGTTAAAAATTCAAGTTCAAGCTTCATCCACAACAAAGTTGAGCTACATCGAAGATCTATAGCTTGGGTACAATTAGTTTAGGTTTATGCTTTGTGTGTTTATACTTAGAGCTCAATATCTCACATACACACAATTCTTTGATTTTGAGTAATTTTAACAAAATATTGAGTTATTAGGTTTTGGATTTAACAATTGTTATATACATCTTTTATTAAGTCTATAAAATTATTTTATAAGGTTTCAAAATATTGTTTAACTCAAAAGTCAAAAATCAAGAAGTTTATGTACACATGTATTTACAAGTTTTGCAAAATAGTAAGTTTTCACAAATACGAACTAATATATCAAAAATCCCTTCTTTAACATGTTTGTTTCTATCTTTATAAATATTTCCTAAAATTTTATTAATTTTGTAGTTAATTTGTTATGTTTAATTGAATTTACAAAATCAAATTTTAATAAGTTCATGTCTGTGCATGTGATCATGCATGTTTTTGTAAAGTAGATGAGTTTTTACAAATGAGAAATAAAATTTAAAAAATTCTTTTTCTAACATATTCTATTACATGTTTATATCCATTTTCCAAAATTTTATTATTTTTGGAGTTGATTTACTATGCTGAATTAATTTTACAAAATCGAGAGTTTCAATAGTTTTTCAGAATCTATAATATCCATGTTCAAATAATTATTTCTCACAAATGGAAAGTGATATTTAAGAGTTTCTTTCTCTAATATGTTTATC
Source organism: Asparagus officinalis (assembly GCF_001876935.1). NCBI lineage: Eukaryota > Viridiplantae > Streptophyta > Magnoliopsida > Asparagales > Asparagaceae > Asparagus > Asparagus officinalis. The sequence goes on along the minus strand of NC_033803.1, from coordinate 47,694,179 downwards.
TACATGTTTAGATATTTCTCTCAACTTTTCATGATTTTTTAAGTTAATTTACTATTTTTAAATAATTTTACAAAGCCAAATACGTAGATTTCCAGGTTTCAGAATCTATCGGTACTGTTCACGGTCGATCGGAGCTTGTTTGGCAGTCGACCGCTGATGTAGCCATTTCCTGTAATGGATAGTTTCATGGTTGTGATTGTTAAGGGCTTTTTAACATTTTTCTTGGGTTCTTCTTAGCTTTGGGGTTTCCTATATATACCCCATCATACATCAGTCCTCTTAACCAACTAAGAGAATGTTTTAAACAAGTTTAAGAGAGTTTCTAAAAGAGTTTAAGTTTTGTTTAGTTTGTTTAAAGGTATTTAGATCCTTGTTCCAAATTTGGTTTTGTGAAGAGATTTTCACAAGAGCTAGAAGAGATCATCCTTGTTGTTTGAGTTTCATCTCAATCTCTCTCTCTCTCTTGTCATCATAGAGAAGTTTTCTTAAACTCAATTCTAGCTATTTATTATTTTGATTATAATTTCCATAGGCTAGATTTTACATTGAGTTTATGTTTGATTTTCTCTTTATTACACACACCCACTTGAGCTCTTAGTATTTTCATACATAGTATATTTAGGGTTGTGATATTATAACATTAAGTTGGGCGTAATTGAGTTCTCACCTTCTTTAGAGAATAAATCATTTGTTGTTGAGCTTTTTTTTGTGAGGTCATATTGTATTACACAAGTACACCAAGAGGAGTGTAGAGGTGAGAGACATGGTCAGTTCCAAGAGGAGTAGGGTCAGTAGTAAAGCCTAGAGAGAGGTAGTAATTCCGAACACTTGAGGAATGTGGCACGTGAGAGGCCAACACTTAATGTAGTATTTGTGTACTTACAAATGTGAGTTGTAAATGTTTGTAGGTATGCGTAAAAAACCAAAATGTGAGGTGTAAATGTTTTTTCGGGTTAGTGTTGAAAACCCGATTGTGTAGTGGATTCTCCCCGAGAGTGAGGAGCGGAGACGTAGGTCGGAAGGACCGAACTCCATCATTTTCTTATGTTTGAGTTTGGCTTTGGCACATTTATTCTTGTATATTTTCATATCGCTATTGTTGCATGTTTATACCGCACTTGTTTATATTGCATATCCTTGCTCATATATATTATTGTATATCATAATTGCTAGGATATTGCATTAGTAAGTTTTTAATTAGCATTAATATTAGATTAGATTAGAATAAACCATATTCACCACCCTCTAGGGTTCTTTTAATTGGTATCAGATCTTGGTGCTCTTTGATTTAAGCTTTAATCGCCTTGAGTTAAAGATCCAAGTTATCTTATATTGCTAATATTGTTTTGATTTTATTTGTATCTTGTTTGCATATATATTATGGATATGCACGGTACACCTAGCTTATGTTATGCCATTAATTTGCTCCTAGAATAGATAAGTTCCCCTATACTCAATGATGTGTTAGATTTAAACGTTTTGTTCAATCTAGACATTTTGATTTGTGGGAAATTATTAACGATGCTCATATTGTGCCCACTTTGGATAAATCCAAGAGGAGTAAAAATGATAAAAGATTATTTACAATGAACAAGATTTTGTTAGAATATTTGCTAAATGCTTTTAACTCATCGTTTTCTAACAAGTTTGTTCATTTTGATAGTGCTTACACTTTATGAAAATTTATTAAAGCACATCAAGGGAACTTGGAGGGGATCCGACAAGCTTTGGTGGCTTCCTCTTCAAGTTCAATTAGAGCATCATCATGCACATGACCGCTACGCAATAGCCCTAGCGAGGTATGCGATTCGGATTCCGAAAGTGAATTGTCCATTAGCGAACTCGCATGTGCATATGATAAATTAATGCATGCCTATAAGAAATTGAAAAATATTTTCATTAATCTTATAAGCAAGTATGTTAATTTAAAATCCGATCATGAGTTGTTAGCTTCTAAGTTTGATAATATTTCTAATAAAAATGTGATCCTCAAGAAAAAGAAAAATAAATTAAAATCAGATCATGATTCTTTGCTTTCAAACTTTGTTATTTTGACTCATGAAAAAAATGTCATGTTAGAAGTAGAAAATATAAAAAATGAGGTTAGCTCTTTTGCTAACAACTATATTTGCTCTACTTCTAATAACAAAAGTAGAAAATATAAAAAATGAGGTTAGCTCTTTTGCTAACAACTATATTTGCTCTACTTCTAATAACAATACTTGTATGCATAATGATGAGTTCTAGCTCTTTTGCTAACAACTATATTTGCTCTACTTCTAATAACAATACTTGTATGCATAATGATGAGTTCAATCATGTTAAGGATCGCATATCATCTTTAGATTCAACCCTTAAAACATGTATTGTTAATAATGATAAGCTTATGGACTTGTCTGCAAATTCTCGTGTTAACACTTCCAAATCAAACACCCACTATGCACACATATATAGCAAAATTTATAAATGTTCTATTTGCGGTCGAAAAGGCCACCTTGCTAAATTTTACTATGATGCATGTAAACCCATAAAATCTAACATTCCTAGTGCATCCCATCCAGTTTCATCATCATGTACACATTCACATGCTCATACTCACAAAGTTCATAATAAGTATGCTAATATGTATCAATGTGATTATTGTGGTAGATTTGGTCATTTGGCCAAATATTATTTTGATTTGAAAAAGGTTTCTCATTTGCAAAGTAATTTTAATAGACCATCTTTATTTGCAAATGTTCATCGTGCACTATCTAATGGTCATCATTCACAAATGCATCCTTTTCATTGCACATATTGTAATTGGAAAGGTCATTTGCATAATTATTGTTATGATTGTGATCGTGCACCACATGCGCCTAAACGGGATCATTACCCTGGGACATTGAGCTTAAATGGTAAGGGTTGTGTCCCTAAGTTTTCCGGCACCAAAAATTCTTAGGTGCCAAAACAAAATTAATTGTGTTTATGTTGTGTTTTTAGATTTTAGGATTTTATTTGTTTTCAAACATATATAGACACACACACACACACACACACACACACACACACACACACACACACACACACATTTACATTGTTTGAAAAAGTAAAAATGAAGAATTTGCTTTGATGTGTACTTTTGAATTCATTATAAAACAATTCTATCATGATATTTATGTGTTTGTGATTATGGATCATCTTTTGTGCTTTATAATGTATTCTTTATGTGGTTTGATAAAGTTTTACAAAGAAAATTCCCTTTATTAATCAAACATCATATTTAGATATATATACTTTGTTTTGAGTTTTAATATGAGAGGTTTGTGTTTAAGCAACCCCCCAGGTTTAGTGGTTACTTATTTTTAAATCATGTTTACCGGATGCTAAAAGTTTTTATATGGGTTGGAACAAGCTTAAGAGCTTGATATGGTTACCTCTCTTGTTTTCTTGTCATATATGAAAAAAATTAATATTGGTTTTTTTTTACTTGGATTTTTATTTATGATTTCATATGAGTGATTTGTTTTTTATTTAAACTTTCATGATTGTTATGATTTTCAAGGTTCTCGTGTTTTTTCCTTCATTTGAAAACTTTTTTTTCGTGATTCACATGTTCTTCATTCTTTTTGTCTTCATTCTTTTTTTCATGATCATCATGGTCTTGTTGTATGTGAGTTATGATTAGCTTGTTTTTCATCTATGCTTGCTCACATATGTTTGCATTGGTCATCATTGCATATATTTATTAAGGCTTTTTTGATAGGGGGAGCTATTCCCTATTATTTGTTTCTATACTCACCATGCTTATAGGTAGGGGGAGCTTTCGCGTTCCTATTTGTTTTATATCCCTATTTTTTATGTTGCCAAAGGGGGGAGAAATATGTGAGTATATTTATATTTATGAGTATTGTGCTTTATTGTATATTTTATATAAAATTTTTGTAAATTGTTTGTCATCATCAAAAATGGGGGAGATTGTTGGCCTTTTTGTTTTGATGATGTTTTAATAAACAATTTACAACTAATATTGTTTGTCTAGTGTTTGTGTTTTTATATTTACTCTAGATAAACAATCAGTTAGAGGTTGGATGGATTGCGGCATAATGATCATACCAAATGGAGGTTGATAGAAAGAGTGGAGTGAAGCCTATGCATAATTCAAGTCAAAGATTCAAGTTCAAGCTTCATCCACAACCAAGTTGAGCTACATCGAAGATCTATAGCTTGAGTACAATTAGTTTAGGTTTATGTTTTGTGTGTTTATACTTAGAGCTCAATATAACACATGAATACAATTCTTGATTTTGAGTAATTTTGACAAAATATTGAGTTATTGGGTTTTGGACTTAACAATCATTATATATATCTTTTATTAAGTCTATAAAATTATTTTATAAGGTTTCAAAACATGGTTTAACTCAAAAGTTAAAAATCAAGAAGTTTAGGTACACATGTATTTATAAGTTTTGTAAAATAGTAAGTTTTCACAAATACGAACTGATATATCAATCGGCACTTGTAGCTTCTATAGGATTTCTTATAATTTGGATATGCTATTTTGGGATCAATCTATTAGGAATAGGTCTACATAGTTATGGTTCATTCACATTAACTTCTAATTTCCTTCTTTAACATGTTTGTTTTTATCTTTATAAATGTTTCCCAAAGTTTTTTTAATTTTTGGAGTTAATTTGTTATGTTTAATTGAATTTACAAAATCAAGTTTTAATAAGTTCATGTATGTGCATGTGCTCGTGCATGTTTTTTGTAAAACAAATGAGTTTTAACAAAAGGGAGATGAAATTTAAAAAATTCTTTTTCTAATATATTCTATTACATATTTATAGTCATTTCTCAAAATTTTATTATTTTTGGAGTTGATTTACTATGCTGAATTGATTTTACAAAATCGAGTGTTTCAGCAGTTATTCAAAATCAGTAATAGCTGTATTCAAATAATTATTTCTCATAAATGGGAAGTGATATTTAAGAAATTCTTTCTCTAATATATTTATTTATATGTTTAGATATGTCTCTCAAAGTTTCATGATTTTTGGAGTTGATTTACTATATTTAATTGAGTTTACAAAGTTAGATACGCAAATTTCCAGGTTTCAGAATCTGTCAGTACTGTTCACGGTCGACCAGGACTTGTTTGGTAGTCGACCGTAGCACCGCCAGTGGCTCTGCGGTCGACCGCCAAATTTCCAAATTTTTTTTTGTTGCTGTGAACAATGTGGTCGACCAGACATGGCTCTACGGTCGACCGTTGCAGTAGCTCGTTGCCTATACGGCTAGTTTCCTGGTTGTGATTTTTGAGGGATTTTTAGCATTTTTCTTGGGTTCTTCCTGGCTTTGGGGTTTCCTATCACTACTACAAAAGCCCCTTATAGTAACAGTTAATTTATTAAACCGTTGCTATTAAAGCTTATTGAAACGGTTATTATCAATTCTTATTTTTTTCTTTCTATTTGAAATGGTTCTCAAGTATATCTCAATTAAATTAAAAGAAAAATATATTTTTTAATTAAAATTATGGCGGGAAACAAAATTTAGGGTGACCAAATAAAACCGAAAAAATAATCCATAAAGGCGGTGACTTCGATCTTAACGTCCGCTCCTCGCTCGATTAAACCCCACCGCTCTAGTATAACAACTCATCCTCATCGATCCCTCCACTCTCCCTCTCTCCGCTCTCACCTGACCTCCGCTCTCCTTCTCTCCCTCTCTCCGTTCTCACCTTACCTGCGCTCTCCCTCTCTCCTCTCTCACCTGATCCTCATCACCTCTGCCCTCCCTCTAATTAAACCCCTCCGCAATCACCTTATCCTCATCTCCTCCGCACGATCGGCCTATAAAAACTCCGATCATGCCACTGCTTTCCAGATCTTTAGCGTCTGTCCGATTACGCCTTAAGAACTCTGATCACGCCTCAAGACCGCCGCTTTCCAGATCGAGGTTGCTTCTATCCCCCTTTCCGATTTCTAGGTATTTTGTAGTTTTTTTTTATTTTGGACTTTATTAGTGATTTCATCTTTAGATATCTATGGTAATCTTCTAAATTTTAGATTGAATTGGGTTTATGTGAATATTGAAGTTTTATATAATAAAATTATTGTTCCAAATTTCTGATCTTTTTTTAGTGCGTTGGAGAGTTACGGTATACTGCTAGATTTTGAACTTTCTTATTATTGTGACTTATAAAAATCCCTAATCCGCTATCAATTCTGTGTATCTAATTTATATAGAAAAACCATCTATTTTTTATTTTGTATACAAAAAAGTAACTTTTAGTTTTGTTCTTATTAGGAAAATCCAGATCAAGATCTAAGAGACGTGTTTTTCATGCTCTTCCTCAACCATTATGAAATTTCTAGATATTTCGTTACATAGCAGTCTTTTTTCTTTTGACAAATTATAACTATTTTTTAGGATTAAAAGAAAATATTTTAGGGGGGCCTGTGAAATCAATTTCAGCATGCATGTAGCTTGTTGCAAACTTTTCTAGGTAACCCATTTTAGAAATTCATACAAAATTAAAGTATTGTTTCATTCCATGTTTGTAAATATGGGAGATAAATGCATTTGTCTTCTTTATTCAATATATTTATTTGTAGAAAACACTATCCCATCTTCGTACGTACTTGTAAGTTTAATGATGATGAGTGAAAGTTTACAGGTATATATGCAATTAAGCTCCACTGGGAACACTAGTAGAAAAACGACCAATCTAGACGGAACAATCTAGACGGAAAAAATTTCCGTCTAGGTTGAATCAAACTAGATGGATATTTTCCATCTAGGTTGATCCGTCTAGTTTGGATCAAACTAGATGGAAAGTTCCGTCTAGTTTACCAAACGAGACGGACAGGTCAACCTAGACGGAATTTCTGTCTAGGTTGCATCAACCTATACGAAAATTCCGTTTAGATTGAGCGGACAACCTAGACGGAATTTCCGTCTAGGTTGTATGGTCAACCTAGACGGAAATTCCGTCTAGGTTGCCTAGGGCAATTTAATGCCCTAGTCAGCCGCCGCCCCCCCAATCTATCTCATTCTCTTACTCTCCTCCCCCCCACTTCCCCCCTCCCGACCCCCTCCCGACCCCCCTCCTCCGCCGGCGCTCTTGACGGCGCCGATCCCCTGCCCCCCTCGACACCCCGCGCCCCCTCACCGACCCTCCTACCTCCGGCCCCTAACGAGCGGCCGGCCTCCCTTCCCCCCCTCCTGGCAAGCGCGAATACCGCGCCCCCTCTCACCCCCCCTCGTAGATGCACGCCTCGGCCCATTCCGACCACCCCCCTATTCCCCCTCCGCACTCCCCCCTTCGACCACCCCCTCCCCTCTTTCCGACGCGAACCCCCTTCCGCCCTTCCCCTCCCCTCCCCCGCTGCGCAGCCCCTCCCTCACCTCCTCCCCCACTCCACTCCCCCCCTCAACAGCCATCCCTCATCCTTCCCCCCTCCTCCCCCTCACCTACCCCCTCAACAGCCCCCTCATCCCTTCCGGCCGCCCTCGCGCACCACTCGGTCAGCCAGCACTCCCCGCTTCACCCCCTCCCCCGTCCGCGACCACGGTCCCGCACACCCCTGAGCACCGAGCCGCTTCCGCCTCCCACCCGTCCCCTCCCCTCTCGGCAGCCCCTCCCCCTCCGCACAGTGTCTGTTCTTTCATCTGCCTAAAAGTTATGTTTTTTTCTACCGAGCTTTAGAATTTTTAAATTATTATTATTTATTGTTAAATTTAGTTTAGAAACCCTAATTTATGATAAAAAAATAAACAAGTTCAATTCTGAAAATCCTAACTTAACTACATGCTAATTCATTTGAACAAAACCAGTAATCATATTTTTTTAAACACTTATAAACCCTAACTCATTTAAGTTTCATTCGTGCTATAAGTATGTGTGATTATTTAAGTTTGTGATGTGAAAATATGTGAAATAAATTTTTTAAAAAAATAGAGTGATATATAACACATTATAAATTTTTATAATGTGTTATAATCCAATTTAGGTGAATAAAAAAATAATGTTATCCCTAGACTTCCGTCCAATAATTACATCCAATTATTTGGACTTATAATATATGATATACGACTCAGATTTGGGTAGGAGACGAAGTTTTCTTCCAAAAATGAGCGTTTATTTTATATTATAGGAATAAAAAATTGGTACTGAAATTCGTAATTATTAGATCTGTCCTTCTCGGACGGGTTAGGAATATAGTTGTGCATACATCCAACTTTGTATACTTTGTATATTTTCATTCTTGAAAGTTTTGGCAGCACCTATTCGTTGTTCTCCGTGTACAATAAGCGTATGTTGTTTTGCGTTTCAGGTTATTACTGATACTCATAATAACATTTGCACAGTGTACAGGGAGAACAGCAGGTAGGTGCTGCCGAAATTTTTAAGAAATGAAAATATACAAAGTATATGAAGTTGGATGTAAGCACTACTATATTCTTAATGGATAGAAGCCTTCCTATGACAGCCGCAAGATTAGTGTAATTAGTTTCTATGTACGTTTTATATATATTTTATGTAGATAAATATTCATATTGTTAAATGATATATGAACGTATGTTTGATGTGTGTTGAATGTATAAGAGTAATGGATGTATTAGTAGTTGTGAGACTAATCGTATTTAATAATTATATATAATTTACAGATGAGGATAATTCCTGACAAGTCATGGATAGATATCCCTAGGTATCGTAGATTTCACGACACACGATACAAGGAGGGATGTGAAGCCTTCATGCGTTATGCGGAAATGAATCCGAGAAATTTAAGAAGCGGTGCTATGTACTGTCCTTGTTGTAAGTGTAGGAATTTGAAGCTGCTGAATAGAAATGATATACGGATTCACCTAATAAAATCAGGTTTTGATGAGAAATATAAATACTGGAACTGGCATGGGGAAGGTATCACTGAAGATGAGGATCCAAATATGCATGTTGGTACGTCCGGTGGCCAACGAATAGATGACACAGAAACATTGTTGAATGATATTTTTCCTCGACCTACAGAATATGATGTTGATGATAATGTCAAGGATGATATTGGAGACAAAAGTAAAGATAATAACGAAGTTGAAGCTGAAGAGGTAGGAGGTGTCGCGAGTGTCGAAAATATTGATGATATGCATTCCTCCGCAGAAATAAAGCGAATAATGGAGCTACTAGAAGATAGTGAAAAGGACTTATATGAGGGATGTACCGAGTACTCCAGATTTTCATTTATGCTGAAACTCCTTCATATTAAGACACTTAGCGGTATGTCAGATAATTATTTTGAAATGCTTCTTGATTTGCTTCGGACTGTAATCCCTGGAGGAGAGAATAGCATACCCCAAACAACTTATCAAGCTGAGAAGATTGTCTCTGCTCTGGGTCTTGATTATAATAAGATTGATGCATGTCCGAATGATTGTATTTTGTACCACAAAGCCAATAAAGACCTTCAAGAGTGTCCGACATGTGGAGTTTCTAGGTGGAAACAGCGCACAAATTCTTCAACAAGGATTACAACGGAGACAGGGATAACACAGAAGAAAATTCCAGTCAAAGTGCTTCGACATTTTCCATTGGCTCCTAGATTGCGAAGATTATACATGAACAAGGAAACGGCAAAGAATATGAGGTGGCATAAGGATGATCGAGTAGACGATGGTAAATTGAGACATCCTGCTGATGCTTTAGCTTGGAAGCATGTTGATAAAATTTATCCTCGTTTTGCCGAAGATTGCAGAAATGTAAGACTGGGTCTATCAAGCGACGGATTCAATCCATTTGGGGTAATGAGCTCTGGCTGGTCTACGTGGCCAGTTGTATTAATGCCATATAATTTACCTCCATTGCTTTGTATGAAACAGCCGTTTATGATACTTTCATTACTGATACCCGGTAATCATGCTCCGGGAAATGATATTGATGTCTACTTAGAGCCTCTATTGATGAGCTAAAACAATTATAGTCTGAGGGTATTTTAGCATATGATGCCCATTTAAAAGAGTCGTTTAGATTACGTGTTATTCTATTATGGACGATTAATGATTTTCCAGCTTATGCTAATCTGTCCAGGTACTCTACGAAGGGCAAGTGTGCTTGTTCTGTATGTGGTCCAGAATTTGAAGCTCTTCAATTACCACATAGCCGAAAGAGTTGTTATTGGTTTAATCGAAGGTAGTTGCCCTTGAGTCATAAGTACAGAAAATTATCGGCTATGTTTGATGGCACAGTTGAGAAAAGAATGAAGCCGCGTTAACTGACAGGTAATGAGATCATTCAATTACTTGAGGGGTTTCCAAAAGTTGTGTTTGAAAAAAAACGCTATTCTAAATTTAACCTGTTTGGAGTAAGAGATTACTTAAAGTTAAAAAAGCCATTGAAGCGTAAGCGAAAGGTCCGTAAAATGCAAGTTGAGGACGAAGCCCAAAAATTACCTAGAGGATGGACTAAATTTAGTATCTTCTTTCAGCTATCTTACTGGCAGAATCTTAAAATCCGACACAACTTAGATGTTATGCATATTGAGAAAAATATATGTGATAACATAGTATCCACTCTCCTACAAGATGCAAACAAGTCGAAGGATGATCTATGGGCGCGCCAAGATCTGACTGCTTTGAATATCCGAAATGATTTGCAACCTCAAGACGTTGGCCTTAAAAAATTAAAGTTGCCTCCGTCTCGTGTTACAATGTCAAATGAGCAGATGCAACGAGTTTGTGAAATTCTCAAATCGGTAAAGTCGCCGAATGGTTACTCTGCTAACATTTCAAATAATGTTCAGGTGCAAGAGAGAAAACTCTTAGGTCTGCAATTGCTCCCTGTTGCAATTCGTAACAATATGGATAAAGAAGCGTCGAAGATTATTATTGAGTATTGTGGATTTTTCAGAAAATTATGCTCTAAAGTCATAGATGTAGATGACTTTAAGAAACTTGAAGCCAATGTCCGAGTTACTTATGCAATATGGAAATAATATTCCCTCCTTCATTTTTTACAATTATGGTCCATCTTACCCAGCATCTTGCAAGAGAGGCTAGAATCGCGGTCCTGTTACTTATCGTTGGATGTATCCGATTGAAAGGTAATTTACGATTTTTCTAATATTTATTAATTGTATACGCGTTTTTAAAATTACTGTGCTAATAATTAACTTTTATGATTATAGGATACTTGGGCTGCATGAAAAACAATGTTCTCAATCGAGCTCGTCCCGAGGGCTCAATAGCTGAAGGATACGTGGCTAACAAATGCTTTGTGTTTGCATCACGTTACATGCATAAGAAGAAAACCACATCTCAAGCACCTCAAAAGGAGAGGAAGCGTGAAAAATACCTGAGATCTCTCTTAGATCAAATTCATGCATATGTGTTGGAAAACCTTGATATGTTCGAAGACTATCGAAGGTAACAAATAAAATCTGTAATATAGATGAGAAATATTCATTTTACATATAGTTGTTTATCAATACAAACTTATATATTGTTTATATAGGCGACATCTGGAGAAGCTTAAGAATGAAACAACCGGTAGGAATGCAGCGCACAATATTCAGAAAAGACATAAGAAAGAATTTTCTGATTGGTTAAGAATTGATGTAAGTGTTTTACAATTAATTATTGAACATTCATAATATAACATCACCTAAATATTCTCAAATTGTTTGTCTTAGGTTGAAAAATCACTTCTTGATGATACTACATTACCAGATGAAATTATTATCCATGCACAACGTCCTTATCACGAAGTGAGACGTTATAATGAGCATTTAGTGAATGGATATAAATTTTGAACGTTAGAGACCGATGATAGGAGGGTAACTCAGAATAGTGGGGTCATGGGCTTGTTTGCTCAAGAATGTTTTTCAAGTATAAGAGATCAGAATCCAATTCTAGCTGACATATTATATTATGGCCAATTAGAAGATATTGTTGAGGTAATTTACGGGTTTGGTAAACCAAAACAATGTACTTACACGATGTTCAAGGTTCGGTGGTGTCCTGCAAAAAAGCAAAAGGATCATTATGGATTTACACTAGTCAATCTTCACCGAGAAGTATATACGGATGAGAAATTCATTTTCGCAGAACAAGCTGATCAGTGCTTCTTTGTGAAAGATCCGAATGTCATGTCTGATTGGGTGGTTTTGTATACGGAGCCAAGATCTGTTGTTCTTCCTAATAACAATGAAAAAAATATTGAAGAAAGTGAAGATAATTATAGTGAACCAATTGGTTCATCAGATGATGTTTGGCAAGAATTCTCTTACGCACAGAATGTGGCGCTGGATGTAGGTATGAACTATATATGTTACACCACATTATCGATTTTTATCTTATCATAATAAAAATAATAATGCATTTCATAACAACATATCTCATGAGCATGTATACAATTTTTTCTTAACAATTGTCTTTATTAAATTTGCAGATGAGGAGGAGGATTAGGAGGCTCTTTGACCAGCCGGCTGATCGATCACAGAGTATCACCCCTGGTAGTGGTGCTGATGATACACTACCATCTCCGGATGCAGGTATAAAAATTAATTAATAATTTAATATATTTTATAAATTTTTAGTTATCTAGCTCATAGTGTTCATTTGTTGCATATGCGGGATATTCATCACCCGACGGTTCTGATGCAACACCAGAACCATCCCCCGACACAGGTATTAAATATTTAATAATTGATAATGGTCAATTAAAATTTAATATTAATGATTCTTCTTTCTTATGTAGGTGCTACTTGGACCCCGACATATCCATCATATACATTCCATACTGACTTGCGGCCAAAGACACAGGACTATCTCAGTTTACCCTTACCTCCGGACTCTCATAAGTCCAAGGCTGACTCAAGGAAGTACCACCCACGTGCTGCGAGAAAGTTACAGGAAATGCTTCCTATGTTGGAGACTAGGAAAGCTGATGCACTAGCAGCAAAAGATAGAGAGATAGCGAATGGTAAATTGTATAAATACTTTTAATTTTTATATTTGTATATTATATGATATATTATCATGTTGTTATTATTGTAGGTGCTAAGTCAGATCGCATAGAGGGACGACGTGGTGGAGGTAAGCCTGATTCTAAACAACCGCCAAGAGGAATGAGGGCCATTATTAGGTGGAATAGTTCTAATTTGCCCGTTGGTCCTTGGTCGACCCGATTGAATGCATATATTAGGGTTCTCGTGCGTAGATCGACCATTATCAACCCTTATTTTTATTTTCGAGAATTACCATGGACCGCATACGAGGCGATATGGACTGCGCTTATGGTAAGTGCATATTATTTTAGATTACCATTTATTAATAATTAGTAACTGATATTAAATTATCCTTACTAAATGTGTATGTAAATCTACAGGACTGCTTTTGCCTTGAGGACTTTGAGGGGGCTTGGAATTATGTGTTTAATGTTAAGGTTGAAGCAGTCCTCAAACAATGGAGGCATGAGATCAAACATGAAACCTATGACAGGTATGAGGAGGACTGGCAGAGGTTTTTAAACCTCGATGACCGAGTGGACGAGATTCATTTCATGGCTCTCCTCATGTATTGGGACAGCGATGTCGCCAAGGTTAGTTTCATGAAATTTAGTTTATAATTTTAAGATATCATTTTATTTTATATTTACAGAATTTTTTTTAAAGAATAAATCCACGAAGGGGTCAGAAAATAGAAGAAAGAAGCTGCATGACCATCACTTGGGCTCACACTCCTACGCCAATCTGGAGGATGTTTATTGTCAGGATACGATATATGTTATTTAAAGATTTAAAAGATCTTAATGTTTAGTATGATTATGAAATCTCAAAATTTATAATATGACAGGGGAAATCATTAATGCCGATACACTTGAGGGCAAAAGCGGCATATGGTACTTTCCGTGAACGATATAGGGGTGATGAGAAGAATCTGGATAAGATCACGGCAAATCTCGAGTTAGTGGTGAGACTTATACATATCTTGAGTAGTATTATTAATTCTATTTTGTTAACATTACGAGGAAACGAGAACACAAATAATATGGTCATTATCTTGAATTAACTATAAATTTGTGCTTTAGGAGGGATTTGAGACTACATCCAAGGAGGTTGCATCTGTCTACATTTCGTAGGAGGAGGAACAAACCGAGCCGGACCCTCACATGCTTTCTGCAGAGGAGAACATCAATCTCACACAGAACCTGATGGGTCATAATAGGTAAGGATGGTGAAAAATCGAATCAATTTGAATACTACATTCTATTTATATTTGTTTACCATTATTGAATTTGAGAGCAAAGTTTAGTATTTATTTCTCCCTAATAATAGGAGAGGAAGATATCCTCTGCACGGTGTCGGAGCTTCACCCGGTATAAGCATTAGATCGTCCACAGCATCCTCCACACCATCTACATCGACGAGAGCAGACACAAGCAGTTTCCAGGCTATGCCATTTGTCGCACGTATCTCTGCGTATCTGATTGACAAAATTGACCCGGAGCTGCATATTCAGGTGACTAACGAGATGACTAGAGTTGCGCTGATGGCGAACTCGATGGACGATCTCATGGGGTATGTTATACAATATTTAGACGGTGCTATTCCTTATAGCGCGTATGGTGGTATCATACGGATCATTAGATCGATTGGCGATAATTTCGGCGCTAGATAGAGTAGTGCTCAGGTACCTTATTTTTTCTTATATTTATAAATTCATTTTTATCTAATATGTTATCAAACACCACATAATGATTATTCAATTAAACATTCAGAGTGGAGATAATGGAGAGAGCAACACCCGTTCTCGTAATAGGGATAGAGATACCCCCGCCAACGACGATGGATGAGGTTTTTTTATTTTTAATGCAATAAACAGTTTTATTTGTTATAACACTACATTTATTCATGTCGTGTATCCTATCTTAGTCATGTGCATTGTTAGTATATATGTTGTTGGATGTGTATTAGACGGAACTGATTGATGTATATTTCGAGGTGGATGGTTGGATTTGTACAATGTGTTGGATTTGGTTATATTTGGTTTTTGGATGGAATTGTTATGAATTTTGATTATAATTGAATGGTTGAATGTATTCACGTGTACAGTATTTTCTGGATGTATTCAAATATTAATGTAATTGTACAGGAAAGTATAAATTCTAATTAATTTTTTTTGCTAGAAAAAAGGCAACCTAGACGGAATTCTGTCTATATTGAGTCAATCTAGACGGAATTCCGTCTAGGTTGTGAAAAACCAACCTAGACGGAATTTCCGTCTGGTATGTCAGACCAGACGGAATTTCGTCTGGTCTGCTATACCAGACGGAATTCTGTCTGGTATATCAGACCAGACGGAATTCCGTCTGGTCTGACATACCAGACGGAATTCCGTCTAGGTTGACTTCCGTCTAGGTTGATCAACCTAGACGGAATTCTGTCTAGTTTGATTCAATCTAGACGGAAGAAAAATAAACCACCCAAACTAGACGGAATTCCGCCTAGATGAACTAATCTAGACGGAATTTGGATCAACCTAGACGGAAATTTCCATCTAGGTTGATCAGTTTTCTACTAGTGGAACTTTCAACCACTATATACATGTGTTCCTTTGCTAGCTACTTTAGAAATATATATAATCTTTGTGACTCGATTTGTTCTTTTAATGTGTCTCTTCTTGGATCATGATAGTCTTTTAAGAATAGTTTATAATATTGTATGATTTTTATTTTTATTATTTTTTGAGTAAAATGGTGGACAACTATCCCCGTGTTTCATCAATTAAAACATGTTTAATGGATATTATTAAATTTTGGTTTATATGACTAATGCGCTAGTTTGACGCTCTATTTTTATTATTAAATTTGATTATTACCTCTATACATTTCTTTTTTGTTATGAGAAAAAAGGATAGAAATTAATGGTGAGAAGGTAATAAACAACTATGAAGGCTTTTTATTAGAAACTTAGAATTATATTTTTGCAATACATACTAATTGTATAAGCCTATATTACAACACTTATTCTGATAGTATTCTTATACAAATATATATTTGATTCATGTAAATCTAAATAAATAATCTATTTTGTGATTTATTCAGATATCTATTTGATTGTGAATGAGGTCCATATAAATTACATATGCTTGTCTTCATTACATATTTAATCATGTAGTATAAAAAGTTTATTATTTCTTCAAACTCTGTATCCATTTCAAAATTCCATGTCTTGTGAATAAATTATATATAACCCATTATATTTGTCCCCTATTGGGTTTCTCAAAACAATTGAATAAACTATGCATGAAATTATTATAAAGGAAAAAGAAAAACAAAATCATGAAACAATCCATCAGACATGGTCAATTTAAGAGACTCCACTTTATATATATATATATATACACTAGTAGGCCATTCACACCTTTTCCATGACTATTATACGCAATTTTACTGATAATTATTTCCTTTTGAAATGAATATAATGAATTTTATGTCAATTACTCTATTAGATACCTTAAGAGATGGAACACGATTACATTGTCAATAGGAGTTGGATGTATAAGGAGGAAAATGAATGCTTTGAAGATTTATTTATAGCTGGAGTCGATTGTTTCATTGAGTTTGCACTTCAGCATTCAGTGGAAGGTCGGTCCAATGTATGTTGTCCATGCAGAAAATGTCAAAACCGATAAAGCTATGATACGAAATCCATTAAAATGCATATAGTCAAGAATGGTTTTGTACATGGCTACACTAAATGGTATTTTCATGGTGAAAATTAAAAGAGGCTCCGGGAGGAAACAATTAATGTGCTTCCATCAATAGATGACATGGTAGGAATGCTAACATCTATTTGTCCATCGTCTTCGGCTTATGAAAATGACACGACTTTAGATTCATCAAATAGAACGGGAAGAGATAGGAATGTAAAAAACTTTGAAAAATTGATCGAGGATGCAAAGAAACCACTTTATCCTAATTGTCAGAAGTACTCAAAATTATCTTTTATTGTTCGTTTGTTTCAAATTAAGTGTTTGAATAAATGGAGCAATAAGTCACTCTCCAGTCTTCTTGAGCTGCTTAAAGACCTTTTACCTGAGGACAATCTTGTGCCAAAGACATGGTATGAAGCAAAGAAGGCGATGGATGAAATGGGCTTAAAGTGCAACAAGATACATGCATGTTGTAACGATTGGGTACTGTTTAGAGGGGAATATGAAAACTTGAATTCATGTCACGTGTGCAAAGAATCAATATGGAAGCAAAGAAGAGAAGATTCTCGAGGTAAAAATGTTCCTATTAAGATCCTTCGTCACTTTTTGTTGATTCCAATGTTGCATAGATTATATATGTCCAAAAAAATAGGTGTAGACATGACCTGGCATCACAACGCTCCTAGGGAAGATGGAAAAATGAGTCATCCTAGATACTCTGAAGCTTGGAGAGATTTTGATACAAAACATCCTTCATTTGGCATAGAACCTCATAATGTAAGGCTTGGTCTTGCTAGTGATGGATTTAGTCCTTTTAAACTAATGACAGGCGGCAACCGAAGCACATGGCTTATGGTTTTGATTGCATACAACCTTCCACCATGGTTTGCTATGAATCAATCTTTATTCATGTTGTCCCTTTTAATAGACGGTCCAAAGTCACTTGGTAATGATATCAATGTCTACTTACAACCCTTGATTGATGAGCTCAACACTTTATGGGAAGATAGTATCGACACATATGACGCGGCAAATGATGAAACCTTCAAGATGAGAGCTACCATTTTGTGGACAATCAATGACTTCCCTGCATATGGTATGTTATCAGGTTGGAGCACTAAAGGGTATATTGCATGCCCTACTTGTCATACTAACCATGGTTCCATATACTTACCTTGTAGCAGAAAATGTGTGTACTTAAGGCATCGCCACTTTCTATCGACCAATCACACATGGAGAAATGATAGAAAAATTTTTAATGGCAAAGAGGAGTAAGATACTGCTCCTATTCTGTTATCTGGACATGATGTATTAAATCAGTGGTAACATTATAATAATATGGCATTTGGAAAGAGAAAAAAATCCTGAAAAGCAACCAACACCAAAAGGTTGGAAAAAGAAGAGTATTTTCTTTGAATTATCATATTGGAAAACATTATTGGTGCGTCACAACTTGGATGTTATGCACATTGAGAAAAATGTTTGCGATAACATATTGAGTACTCTATTATGTCGAGATAGAAAAACAAAAGACAATCTTAATACTCGTAGAGATTTGCAAATTTTAAACATCAGGAATCCTTTGCATCCTAAAGAGATAGCTAGTAGAGCAGGAAAGTTTCTATTGCCTCATGCATCCTATAACATGAGCAAATAGGAGAAAGAAAGATCCTTAAATGTTTTGAAGGACTTAAAACTTCCTGATGATTTTTCTTCAAACTTCTCAAGACAAGTTCAAATTCGAGAAAGCAAGATCATTGGCTTGAAGAGTCATGACTATCATGTTTTGATGCAACAACTCCTTCCATTAGCCATGAGAACATCACTTAGAAAGGATGTAGGTCTTGTTTAGAATGACTACTGTAGCTTCTTCAGAGAATTATGCTCTAAGGTCATTGATGTACATCTGATAGAAAAGCTTGAGCAAAGTATTCCTATTATTCTATGCAAGCTTGAAAGGATTTTCCCTCCAGCGTTCTTCGATGTCATGGTACATTTGACTATCCATTTAGCGAGAGAGGCTAAACTCGTAGGACCGGTTCAATATCGTTGGATGTACCCTATTGAGAGGTACGGTAAAATGAATTATATTCACTTTATTTTATATTTATTCTGGAAGTATAATTTATAATTTCCATGTTGGTATTTGCTTACAATAAAGAACTATGTCCGAAATAGAAGCCGCCCAGAAGGTTCAATTGCTGAGGGGTACTTGATGGAGGAGGCCACAATATTTTGTGCACGTTACCTTGATGATGTGGTGTCAAAACTTTATCGACCAGTGCAACTTCAAGAAGGTCCTCTTGGTACAGGAAAGAGTAAAAAACTATTGGCCTCAGAATTGTACCAAGCATATCGCTTTATACTTGACAATATAGAATCAGTACACCCATATCGAGAGTATGTTTTGTGGATCTGTTTTATAGTTTCATTAATGTTTTTTTATTCTAATACTATATTGGTAATCCAGTTTATATGATAAACTTATAAAGCAAAAACATTCTGATTAGGACAACCGCCAAGTCCAAGTTGAAGGACATAGAAATTTTGTTGACTGGTTCAGATCTCATGTAAGCTTTCAAAACTACTTTACTTAAACTTTATAATTTTTCATAATAGCAATTTCTAATGCATTTAGTACTTTGTCATAGATTAATACATTAAAGAGACAAAATGTTCATTTAGATAAGGAAGTGATCAATCTCGCTTTTGGTCCTCTACCTGATGTTACATGTTATCCAGCATTTGGTGTCAATGGGTTTAAATTAGAAACCAAAGCCGTCGAGGCTACAAGAACAAAACAAAACAGCGACGTTGTGACTGTGGGTGATGAAAGTAAATTATTTTATGGGGTAATCGATGAAATATTAGCTATACAAGTACCAAAAATGAAACCTATTGCTTTATTTAAATGCTCTTGGTATGACTATAGAGAAGGATCGGGATGGAAGAAAGATGATTACAATCTTATATCCATTAGTACAACTTGGAATAGCTACATAGATGAGCCATTCATCTATCCATCACAAGTAAGACAAGTGTATTACTCAAAGTATCCTAAAAATCCAAACTGGAGTGTTGTGTGTCATTGGAAGCCAAGAGATACTTATGAAGTTCCTGAAGAGGAGAAATATACAGAAGAAGAAATTGAAAATGAAGATATTAATTTTGTTCAGAGTATCGATCCATGTATCCCTTCAGAAGGCATTACAATTGATGATGGTAATATTGAGTGGGTTAGAGAAGATATGGGATTTGACACATTTGTAAGTCAGAAAGATCTCGAGGGAGCTAAAAGTTTTCTTGGGAAGAATAAAAAAAAATCTCAGGTATTTTATATGATATTTTATCTTAATTGAAAATTTATTCATAATATTTATTATTTGCTTATCTTGAAAATATCCTTTCTTATATATGCAATAAATATTTATGATAAATATTGATGATAACTTGTTTCAGTAGGTACAAGATGCCACCTACAGTTGCTAACATGATGATGAAAAAGAAGGGTACAGGTATCCTTGGGAAGAAGAAGAGATTATATGTTGAGCCCTCTACTAAGCCCTTTTCCGAGAAATTTATGGACACAGATACAAAAAAAAACCTAATGATTATCATAAATCTAGTACTACAGATATTATATTATTTCATTTAAAAAATCTTAATTTCAACATACTGGATTATTTGGGGTGTTTATAATTGTACATCATATTTGGAAAATATGCAAATTTTTTAGTTTTGATAGATCTTGCATAGTTAACCATGCTGGCAATACAACTACAAAATCTATGGCAGGTATTATTTTTTCTCTTAACTTTGTAGGATATTTGTAGCATTTTCTATTAAATATATGTAGTATATACTTAAATAAGAATTATTTATAACTCATTGGATTCAAAGAAAGATTTATGTATATGGATGTAAATATCAATTTTTATGCAAGTAGCACAAAATATGTAACCAGTCATATTCCAACATTTTTTATGAGCTTTGTATTAGTCTGAAAAGGGTTGATGTACATATACAATCATTCAAAGAAGTCTATATGATACAATGCAGGGCTAACATGTTGCAAAAGTTTCAGGTATTAATTAGCTTTAAATCAAAGTTCTTAGACACTTAACATGGGCCGTAATTTTAGACTGAAGTTTCATTGTATGACATTATTCGGTTTAAATTGTTTGTAGTTTCTAAACATTCTGACTCCATTTGTATAGTCAATTACAGTTTAAATTGTGCATTTATAGATCATTTCATTCGATATATAGTCACAATTACACTATTATACATTTTAGTTACAAATCATGTCATCGATCATTTGTTTCTCTTAGTTTCTCAAGTAAGTCATCCAAAACGAAGTGCGCCTTCTGTATACCGTCGTAATATTAGTCCACAAGCCCCTGTGGTTCATGATCACATGCTAACTGTTGATGATGCAACTCTAATTATTGATGGTAATGATGGTGAAACTTGCTTTATTGATAACGCAACAAATTTGCTAGTTTCTGCAGGTATTTCTATCGTTTAGTGGTTACACTTTTGTTATTTTTAGCTTGTTATAGTGAGGACTTGCTTATGTAATGTTTTGCATCATTGTTGTTGTAAAGATAACACTGATAGTGCTTAGCACTAGCCCAAGACCGTAATACCCGAGAAACCCGAAAGAAACCAAGAGAATAAACCTCTAAGTATGAAGAAGAATATGAAGAACACTTAGAGAACACTTGAAAGACTTTTAGAGGAATGTAGAGGACTTATGAAGAGTAAGACTCTTTATTTGAACTTGCTTTATTCACTTGTTCAACTTTTTCTTCTTGCTTACAAATGAGAGAGGTGAGGAGGTATTTATAGCCTCCCAAAGATATGTTACAAAGGATCTAGATTCTTCTAATATCACCTCCATAGTTCCTAGATATTTTTCTAATCTCTAGAAATTTCTACATAATATCTAAATATTTTTATCACAAATTATCTAGATGTTTCTATATTATTATCTAGATATTTAGCTTAAAGATTTCTCTAGAACACTTTAAGGAGGTGATCAACCTTCTAGAGTGTTTCTAGAAAACCTCTAGAATTTGGACCTAATTTTGGATTTGGTCAAACTTAGAATAATTCCATCATAAACCTAAAATTAAGCTTGATCCAAAATCAAGTTTAATTTCAATACTCCCCCTTAAACTTGATTTTGTCAACCATCCCGAGCTTCGAGCGAAGTAACTCAAATTGGCCCTTTGGTAGTGACTTGGTGAAGATATCTGCAACGTTGTCTTCGCTTCGAACCTCCAAAGCTTCAATTGTTCCATCAAGCACCTTCTGCCGTATGAAATGATGTTCTAACTCGATATGCTTCGTCCTTGCATGAAACACCGGATTATTAGCCAACTTGATAGCACTTTTATTATCTCCATATTTTTGAGAGAACCCTCGAGCAACCAACCTTGCCTTAAATCTGTCAATGCTCCCATCCGTTTTTCGCTTAATTTGGTACACCCATTTACAATAAACGGGTTGGACATCCTTGGGTTTTGGAACCAAATCCCAAGTTCCGTTCTTCATGAGAGCATTCATCTCCTCCTTCATTGCGCCCTCCCACTCTTGAACTCCTTTTACTTCATCATACGATGATGGCTCCTCTTCATCTAATGGAGCTGCAAAGTAGCATGAGTAAGTAGTGACAAACCTTTCATCTCTGAACCGAGCAGGCTTAACAATGTTCCTTTTTGGCCGTTGATTAGCCATGGAACTACGATCTTCTTCCTCATCTTCCTCTTGATTAGTGCTCCCCCTTTCACCTTGCATCTCTTCTTCAAGACTTCCGCTTTCACTTGGCATTTGAACAATTAGTTCATCGATCTTGGAGGAACCCCCACCTTCTTGTTTGACCAAGACTTGAGGTGGCCCATAAAATGAGGAAACTTCATCAAAGACAACATCACGAGACACGGTGTACCTGTGTGTCTCTGGATCCATACACCTCCAGCCCTTCCTTTGTTCATCATAGCCGACAAAGATGCATTTCTTCGCCTTTGCCTCTAACTTGGTTCTTTGAGAGTCAAACACGTGGACGTAGCAGATTGATCCAAATATCCTGAGATGTTTCACTGTTGGATTCTTCCCATGAACCATCTCATAAGGAGACTTCATATTGTTCTGACTAAGTGGCATCCGGTTGATGACATACGCTGCACATCTCATGCCTTCCGCCCATAAGGCCTTAGGCAAATTTTTGTCATGTAACCAGCTTCTACATATCTCGCTTAGATGTCTTATCTTCCTTTCCGCTACTCCATTTTGCTGAGGTGTATACGGACATGTAAATTCTCTCTTGATACCATGTTTTTGGCAAAAAGAGAGAAACTCCTTTGACATGAACTTCCCTCCATTATTCGTCCTTAAAGTCTTGATCTTCTGACCTAATTCTCCCTCCACGGTAACCTTGAATTCTTGAAACTTGGAGAATACTTCTGATTTTTCCTTCACAAAGTATACCCAAGTGTACCGTGAGAAGTCATCAACAAACAGTAACATGTACCGAAACCCAGAATAGGAGGATGTTCTCGTCGGACCCATCAAATCACTATGGACCCTCTCCAACGGAGCGCTGCATCGTGAAGTGGAGTTGTCAAATGGAAGCCTATGTGACTTTCCATATTGACAGCCTTCACAAAGCTTTCCTTCATCATGAATCTTCAACTTTGGGAGCCCGTTAACCAAATCCTTATTCACCATAACCTTTAGCTTAGTCATATTTATATGACCAAGCCTAGCATGCCATATAAAGGCATTATCATTCGTACTCATCTTCTCAACATAAGAATTTGAGGCCGATAAAACATATAAATCCTTAACCCGTGCTCCGGTGTGAACCACGTCCGCTTTTAATTCTTTAATATTCTTTAAGAATTTAACGTCTCTTGGGCCAAATAAAACGTAGTTACCTGAGTCAACCGCATTCACCACAGAGAGAAGATTCTTCCTTACTCCAGGAACATGATATACGTTCTTGAGAGTGATTGGGCTTCCATCATCTCCTTCAATAACGACTGTCCCTTCCTTCTCAACGCGGTGGATTGAATTATCCGCAGTAATGATGGCTTCTTTCCCGTCATGACGCTGAAGACTAGAAAATAACTTCTCGTCTCCGGTAATATGATGGCTACAACCAGAATCCACAATCCAATCATTTCCAAGATTTTTAGCTGTGGATGTACCTGAAGATGCAGCCTCCACCGTGAAACATTTTCCCCATTCTTTGTCTTCAGTATGACCCTTTGATTCCGCCATATTTGTTTCCTTCAGCTTGACTCGACAATCCTTTTTGAAATGCCCAAGTTTTCCACACCGATAACACTTGAATCGCTTCTTGTCTCCCGTAGAAGATCCTTCTCGTCCAGCATTATTCTTCACATTACCATATTTGGGTTTGGCTCTGAAGCTTTGTTGTCTTCTCGCTACAAAAGCGCTCCCCGAGTCATCATGGACTTTAACTCCCGCCATTTGCATGGCTAGTGATTCTTGCGAAGCTAGTAGATTTTCAAACTCCTCCAAGGAAGGTTGTGTAGCCCATCCTTGAACTGAAGTAACAAACGGTGTATATTCAGGTCATAGACCACGAATAATAGACCGCTTTAACCGTGCTTCCGAAATCGACTCTTCCGGATTGAGAGTATTAATCTCAGAGCAAAGATTTTTTACCTTGATGAAAAACTCTGAGATTGAAGACGCCCCCTGCTTCGCATTCGTCAACTCGTTCTATAACAGTTGTAGACGAGCCTCGTTCTTCTTGTTGAACAATTGATCTAGTGCCTGCCAAATAGCACTTGCGAACAATTGATCTAGTGCCTGCCAAATAGCACTTGCGGATGTACATCTTGAGACATGCTCAAATAGTCCTGAAGATATTGACCTCTTCAAAGCAAACTCCGCCTTGGCATTCTTCCGTGTCCACTCCTTTGTCGCTTCCGCTGTTGCAGCATCTCCCCTTGGTGGTGTTGTGCTGCTACCGCCGACGACATCCCATAAGTCCTCACTAACCAAGTATGACTCCATACATGACTTCCATAACCGGTAGTTAGATTGGTTTAAGATCTCCATTCCCAATCCAACGACACGACCCATTGATTCCATACTTAGAGTAAACCCGAGCTCTCTTTAAACCCCGATCTTGAAGAGCACAAGATTAGAATGGCTCTGATACCATGTAAAGATAACACCGATAGTGCTTAGCACTAGCCCAAGACCGTAATACCCGAGAAACCCTAAAGAAACCAAGAGAATAAACCTCTAAGTATGAAGAAGAATATGAAGAACACTTAGAGAACACTTGAAAGACTTTTAGAGGAATGTAGAGGACTTATGAAGAGGAAGACTCTTTATTTGAACTTACTTTATTCACTTGTTCAACTTTTTCTTCTTGCTTACAAATGAGAGAGGTGAGGAGGTATTTATAGCCTCCCAAAGATATGTTACAAAGGATCTAGATTCTTCTAATATCACCTCCATAGTTCCTAGATATTTTTCTAATCTCTAGAAATTTCTACATAATATCTAAATATTTTTATCACAAATTATCTAGATGTTTCTATACTATTATCTAGATATTTAGCTTAAAGATTTCTCTAGAATACTTTAAGGAGGTGATCAACCTTCTAGAGTGTTTCTAGAAAACCTCTAGAATTTGAACCTAATTTTGGGTTTGGTCAAACTTAGAATAATTCCATCATAAACCCAAAATTAAGCTTGATCCAAAATCAAGTTTAATTTCAATAGTTGTAAAGTAAGCCGTGACAATAACAAAAAAGGTAATAGGAAACCTACTAAGTTAGAAATTTTTCGTCCTCCGTCTGGGCAAAAGCATATAGTTACTTGGAGAGATGGACAACCTGTTAGTCGCACTATGTTTTAGCTTTCCCAGGAGCTTGGTTATTATGCCCGGATAGGTAGGCTATTCCCATTAGGTAAGGAGTGGGATGATGAGTCTCGAGAAAAGATGGGTGATGTTATGGAACTTATAAAGGTATATCTATTTATTTTTTATGATTTAAAATTGATTTATTTTTCTTAGGTTATTGATCCTTACAGATTGCTATTTGTTTAAGGATTATTTTATTTAGGAGAGCAAAGATGAAGACCCTAAAAACCCTAGAATCAAGCTGCCGGTGAATATGTTTATAGTTGTTTGTTGGTGCACTCTTACGGTGTAGGCGACATTAAGATCTTGGAAAACAACACTAAAGAAAAAATATTACGATCAGTGGAAAAAATGCTTCTCCCCAACAACGTGACCTTATTGTCTTTGATAGAATCACTCGCAATGATTGGGAAGACTTCGTCAAATATATAGACAATCCCGATAAGAAGGTAATCTTTTAACGAATATTCTCAATTTTTTTTCTTTGGGTCATTGAATAAGTCTTTTCATTAAACCAATAGAAATATTTAGTACTCGAGTTTTAAACTTTTCAAAATTTTCACGCTTTGACAGTTTCAAATATACAACTTGCTTTTGGATTTTTAAAACCTTAAACACTTGCAAAATTGAATATATTAACAAGAAAAGGTTTAAAAGAAGAATGTCCTACAACATTGGCTTTCAAGCACGATTGGCGTATTTTATATGTGATTGACGTAATCTAAAACTCCATTCTACCCGTGTGATTTTCTTATATGGTATCTTTTTAGTGGTTAGGACCATGGAAGCTATTCTTAGTTGAATTCTCTTGCTAGATCATGGGTGCAAGCAAGAAGAATTCAAAGGTTGTTATTAATCTTCACCGCTAACTAAGATTCTAATTTGTTACCTTTATCTATTATCGATTAGATTATTCAGAAGTGAAGTGCCCACCGGGAAATATATTCTTTTTTCTTTTTGCTAACCTTTTTCCTTTAAATAATTAAATTTCTTAAGCAATATATTCTTGTATATATCTGTATGCCAATGTTTGATGACTGACAAAACCATGAGTTTTGATTTTAGCTATTGAGATACTGGAAATAGTATCACTTATCTTAACATATAGTGCAGTTATTCCCCTATTAAACCAACCATATTGATTATATTGCTGGATGTTTGTATTGGCATTGGTATATCACTTTTACAAGAACGTGGTTACGACAAACTTGTTGAGGACACAACGAAGACAAAAGTTAAATAGTGACATCCTGGATGACTAAGTAGTAATGTATCCATGTTAATCCCAACAACAATTTTGGCATATGCAAAAGGCTGATGGCCCAGCAATGTATGCTATAAAATTAAACAGTCATGTACCTTGGGACTAAACCTCGCAACTGCTGACTTTTTCACTCTTAAGTTTTGAATTTTGCTACATTAACATCAAATAGATCCTGGTAACACATGTTTTCCGATCTCGCTACTGAACGATTTCCATCGTAACATGTACATTTACACAAATTCAGGGAATGCATCGAAAGGCTTGAATGCCACTGTCATCTAAGCTAAAATCAAAATTAGCTCAAAGATCTTATGTTTTAAAGTGTTTGCTGCTGCAGGCTGCTACAATCAACCGAATATTAATTTATAGAGGCTTAAATGTTTCGTTTTTCTATTTCTAAGTCTTCATTCTTCGTGGCAGGATGAAGGCTGCGAGGTGATGGATGGTGAAGGGGAGAATATTTTGGATAGAATCAGTTGGAAGAAGACAAAACATTGGGAGAGACTCGATGAAGGAAGAACTCATCTTGATAATTAATGGGCTCGCCATGATCTTTATCATTCAAATTCTAATTATTCATGGTTTATTGCTTCACTATCATAGGTCTTTGAATTAGTTCTCATTTGTTAGATTTGCATTTTAGTTAAGAGTTATAGCATGTGGAAAAGTTGCGAACCTTGTAAATGGTCTAAACAAGTATTATAGTTGATTATCACTTTATTAAATTTATTGACAAATCTTGTATCGAACACACATTATTTTTAATTAATTACGTTAATTTCTTATTTATGATGGTAATTATTTGTTTCATTTGAATGATATCATGTATTGAAATAAATGATTATTTATGATGGTAATTATTTGTTTCATTTGAATGATATCATGTATTGAAATAAATGATTAGAAATAGATGAATATCATTGCTACAATTGTGTTTCATTTGAATGATATCATGTATTGAAATAAATGATTAGAAATAGATGAATATCATTGCTACAATTGTATGCGAGAATAAGCAGTAATATTTTGGTAAAAATATCTTTTTAATACCCGACAGCAACGGTTTTCTGTTGATAATATACCTTACCGGTGGTTAGGATTTTGCTGATGTTGATATTTTAGTTTTTTTTAAATAGTAAATCTTATAGCAACGGTTGCCTTTTGTTGTTAATAGACTATAGCAACAGTTAGGATTTGCTGACATAGATTTTCTATTATTTTATAAAAATTAATCTAATAGCAACGGTTGTTATATTTACAGCGGGTTTAGATCGTTGCAATAAGCTAATTGCAACGACCTTAATAGTAACGGATTATTTGTAACGGTTTTAATTGTTGTTAATGTATTAGAAACGGTCCGTACCGTTACTAATAGGCCTATAAGCAACAATTGGAACCATTGCTGTAAGGGGCTTTTGTAATAGTGTATATATACCCCATCATACCTCAGTCCTCTTAACCAACTAAGAGAATGTTTTAAATAAGTTTAAAAGAGTTTCTAAAAGAGTTGAAGTTTTGTTTAGTTTGGTTAAAGGTGTTTAGAGCCTTGTTCCAAGTTTGATTTTGTGAAGAGATTTTCACAAGAGCTAGAGGAGATCATCCTTCTTGTTTGAGCTTCATATCAATCTCTCTCTCTCTCTCTCTCTCTCTCTCTCTCTCTCTCTTGTCATCATAGAGAAGTTTCCTTAAACTCAATTCTAGCTATTTATTATTTTGGTTATAATTTCCATAAGCTAGATTTTACATTGAGTTTATGTGAATAGTGCTCTATGAATAATGCTCTGTGAACAGTGCATCGGTCGACCGATACTGTTCATCAGTCGATCGATCAATGGTCAGAAGATAGTAATGGCTAGTTTTGGGATATTTGGCTATAGAGGCTATATATATGCCTCATGGAAATTTAGAAAAAGGTTTTGCAATGTTTTCAATGGTTTTTGGGCTGTTTGTTTCAAGTTTTTGAAGATCAAAATTCGTTTATGTGAAAAGGTCTTCATAAGATAAGGAATTCAATTTCGAGTTTGAAGCTTTCATCCTCAACATCTTCATCTCTTATTTAGAGAAGTTTTCTAAACTCTTCATCTAGCTTTTTATTATTTTGCTTCTCATATATTCATGCAAGATTGATTTGAGTTCAATTTGTTTTACTTATTCTTTCACACGCAACCATTGAGCTTAAGTATTTCACATAGAGTATTATTGGGTTGTGAGTGTAATTGTTGAGTGAGCTTTCAATTTCGTTCTCAATTTGTATTAGAGAACAAATCTTGTTATTTGCACTTTATTGTTGAGAACACGTTGTAATACACGTTGACACTTAAAGGAGTGGTTGGTAGTGACGGGGTCAATTCCAAGAGGAGTGACTTGGTTGTAAAAGCCTAGGGAGAGGTAGTAATTCCAAGCACTTGAGGAAGGTGGCACGGGTAAACAAACACTTAGAGGAGTATCTTGTGGGATTGACAATGTGTGATTGTAAAAGTTTTCGGTGAGCTTTAAAAAACCGAATTGTGTAGCTTTTGTGTTGATAGTGGAGAATCTCCTCGAGGGTGAGGAGCGGAGACGTAGGTCGAGGGTGACCGAACTCCATGAACATATTCTTGAGTTTGTGTTTGACATTGGCGCACTTCTTCTTCTTGTGTATATTTTCGTACCGCCTATTGATTATTTGTTTATCCTTGCATATATATTATTGTATATCACATTTGCTAGGATATTGTTAATAAGTTTTAATTTGGCATCTAAATTGGATTAGATTAGCAATTAACCCCCCCCCCCCTAGGGTACTTTCAAGTCTTATCTTTATATATGCAACCATAGTATATACTTGTGATCTATTAGCAAGGCAATACATGCAGCTAACATTGCTATTATATTGGTGAGATACACCATGACGATATTGACCAAAATTGAGCCTTCAAGTTGTAACAATCTTATATGGCATATTCATATATAATTTGCTCAGTGTGGTATTTGGTTTTCATGGTATAGTTTCATGATAATTTCTTCAGATATCATTACGTGCATTACTTTAGTTATGTTTTGCATTTCCATGTTCTCCAAGAGAAGAGATATAAGACAAGCAATGCCACTGGGTATGTATGAAGAAAGCTTCTTTTGATTATATTAGAATCATACTTGACAGCTTTGAGTGTATTAGCTTCAAGTGTACCGATCTTATTTGTTGAACTTTACCCAGCTTATCATATTTGGGATATGTATGGAACATAATGTTCTTTTCATGCTTATATAAAGAATAATTTATGCACTAGATATGGAGTTAACGTTGCGTCTTTCAGTTCGATCTGTCCTTTGATGTGTATATGAGTTTTTATGCTATTGCAGTTGAAAATTATCAAGTTTCTTTGTCAAGAAAGGTTTATTATACTTTATAAGATTGTGATGAAGAAAGAGTTGAAAGAAAAAATTTATATGCACAGTAGAAGATACCTTATGGTGGTTCTTATGTTGCTTTTGGTTGAGAAATTTTAGGGACACGATTATTTCCATTGTTAGTATAATCATGTATTAATTTCACAAATGTTAAAGATCTGAGGGACTATATTTAAATTTTTTTTTTAAATGTAGGGGGCTACAAATATATGATACGGTGGGGATAACGTGCTCTTGTTAGAAGATCAACACACCATGAGGTGGATATCTGATTAATTAAGGGACTAATATCTGAATATGTCAACATATGGGATTTTTTGAAAAAGTCATTTTTGAGGCTGTAAGATAAACGAGACCAGCTCAATTTTGTATTTTTTCAAGATAGTGCCCCGACCTCTTATATATATACTTGGCCCCCAATTAATAAAAATTTGCAATTATTCTCTCATAATTTTAAATATTTTGCAAAGCGCTACGACCAAATTTAAAATTAGTCACCCAAATATTTAAAGATTTTAAAATTACTCTCTTAAATGTTCATAAATTAGTCCCTCAAATCATTAAACATCTCACAAATTACTACCTCAAATTAAAAAAATTGTCCATCAAATCTTTAACGATTTTGAATTACTCCCTTAAATCTTCAAATTTTAAAATTAGTCCATCAAATTTTTATACATCTTGCAAATTACTACTTCATATCTAAAATTAGTCCCTCAAGTCTTTAACTATTTTGAAATTACTAGCCTCAAATTTCATATTTTGAAATTTCCCTCGAATTTATGTTGGCACCAATTTTTAATATGATGGTGGGTATGTTCACCCCGCAATTTATGTTGGCGATGATTTTTTCCTATATGGGAGGTAAAGTACACCATGATGATCACAACCATGATTTCTTGCTTTTTTTTAGAGTTTGAATCAAACATTAGAAAATGAGGAATCTATTCACACATCAATTTATTTTTTTATCAAGTTGAATCAACTAAGAAAAGTGTTGAAAATTATTTATACAACATGTTTTTTTAATAAAACAAACAGAAGAAACACTTTTCCATATAAGTAAAGGAAATATTAAAAAATAAAGGAAAGGTGTTTCGTTATAATTATGAAAAACAACCAAGTAGGCCGTTAGGTGCGCTCGGGCAATGAGTTTCTCAGACCCATTTCCTAGAAAGGTTTTTTATATATTGATTCTTTAAATATTTAATGCATTTTAGTCCCTCAAATCTTGAACAGTGTATATTAATCCCTTAAATCATATAGGATCTTACAAAATGGTCCCCCTTTTAGTTGTTAGTTAAAAAACCTAACCAAGGTTGGGTTAACTCTTAACCAAAAATCTGCAATCACCAACTTCCCCTCTCTAATGTTTCCAATTATTGAAAAGCCCAACTTTAGGTTAGGGTTTTTTTCTAATCATTGGAGAAGAACTCAAGTGAATTTAGGATTTTTTTTTTTAAAGCAAGTATTGGGTTTAAACTATTAAGAAATAAGTTTGGGTACTTAGTAGTGGGGTAAAATAGTTACTTTGTCTCCAAGCATTAGAATGTTCCTCTCAAATCTAACATACATTAACTAGAAGAACTATTTTGCAAAAACCAATAGAATTTGAAGGACTAATCTCCAATTTCTAAGATGTGAGGGAGCAATATGCGACTATTAAAGATTTAAATGACTAATATAAAAAAACTCATTCCTAAAAATATGTTTGAGTTAGAGTTGATTTTTGGGAAAAGGACTTCCTAAAATCGTGAGTTTTCTTGCAACTCCATTTTTTCGATTCTTGAAAAGCTCACTTTCTGAAATTTAAAAAAAATTGGGAAAAGATGTCTAAATGCAAACGTCTAGTCAATTATCTTTTTCTCTCTCCATTTCCTATCATCATGAATCCTCATTTTGAGTTTTCATCCAAACAATAAAACTATACATAAATCAATTTCCACACGTCCTTCTTCTAACTAATACAAAATTGTCATTTCTAGGATATCTATGGAAATACGTAGAAATGCTTTTCTAAGTTGGAAAAATCATTTCCTACAAATGTTAAAAAACAACCAAACAATCACAAAGTCCATAGACTATTCACATCAAATCAGATTGGCTGAGCTAAGAAGTTTTATTGATGAGAATCGAAAATGTTTAGAGTTCGGACTATGTTGTGTCGTTATAAGTTGAAACCATGGTGGAAATATTCTGACAACCCCACAAGAGAAACTATTATTTAAAAATTAAGTTCTAATCTAGAATTTAATTTAGCATGAACCACGACAAATATATTTTTTAAAATGGTGAAGAATATCACCATTTGTGAGAAACTCATTTCCAATGGTCGAAATGGATTGGAAAAATGTATCATTGCAACAAAATATTCATCTGGATTAGTGGTAGGATTCTAATTGTGATATGTATTCTAATTTTTATGTATGTGTTCTTCAGAACAAAACTCAATAAAACTCATGAAACAATTTTTCTGAAGTTTGAGATTCTAACATTTTGACATCTTTCCGAACTAAAGAATTTACAAGAAATTAAATATGCCCCTTTTTTAAGGGCGAAATAAAAGTGAAAGCTATAGTTCAGTTGGGAATGGAAACCATGGAAATGCATTTCTTTTGGGAGATAAAGTTTTCTATTGCAAAAAACTTGAGGGGAGATAGTATCCTTTTAGATTTTCTAGGATTGTGTTATTTTATTAAAAAGGTAAAATTTTGCAAAAATTTTAGGGTTCTTGTTTCAAAACCCAATCTATAAGAACCTTGAACTTTCTTCACATACATGTTACCAAAAAGTTTCAACACTCCAACTTCTTTGTTTTTCATTGCTTAAAGTAAGGACAGTTAAAATATGAAGAAGATTTAGATTTAGATTTTTTTTAATGACCCATTATCATTTTTCAAGAGAATTTTCAATAGTTTAGAGAGTTTAGTATGTTAGGACATAGTCTATAAAATAGCTGGTATTTGAGTAATAACAAACTCTCATTTTGTATTGATATTTGTTTGAAATGATATACTACAGGTGAACACAGATACAAGAAGTGTACATGGCGGACTGACACAAAAATTAGCTCAAAAGATAATTTCAACCTCCTCACCATCAATAGTCAATAGTGACTCATTGATGGTGGGATGAGCTCATCGATGGTCTACAGTGACTCATTGATGGCTACGGTTACTCATCGATGGATACATTTACAAGTGATGATTTTGCTGAGAGAGTTTTTCATATCAACGATGGCGTATCAACCATCGCTAGTGTGTAGGAACCCATTGATGGTTGAGAGCCACCATTAATGGTAAAGTTGGCTAATTAAAAAATTTAAATTTTAATCTCAGCTGTTCATCTTTCCTTTAAACTCCAAGCTCTACCACATTCGTGATATCTCTTTCCTTTCCTGACTTATTAGGGACTATATATCATTAAAAGAGATAGAGAGAAGGGAGAGTTCTAGGGTTTTGAATTATGCAGAGATTTCATTGAAGGTTTTGACTCCTTGAGCCTCGACAACATCTCACTTGTTGCGTACAACATCTCTAGATTGATTCATCAATGAGAGTTGCCCCTGAATTCATCATCTACGTACATCATTCTTCATCATGCTACACTTAGATTACCGAAGAATAGTTTGTTTATCAAAAGGGCTATATGATCTTTCATATTTTCTAAGTAATTATGATTGTTTAGTTTTGTTTTGAACTTGTTTTTATGGCATACTCAAGCCAGTTAGAATTGAGGGTTAAGGACTAGCTAAGATTAGATGTTTGTTTCCGTAGAATTTTTTTTCTTTATTGTATAACTCATTATAAATTTGATCGTTACAATAAGTTCAAAAAGATCGTTCTTTTTATAAGACTCTTTATACAATGAAAGAAATAAAAATTACAACTCTATCAAACAAATACAGAGAGATCGTTTATCGGTCTTCTACTTATACGGGATCTTTTCCCGTGTCGGGGATGTCAATATCCGTGGACCACCTTTAATCTGGATCCGGTTGATGGAAAATTCAGCAGGGCTTCACCTTCACTGAGGAAGTATTTGATTTGAAGCACTGAGATCGACCAAGCGAAATCAGTACTCTTCTCGAGATTAAGACCAAGCCTACTGGAACGGTGGAATCGGGCTTCAGATCATTCGAATAGCTCCTTCTTTATGCTGGAGTTCGCCGGGTTCTCGCTAACCCTCACTGAAATTCGTGCTCCTTGACTCTTCAATCCAGCAGTACCTCCACGTCTTGATAATAATTTGCCCCCTCTGAAAGGAGACCCTAAGCTTGTATTTATAGGGCTCCAGATGCGGGTATGTGAATGAGAACGAGTGATTTGGCCTTATCTTCAGTCAATAAAGGCCTAACCACGTTTGTATTTTTTTTTTTTTTTTTTTTGTTTTTTTTTTTTTTTTTTTTTTTTTTTTTGTTTTTTTTTTTTTTTTTTTTTTTTTTTTTTTTTTTTTTGTTTTTTTTTTTTGTGTTTTTTTTTTTTTTTTTTTTTTTTTTTTTTTTTTTTTTTTTTTTTTTTTTTTTTTTTTTTTTTTTTTTTTTTTTTTTTAGGGGGGGTGGGGGGGGGCCTGGTGGTTTTGGGGGGCGGGGGGGGGGGGTGGGGGGGTGGGGTGGGGGGGTGTGGTGGTTTTTTTTTTTTTTGATGATATTTGGTAGTAAGAACCCCTGGAACAGCATAAATCCCAAGAAAACCTGTCAAAACCATCGAAAAACGTGTCCGGATGTTAAACCTGCGTGGAAACACCGCGCTGACCCAACGGGTCTGGGCGTGGGTCAGCGCGGTCCGACCCCGCGGTCGCGGTGTCTGAACGGCGCCGACCCTTCACGGCTCACGGGCCCAGGAGACGCGACCGACCTGGCGCCGTGCGCGCGGGTCGGACGCGGCCGGACCCGCCGGCCGTGGCCGACCCGCGTGGCGTGGGGTCGGCGCAGGCGCCGACCGCGCGGCCATGGCTGTCTCGTGCGGTTCGACTCGCGTGGGTGCGGGTAGTTCGGTCTTTTTGCTAAACTGTTTGGTGTTTTCTGACTTTTTCGGGACTTGTACCTTCCACCGTTTTGCGTATTCGACCGTCTTGTTGACTTGTACGATTTGCTAACTTTTTTCATGTGCTCCTTAGCTTATTTACGGCACTTGGAACTGACCGACGAGCACAAATTGACTGACGAGTGCATTTGGTCGCTTGGAGTTGATCGACGCGTGTGAGCTGATTGATGCATGCGAGCTGATTGACGTGCGCAAGCTGACTGATATGCGCGCATTGACTGACACTCGCGAACTGATTGACACGCTCGTGCTGACCGACGTGCGCGTGTTGTCCGACGCGCGAGAGCTGATTGACGAGCACGTGCTGACCGACGCGCACGAACTGATTGACGCGCACGTGTTAACTGACGCGCGCGAACTGATTAACGAGCACGTGTTGACCGACACGCACGAACTGATTGACACGCGCGTGTTGACTGACATGCGCGAACTGATTGACGCGCGCGTGCTAACCGATGCGCGTGAGCTGATTGACGCGCACGAGCTAATTGACACTCGCGGGTCACTTGGTTCGTCGTTTTGCTTCTTATGCTTGTCGACAACATATGATCCTCTTAGACTCGGATAACAACGTTCGTTGTCTTCTCTCCATCTTGAGCTGTGTATGGACACCTATAGGCATTTTTAGATGCCTACAGATACCCCCTTCAAAGCATTTCAGACTCATTTCTTTTATAGAAGAGTCTGGAAGGCTTTGGATAAGATAGGAATTTTCCTTAATTTTGTAGAGGGACCTGTGAACTGCTTCAATTCTTGACTTCTTCAGCCTTCATTCTATTCAGTATTTTGTCGAATAGATGAAGTTCTTCCGATGCTGCGTTTATCGTCTGACCGCTGTCGAAATCTTGAACTGAGATTGGTGTGTAACTTATTGAGTTGACTTGGAACTGATCATCTTCGTCAGAAATTCATATCTGAATCCGATTGAACTCCTTGAAATCATCGTTTGCCTTATTTTGGCGAGATTGCTGATGCGTTGACCGGCATCGATCTTTACTGTAATGCGTTGACCGGTGTTAACACAGTTTATACTCGTACGTTTGCTGGAGTCTACACAGTTTAAGCTCTTAAGGCATTGGAGCGTGGCGGTCCCAAATTCTAGGCTGCAGGACCAACTATTAAAGTTGTTTCGTCTACAAATATGGATCTTATCTCAAAGTCGTTGGATGCTCAAGTCACGAGACCAACTATTGAAGTTGATGCGTCAATGCTCCGTATTTATAGAATTTTTGGCAAATTTTCAGCCATCAACGGGCTTGATTAGCCTTTACCGACTACCGTTTGAGTCGGGCTAGCATGCAAATTGTTTAAATCCGTTCTGCACGTAACGTTGTGTTAAAAGAGTTAACTCTTTTAGTGCTACGATATTAAATACGTAGACTTCGTCTTTCTCCTGTAAAAAGACTAAACAGCGACATGTATCAGACGTAGACTTAGGATTTTTGGTAAATCCTCAGCCTTCAACGGATTTGACATGCCTTTACCAATTACCGTTTGAATTAGGCTTGCATGCGAATTGTTTAAGTCTGTTCCGCATGTGACGTTGTGCTAAAAGAGAGTTAACTCTCTTAGTGCTACGATATTGAATACGTAGACTTCATCTTTCTTACGGGAATAGACTATCCGGCAACGCGTGTTAGGCGCTGGCTTATCCCTACTTAGGATTTGGGATAAACTTCCCCAGACTGGATTTTGGTGTCTTTTTTAATTGGTGAAAGACTAAACCGACAACGCGTATTAGGCATAGGCTTATCTCTGTTTAGGAGTCGAGATAAAGTTCCATGTACGTATAAGGTGCGGATTTTAGTGTTATTAATAATGACCCGCCACAATGTCGAATATGTGGGCTTTTGTCCTTTTTTACGGTCAAAGACTAACCGGCAACGCGTATTAAGTGCCGACTTATCCCTACTTAGGTTTCGGGATAAAATTCCCCGCGTATGTAAGGCGCAGATTTTGGCGTTATTAATAACAACCCGCCACAATGTCGAATATATGGGCTTTTGTTATTTTTTACGGTCAAAGACTAACCGGCAATGCGTATTAGGCGCCGACTTATCCCTACTTAGGCTTCAGGATAAATTTCCCCGTGTGTGTAAGCCGCGGATTTTGAAGTTATAATGTTAAAATATTGTGTCTTCTTTTGGGGTAAAGACGAACCCAAAATAGAAGAGGAAGAATTTTATATTCTATCTCCCGAAACCGAAGAGGAAGAATTTTATATTCTATCTTCAGTGCAGAAGAAACTCAAAGTGGGATCTCCACTTTGAGAATCTAAAGAGTGAAACTAGGAGTGGGATCTCCACTACGAGAATTAAAAAGATTCAGATAATCCTAACTGTCGAAAGGTTTTTGATTACCGAAGTAAAGGTGAATTTCTCATTTATCGAGAGTGAATTATGATTTTGGCCCTAACTATAGGAAGGTTGACCAAGCGGGAGTTTGAGGTGACCCTAACTGTAGGAAGGTTTGATCACTCGATTTGAATGTGGACCTCTCGTTCATTAGAGGAATCAAAAGGAGATTTTGGCTTTGGCCCTAACTGTAGGAAGGTTTGACCGAGTGGGAGTTTTGATACGATCCTAACTGTAGGAAAGTTTGATCGCTTAATTTGTGGATCTCTCGTTCATTGGAGGAATCGAGAGGGGATTTTGGTTGTGATTCTAACTGTAAGAAGGTTTGACCAGGTAAACAGTGGGAGTGGGAGTACAAATCACAGAGGGAGTGTTGACTTGTACCGATTACTCAATGGGAATTCCTAGTGTTAAGTGACAAATACTTAACACGGAAGGGTTTGACAATTGTCAACAATCAAGCGATTAAAATCCCGACTACTATATCCAGACTCTAACAATGGGAGTGTTGAGTGCACAGACGTAGCAGGAGTTTGAGTGGATTCAATCAAAAGAAATTTTGGCGGTCCTACCGTCAATTGGTCTGATCGGTGGGGGATTTTGTGGTGGAAGACTGTGAGTCATCAAACACCAATGAGAGTTTTGTGAGGGAAATCGATCCAATGAAGTGATCAAACCTCGTCTCAGCAAAAGAGTGTTTGGAAATTACAGTGGGAGTTTAGTGTTTATCACTTTGTTCATAATAATCGGGTTATCCCTAAGAAAATTACATGTAGCATTCTTCCGGGAACTTCCCGTTACATGAATCATCCACCCCCAGCTTCCTTTGTGGAACTGGGTCTGACTTTGTACTCAGTTACATGATTGGGTTATCCTTAAGAATATTACGTATAGAAATTCTCCAGGAACTTCCCGTCAATGGTAGGAAACAGTTTAGACTCATATTCCTATTGGAGTATCAAGGAACAGTTTAACCTCATATACCGGTTGGAGAATCGAGAAGCAGTTTATACTCGTATACTCTTTGGAGTATCGGAAGGAGCAATTTATACTCTTATACTTGTCGGAGTATCGCCGCTCTCATTGGACTTAGTTTAGTGTTATGCTATTCTTGAGAGCGAAGCAAACCTTTGTGGGATAAAGGATCCTCCTATGGTATGCACAATACTTTGGATCCGAAATATTATCAGCTTCTTCCTGATTTACGATAGGTGGAAGCTTGATCTTGTTGTTTTCAAGGAGAGATTCGAAAATAGCCGGAACGTCTTCGTCCTTGAAAGAGTACTCTTTTTGGAGTCTCAAATCCAAAATCTTTTGTTGTCTCCGGGATTATTGTTGTGACGTCTGATTAGCATCAACAGCAGTTGCAGAGTCTTTCCCTTTACCACGAGAGACGAAGCTTGAATTTGGAGGGTTAGCCATCGGTTGGCTTCTCTCGGCTTGCTTCCTTCTAAGGAAGCATTCGGCTCGTTCTCCGTGCACCTTCAACTCTTTCTAGGTGTTGGACGGTGCTACTCCCATGACTTCCAACATGTCCAAAGAGAGGTTGTTATGATAGGTTTGCAGGATGAAGTCCTCTGTGATCGGATCTCAGCAGTTCATCGCCTTGTTCCGAAAGCGCTTGATGAATTCATCGACCGTCTCATCGTCTTTTTGCTTCTCATCGAAGAGTGTCCTGATTAACACCTCGGCATCATCATCAAAGAAGTGAGTGAGGAACAGGTTTTCCAGGTCATCCCAGCTGTTGATGCTTTCAGACTTGAGACGGCGGTACCAATCGAAGGCGGGCCCGCGAAGGGTGCCAACAAATGACCGAACCATCAATGCTTCATTGCCAGAGATCATACCAAGTGGGACTTAAAGTAGATCAAATGCTGAGTGGGCGAACCCTTCCCGTCGAACAACGTGAAGTTGATCAGGTTGAACTTCGCCGGATACGGGATCGAATCCCACTCTCTCGGGTAAGGACACGGAATCCCGGTCTACTTTACCTCTCGATCAGACATCAGAGCGTTGACTTTTCTCTCGAGGTCCTTCATCTTTTCATCCTCGTCTGTATCATGCTTCTGACTATTTATGAGAGGAACAACGGGGCCACCCCCAATGTTGTTATCATTGGCGAGACCACCCCGATGTTATTGTCTTCAGTGGGACCACCCTCAGTGTTCTGGTCAACGGGAGGGTTCTTAGCATTGAGACGTTCATCTACATCTGAATCGCTACTTGCTTGGTTAGCAAGGTTGCGATGGCTGGATTTACCGAACTGATTGGACAGAGCCCGAATTTATTAGTCATGCTCTTCCCTCATCCATAGCATAGTCATTTCCATTTTAATCTTGAATGCCTCTTTCTGCTTGGTTAGAGCATCCTCGAGAATTCTGGCGATTTGTTCGGTGTTTGATCATGAATACCTTTTGGGATTATCCTGGGCTGGACACCGTTTTGTCAGAAATGACTGCAGACTTAGCATCTGATGCTTCATCATCCGAGGATAATCCCCTTTGCATTCTCTAATAGTCCCTGTGACTAGTGGTCCCTACACTTATCCGAGTCAGACGATGCGATACGAGGGGGTCAGAACTAGAAGGTCGATTCGACTTTCCCTTATCAGCCATGTTAATTGTGACTTCTGGAAGTTCGTCACTATGAATAGCCGATCTCTTCTTACAAAGACACTTTGGTTTGGACTTAGCCATTCCATTGGAGATCCTCTTGAATACCGGGACCCTCTACGGAGCGGTCTTGGGGCAGCTACATTCTGATAATACTATCCTGATAATCTTAGCACACGGACAATGAGAATCCATTTCTCGGGTACTTCTTTTCCGAGACTTGTTCGTACCCCCAGCTTGATAGTACAACTCGTCGGTCTAATGACCGGAGAAATCTATCATGTGTTGGTACGACTTCCCAGGTATAACATTGTCATCGTCCGACGAATACGTTTCTTTCTGGGGATTTGTCACCTTGTTGGCGTTCTTGAGAGTCACACATTTAGATCTATGCTCTTGTAAGCGTGAACTCTTGACAGGCTCTTGGACTTTAATTCGCCATCCGAAGCGGTCAATTACAGGTGTTTTCCGTGTGCGATCCCCAGCTCGAGTAATTGCTCGGGATTTAGTCTCCTGACCCAAGCGTTCTTTGACCGGGGCTTTGCCTTGACCCGCGTGCGAAGAACCAAGACGATCTGTGATCTTCATCTTAAATCGGGACAAATCCACGCTGTCGCGGTGCTCCACCAGACGTGCGAAACTCGAAGGGATCGACGAAACAGGTGCAGAACGTCTTTTGTTTTGACCCTGGCACGGGTCAGATTTGAGTGACCCGCGGGTTGGAGGGTCGGGTGACCCGCGAGCAGGAGGGTTGGATCTGGGTGAC
Source organism: Asparagus officinalis (assembly GCF_001876935.1). Taxonomy (NCBI): domain Eukaryota; kingdom Viridiplantae; phylum Streptophyta; class Magnoliopsida; order Asparagales; family Asparagaceae; genus Asparagus; species Asparagus officinalis. The sequence goes on along the minus strand of NC_033803.1, from coordinate 47,653,139 downwards.
CCGTGAATAGGAGGGTCGGATCTGGGTGACCCGCGGCTTGGAGGGTCGGATCTGGGTGACCCGCGAGCAGGAGGGTCGGATCTGGATGACCCACGACTTGAAGAGTCGGATCTGGGTAACCCGTGGGAGGGTCGGATCTGGGTGACCCATGAGTAGGAGGGTCGGATCTAGGTGATCCGCAGCAGGAGGGTCGGATCTGGGTGACCCGCGGCTTGGAGGGTCGGATCTGGGTGACCCGCGGCTTGGCGGGTCGGATTTGAGTGACCCGCGAGCAGGAGGGTCGGATCTGAGTGACCCGCATTTTTTGATCTTTTCGGCCGCTGTTTCGGACTTTGGCCTCCAAGTTTGATGCAGCCTTGATTGTTTCTTGGCTATGTCATTCTTCTGCATCATTTGTGCCTTTTGCAAAAGAATTCGTGCGTGCGCAAGCAGCGCACGGCGCTTCTGGATTCGCTCCTCAAGTGTTGAACGGATCCTTTTGACTTGGATCCATTCACTTGTTGATGACTTGGAGGTAGGGGCGTTTGCTCGTTGTTGTGATGGTTGATGCCTTCTGGACTTTAGATCCGCTTCGTAACGAATCCCGTCAACCGGCTCCAAAGCTTTAGCAAGTTGTCATGCGAGTTGTTGGCGTTGCCTTTGGCGTGCCCTCTTCGATAGGATTGGTGTGCCTTCAGTACTCAACTTCCTAATTGAGAAGGAGTTCAGATCTGCAGATCCGGCCTTATTGGAGGCCGGAGGGGCGTTGCAAGGTGTAATTACTGCAACAACAAGGGCGTTGATCTTCTTACGCTTGCGAGTGGAGGAGGATCTGGAGGAGGAGGATGACAGATACTCCTCGTACTTCTGTTGGTCGAACTCATAATCGACCTTTTCTTTAACCGGGATCTGGATCCGAGGTTGAGACACGATAGCTCCGACAGTGAAGCTGTTGGATCCTACTGTGGTTGCTAGTTTGCTTGTGTAGAAAATTGTTTTCTTCATTGTATAACTCATTACCAGTTTGATCATTATAATAAGTTCAAAAAGATCGATCTTTTTATAATACTCTTTACACAATAAAAGAAATAAAAATTACAACTCTATCAAATAAACGCAGAGAGATCGTTTATCGATCTTCTGTTTATGCGGGATCTTTGCCTGCGCCGGGGACGTTAATATCCGTGGACAACCTTTGATCTGAATCTGGTTAATGGAAAATTCGGCAGGGCTTCGCCTTCACCGAGGACGTATTTGATTTGAAACACTAAGATCGACCAAGCAAAATCAGTACTCTTCTCGAGATTAAGACCAAGCCTAATCTTAAGGAACGGTGGAATCGGGCTTCAGATCCTTCGAATAGCTCTTTCTTTATGCTGGAGTTCGTCGGGTTCTCGCTAACCCTCGCTGAAATTCATGCTCCTTGACTCCTCAATCTAGCAGCACCTCTACGTCTTGATAATAATTCGCCTCCGCTGAAAGGAGACCCTAACCTTGTATTTATAGGGCTCCGGATGTGGGTATGTGGATGAGAACGAGTGATTTGGCCTTATCTTCAATCAATAACGGCCTAACCATATTTGTAGATGATATCTATGCAGTTAAGAACCCCTGGAATAGATAAATCCTGAGAAAACCGCTCAAAACCATCGAAAAACACATTCGGAGGTCAAACCTACGCGAAACACCCCGCTGACCCGCGGGGGGCGTGGGTCGGTGCGGTCCGACCCGC
>NC_033803.1:47648142-47650428 GCF_001876935.1 Asparagus officinalis | reverse complement strand
CTTCCATCGTGCTGGAAGGGGTTTTTAAATGAAAGAAGGACAGCTTGACTTCTCCTTGAATTGTGGGATATGACCACATCCTCTTCAGAGACGTCTCGCCGTTCCTCGATACCATGAACGGTCATTCCAGGGATTCTGTTCTATGTCCTATCACCTACGATGGGAAGGCCCATTCTAATATGTGAGGCAACAAACGACTGCTATCCGAGTGGATTTGACCAGCATTAATGAACCGCATTTATGAGTTCGCAGATCGATGAAGTGTCTGTCCGATCACTTGTACTGTGCGTGACCGCCCGGCGTGCTTTGAGCACGACGCTTTCTCCTTTCCGGTCAGGAGAGGCGGTGAAGTAGGTGTACAGTACTCGAGTGGGTCTAGCCAGCTTGCCGAGTGCCGGCGGATCCAGCTCTCGGCTCAGACAGCCGAGGTGAGTCGCATTTATGAATGCTCAGGTTGACTCGACACCTGTCCAGTCCCTTCGCGCTGTGCGCACTGCGAGCGGCCGTTTGACGGTCCTGGGGTACTGTGCTCTCTCTCCCTTCGGGTCGAGAGAGATGGGAAGGTCCATCTCAGCACGTGGGGTAGTGGATACCCAGCTGTACTGACGGTTTTGGAGCTTGCTGGCGGATTCGACTCCGAACTCGGGCAGGCGAGTTGAGCAAAGAGCGAATTTCCGCCATCCTGATCGACCCTGACTCATGCTGGCGAGTCGACCGTTAGGCGAACCTGGACTCGAGTACAGTCGACGTCTACGCGGTTTAGGTCCGTGCCAGAGAACTGGGCGTGCGAACTCTTCTCGTAGGCAAATTTCCTGTAGACCCATAGAGGTATTTTTTACCGTCTACAAGACCCCCTTCAAAGTTTTCAGACCTAAACTGGCTTGCGTGTGGTCTGGAATACTTTGAATGAAGAAATTGTTGGCGAAGCAAGTGCCTTCGATTTCTCTTAGGATTTTTAGCAAATCCTCAGCTATCAACGGGTTTGATGTGCCTTTACCGATTACCGTTTGAATCGGGCTAGTCATACTATTCTCCTCAGTATGATGAGTTGTCGAACAGTTTCTCTTAGGCTTAATGCTAAGATTTCTGCTCTAACCCTTAGCCATCTGGGGCGTGGGTTTCAACCGTTTAAGCAAGGTCATTCTTTTGGCTTTGTTCGTAATTTTACCTTTGAGGGCGAATGCATCGTCAAGGCGAAATTAGTTTTTGAGAGCCAATTTTCGCGCGACTCGTGGGGTTATGCCCAGTATTTGCAGGCGAAACCCTTCCTTTTGTAGGCGGAACCGGATCTGACGGGAGATGAGCCACGTGTCTGCTGATAGAGCCTCGTGCTTCCCAGCTAAGACATTGGATCGTGGCGATCGTGACTTGACAGCACGATCCTCGTGCGTTTCGCCCTGCGACGTATCGTGGCCGTGGTTCTCGGACTCAACCGTCGGATTCAAACGCTAATCTCGGTCCCTTCGATGCACTGAGGGTGATCTGGGACGCCGGGGTTAATCCGTGGACCACCGCGCGATCTAGATCCGGTCGGATCTACACGATTATACGGGTATTATTCCACGAAGGGAATAATAGCCGGGAGGGATTAGTCCACCAAGGGAATAATCGCTCAGATCTCATGCTCAAGATGACTGATGCTCTCCTTAATCTTGTTGATCTCTGCCTACTTCTTCTTGTTGGTTGCCTTAAGACCCATGACCATCTCGTCCTACATCTCCACCTCATGGCGCTATTTTCCTTCACCCCTTCTCCAAGCCACCAGCTCATCCTCCTTCATTACCAGCTTCAGATCAGCAGCCTCTCAGGCTATCTTCCCAGTTTCCAGCTTCTCCCAGAGCTTGAAGTAGACCTTTGGGACGTGCTTGAAGTGATCAAATAGCTATTGCTCCACTAAGCCCCATCAAAACAAATAGCTCCTCAGAGTCTAGTGGAGATCGCAGTCGGGCATGGCCGCGAGGATCTCGTCATCCTTGGGGAGTAGGAATTGATCCCTAGCCCTAGCCTGGGCTATCCTAAACTCCAAGCTAGATGCTCCCTTGTTGAGACCCTATCGAGGGATGAATTGGGTCTCCTCGGATGATGCCCTCTCATATTTAGGGCTGACGTCAGGCGTCCCCATCATCAATTTTCATAGCTCCCCCACGCATCTGTCTAGATTTCATTGATGTAGTGGGGGAAGGTCTGCCTAATAATGCAGCCCGCTTGAGTAGAAGGTGCCTCTTCCACTACCAGCTCTTTGACAACCAGCTCCTTACCCTTTTAGTGGCTGAATCAGCTAGCGAA
>NC_033803.1:47616743-47648132 GCF_001876935.1 Asparagus officinalis | reverse complement strand
GAAGCCTGGGACATCTCCTCCTCTATCCGAGCCTGGGCCTCCTCAGGCTCAAACACCACCATCTCAACCCCCCCTAGACCAAGTAGGGGACTCATTACTGACCATGATGATGACTTCGACCAGCTCTATTTGAGGGGCGCCTAGAAGGGGAGTAGCAAAGTTTTCGCCTTTCTCAGCTTCTAAAGTAGGAACAAGGGTAGCCACCTCTGTTGTGCTCTCCTCCTTGTCCCACGCCGGTCCGGCACTTTTAGAGGGAGCTTGGCCACTCACTTTCCTCGGACGCCTCCTCTTCTTCTTAGTCCTTTCGACCTTAGCAGTAGAAGTACTTAGCCTAACCAATCGAGCCAAGATTTTAGCAGCCTTCGCTGCTACCTTTTTGCCCTCTTTTGGGACCAACTCAGATCTCAGACATTTTGGGGCCTGATTAGGGCCCCCACCTAAGATGCCCTTGACTCCGCTTGAAGCAAAGCTAGGATCGCTGCTCGATTAATGTCTTCTTTGGTCGGCAAGATTCTAGAGATGTCGACTATCTGTAGAGCTGAAGGATTGAACAAATACTTGATCCTATGCGACTCAGAGTAGGCCCGAATCTTGTCGAGCCCGTACTTCTCCTCGGTCGTGAGCATACCCAGCTTTAGAATGTCCTTCTTGATCTCGGGTCAAGCTGAGCAAGATAGCATGGTCAGCCCCAAAGACCCAGATGAACCTCTCCTTCTAGTCCTTATTTGACTCATGAGCATTTGAGACGACTTTAAACCTGCCTAAATTTTGGAAGTAGTAGTGTCCCTCATTCTTCCCAACTTTGACACTGAGAAGATGGCCGAGGATGCGGAGAGTCGGTTTTACCCCCACCTAGTGAGAGATCACCACGAACTCCACCAACATGGCTATAGAGCTTAGTTTGATTTGGGAAGGCAAGACCCCCAGATCTTCAAAGGTGCGGCGAAGAAAGGGACGAAGCAAAAGGCAAAAACCATACTCTAAGTGTCTAATGTACATCAGAGCAATGATGCCGCTATGCTCGTACACCATCTAATTCTTCTCCGATGTTGATAGAGTGAACTCACGGAGGAGATCGAACTCGTCATAATAGCTTTCAAGCTCCATTGCATACATTTGGGAATGGAACGTCTACAGTAGACTAATTCTTGCCTCGTTACAAGCGATAGCGACGGTAGCAGAGGAAGCTATTTGGTGAAAAGATTGTCAAGAGATGATAAGTTGATCAAAAATCCCTCAGACACTAAAGATTTTAGAGTTTTGAAAATAGGTAAAGCCAACCCTGTAGCAAAGCGGAGATATCGACTTTGATATCCAAATGACCACTCTAGAACCGAAGTGTAATCCTCCGATTGACACGCCATCTGCGCTCGTAGAATGAGGTGACGCTAGTGCATCACCTCCCATGACATCAGAATATCATGTCAACAACAACCTATCAGTCACCTCATAAATATGCCTTGAATCCCTAATAGATTACTGTTTAATTTTACGTGGACTCGGCCACCCAAGTTCGAGTGAAAGGGGCTAGTATTATACCATAGAAATAACTATATGTTAATCCTTCCCCAGGAAATGACATGTGTCCCATTTTACCTAAATATCAGATTGACATTTACTGAATATCAGATGACCGAATAAAAGGATGGTACTTATTAGCCCCCTCGCAAGACCGAAATGAAAGGTGTCATTTGTCGAGACTCTCGTAGGACGAGTTCAAAGGCAGTTTATCCTCGAATCCCCCACTGACAGATGATCACCATCACTTTTAATGCATGATGAAAATCAGCATTACTCTAGCTCTGAAAGTCTTTATGACTCATCGGATCTTGTCAGCATCATACATACCTCCTCACCATCACATTAAATGCTTAGGTGACTCATCCCACTTTGCAGTCAACACATGTAAAGAAGCTGCCGACTGAGCCGCGTACTTAGACTCGACCGAAGTTACACAACTAACCTTTAGGATCTGATATAAAGGAAAGTCCATTGCTTAAGGTAAGCAAACTCTTACTAAAAACACCACATACACACTCTTCTTCTCCACTCAAGCTCACTACTGATTTGATCGTTAGAGGAACCACCGAAGATCCCAACTCTGATCCTCTCACATGTTGTTCATGTGTAGGACTTGATTCACTACTCAATGACCAACTGTCTAAAGAAGATCGAGAACCCTAACACCCTAACTATTCCACTCATAACCCCCTGTTTGATAACTGACATCAACAAATATAAAATAGCAATTATATTTATATTATTTCAAATCAATATTTGTTATTAAATATTCTACATGATTGTGTCCTTACTTTTCCAAGGATTGGAGATGGATTTTTAAATGCAGATGAGTCCAGTATAGCAATAGGTGATACATTAAAAATCTTTTTATTGTCTTTATTATCAGATGTTATTAGAAGTGTGGATAAATCTTGATTAAATTTATCAAATTGTCTTTCATTGCTATCCACATTTTTCTAAATTTGTTAACTTTCCTCCTTTGATAATGGTAAATTTAATAAATTTATAAATGATTTTTGTCAATGATATATCATATGTTGAAATAATAGTTGAGTTATGGAAAACCTTCTTTTTTCCTTATCTATCAGAAGTATTTCCAAATATAGATTAGTCAATAGTGTATTCAATTGATTGATTATCATCATCACCAACCTGTGCCACTTTCAATGAGTCCTCATCTTCTGAACATAGTAATGAAAAATAAGTTATATTATTTCAACATATGATATATCATTAAAAAAATATAATCATTTATAAATTTATTAAATTTTACATGTTTATTTGCTAACAATAACAATTTGTTCTGCTTTTCATCATCACTATTATCATTAACAATTTTAAGGACCATGTAGCCCTCAATGCATTTACCGATGTTTCACTTCGTAATCTTAACATGGAACATCATTCTTCCTCCAATTAATCTATTGATAGCCTGTGAAATGTTGTTATACTATCCATGCTATGTAATGAATATAATTCATAGAATTTATATTTCATTATTATCATTGCAAAAATATGATTTAAACTCTATTGTTACAATAAAATAGTTTGCATTTAACATACAAATCAAGATTATTTACCAAACCCAACATAGTTGCTAGCTCGGAAGGGCTAATTTTTAGCAATCATAGAGCATCTTGATGGAGTATAATAAATGTAGTTATGCATGTTCAATCTGCTACTTATAGAGATAAAAGCTTGTACATGAATTTAATGCATTTATTTGTATTAGAATATATTTTAATATCTTCATTATATCATCAGGCAATATATACCGTTATAAAATATAAAAACATCAAAATTACCTCTCCTCTACATATTTAATTTCCTTATTATGACATTTATAAGAAAGAAGACCATTTATCTCTCTCAAGTTGTTATTGCATCCAACATGGGATTGATAATGCCAACCTGATAGCACCTTGATTCCATTAATTTAAGCATCTGAAAAAAAAGGTTCTCCTGATTATTAAAAAGAAAGCTTTAATTAAAAAGATTATATGACAATCATAGCAAACCATAAACAAACAATGTTAATAATTATAATTTAATATAAACTTTAATCTAAAGAAAAAGCTAAAGTATTTTTTTACACTACTGCACTTAGACCACCGTTTTCAAATCCATTATTCTGATATATTTTCAGTTGTGTCATCTTCAATTTCAAATTTCACCTATGTGGTAAATGAACTAGTTTTAGTCTCAAAATTTTGACAATGAGTAGGCATATCAATGGAGCTAAGGTGAAAATAATATAACTAGTGATTGATTGTATTGATTGATTTGTTGATATTGAATATATAATGAACAAAATGAAGAAATTACAGAAACTCAGAAGAATCAGTCAAACCAGGCGGCGGTCGACCGACCCGGTCGACCGCATTCGTGCACAAGGCTTCCTGTGCGTCTGGTAGGAGGTCGGTCGACCGGCCCGGTCGACCGCAGATGATTCGGTCGACCGGTGCGGTCGACCGACGGTCTCTCTGGATTTTTGGGGCTTCTGCTGGATGGTGATCGGTCGACCGGGCCGGTCGACCGGAATTGATCGCGGTCGACCGGGCCGGTCGACCGACGAAGCGGATATCAGTTTTTCCAGGTTTTCGACCCGGTTCGTTTTGTAAGTTCTATATATACCTAAACCTGTTTGTTTAGGGTAGAGGTTGGACGAATTTGAGCAGCCAAAGAGAGAGAATCATTGCATCCAATTGTGAGAGAGCTTTGAGAGATCTAGAGCTTTGTTTTAGGGTTTGGTCTGAGAGATTTGTAACCCTATTTGTATTCTCTTGATTTCTAGTAGAAAGAACTCCCCCCTCCTTGCCCCGTGGACGTAGGCAACTTGCCGAACCACGTAAATTGTGTGTTCTTGCTGTGATTGTTGTTTGCATATTGTTTGTGGTTTAGTTCGAGTTATTGTTCGTGTTGCCCAAGAAAACTTCCGCCGCGCACAACAATTGGTATCAGAGCTAGATCGACAACATAGGAGATGCAAACACGTCAGGTTCGTCTCTAACAAAGGCGATACAGAGTCTGAGCATCAATAACACGAAGATTGATGTTCCGAAGTTCGATGGCAAGAGCAATTTTGGATTATGGAGGTGTCAGGTGATGGATGCTTTGGATGCACAGAATTTGGAGGAGACTCTTGAGTTAAAAGAGAAACCCGCTGAGTTGGAGGATAAGGTTTGGAGAAAGATGAACAGTAGAGCTTGTGGTGTTATTAGGTCATGCTTGACGCCGGATCTTATTTATGATGTTATGAACGAGACGTCGGCGAAGAAGATGTGGGAAACACTCAATGAGAAATATCTTACGAAGAGCATTGAGAATCGGCTTCACTTGAAGACGAGATTTTACCAGTTCAAGATGAAGAGAGGGGTTTCCATCAGGGAGCATGTCAACAATTTCACTAAGCTACTTTCAGATATGGCCAATGTTGATATTATAGTTGAGGATGAAGACAAGGCGATGCTACTTCTGTGTTCGTTGCCCGAAGATGATTATGGTACGTTCGTTCTCACTATGATCAATGGAAGAACTACAGTTAGCTACAAGGAGGTGACCTCAGCTTTGGTGAACTATGAGTTGAGGAAGAGTGATGGTGAACCAGGAGGTAACCTCAGCTTTGGTGAACTATGAGTTGAGGAAGAGTGATGGTGAACCCTCCGAGAAGGCATCAGGAGATGCGTTAGCAGTTCGAGGCCGAGAAGGCATCAGGAGATGCGTTAGCAGTTCGAGGCCGAGATCCAAACCGTCGTCAGTTTAACCGCTCAAAGTTAAAGAATAGGAGTGCCTATAAGAGTGTTGGTAGAAATCAATGTCGGTATTGTAAAGAAGAAGGACATTGGAAGATTGACTGCCCAAAGTGGAAAGAAAAAGCCGGAAAGAATAAGGGGAAAGCTGCACAAGCTTCAGAAGTGAATGTTGCAAAAGCTATTGGTGAGCATTCAGATTCAGATTCTTCAGGCTATTCATGCCCTGCTTTACCGTCGGTTTGCTATGCGGATTCCACGGAGTGGATGATGGATTCGGGAGCTACATATCACATCTGCCCTAAGAGGGAGTGGTTTTCTAGCTTTGAGGAGCTGGAAAGAGGGGATGTCGTGCTTATGGGTAATGATCACGTATGCCCTATTGGTGGTATTGGTTCAGTCCGGATCAGGATGCATGATGGTGTAGTGAGGGAATTGAAGGAAGTGAGGTTCGTGCCGCAGTTGACGAAGAACATCATTTCTCTTGGGACTTTGGAGGCAGCAGGATATCGAGTGATCTTAGAGGATGCTACAGTGAAGGTCACGAAGGGTTCTATGGTGGTGATGCGAGGTGTCAGGGAAAACTACCTATACTACTTGAAGGGCAAGACAGTTACAGGGGGTCTGGCAGCTTCTATCACTACAGAGGAGGACACTACCACCTTATGGCACATGAGACTTGGACACACAGGAGATAAGTCCCTACAGTCATTGGCTAAACAGGGGCTATTGAAAGGTGCTAAGACCTGCAAGATGGAATTGTGTGAGCATTGTGTACTTGGGAAGAAGACTAGAGTGAAGTTCGGCACCGCTGTTCATAACACCCAAGGTACATTGGATTATATTCACACGGACGTTTGGGGTCCTTCCAAGAACACATCTCTTGGTGGGGCCAACTATTTTGTCACTTTCATTGATGATTATTCCAGGAGGAATTGGGTATACCCGATGAAGCATAAACATCAGGTCCTGGATATTTTTGTGGAGTGGAAAAAGAAAGTGGAGCTGCAGACAGGTAGAAAGGTGAAGACTCTACGTTCAGATAACGGTGGAGAGTACAAGAGTGATCCGTTTCTGCAGTTTTGCCGGGATCACGGCATTAGAAGACACTTCACAGTTCGAGAGACACCGCAACAGAACGGGGTGGCTGAGAGATTGAACCGTACCTTGCTGGAGAAGGTGCGGTGTATGATGACGCAGAGTGGATTGCCTAGATCTTTTTGGGCCGAGGCGTTGGTTTATGCGAGCCATCTTGTGAACAGGTTGCCGTGCACTGCGATAGACGGGAAGACTCCTTTGGAGCGTTGGTTTGGTTCGGAGGCTAGTGACTATGAGTCGCTTCGGATATTCGGGTGTCCAGCTTATTATCATGTCAGTGATGGTAAATTAAATCCGAGAGCGAGGAAAGCAGTCTTTGTGGGATTTAGAGATGGAGTCAAAGGCTTCAAGTTATGGGATCCACAGGACAAGAAGATAGTTATTAGCAGAGATGTCACATTTGACGAGGCGTACATGATGAGGCCTCGAACCCCTCAGCAGGTGGAGGGAGACCAGACAGGAGAGATATCGCAGCAGGTGGAGGATGATGTGACTCCACCCACTCCAGAGAACACTGTATCCATTGAGGCTCCTACAGAGGTGACACTGGGAGGAGATGAGATGACAGATGGGCAGATACAGGATACAGTAGATCATGGGACTCAGGAACAGGGTCATGTTCAGAGGACCATTGCAGCAGATAGACCGAGGAGAGAGATTCGTCGGCCAGCTAGGTATAATGATGTCATGGTCGCATATGCATTATCAGTGGAGGTCGTTGATGATATGGTTCCAGCCACATTCAGGGAGGCAGAGTCTAGCCCCGATTCGATCAGGTGGAGGGAAGCTATGGAGGAGGAGATGCGGTCTCTTCAGAAGAACGACACTTGGACACTTGCACATCTACCTAAGGGTAAGAAAGCTATTGGTTGCAAGTGGGTATATGCGAAGAAGGAGGGATCTTCTATTGGGGACATTCGGTTCAAAGCCAGATTAGTTGCCAAGGGATATGCACAGCTTGAGGGCATTGATTACAACGAGGTATTTTCACCCGTTGTGAAGCATTCGTCGATTCGGATTTTATTGGCGTTGGTGGCACAGTTGGATTTGGATTTGGTCCAGATGGATGTGAAGACAGCCTTTCTACACGGTGATTTAGATGAGGAGATCTACATGACACAACCACAGGGTTTCAAAGCTGCAGGAAAGGAAAATTTGGTTTGTAAGCTGAAGAAGTCTCTTTATGGTTTGAAGCAGTCACCAAGACAGTGGTATAAGAGATTCGACGGCTTTATGATTGGCCGAGGGTACACAAGGAGCCCATATGACCCATGTGTTTATATGCACAAGCTACAGGATGGTGAGCTCATATATTTGCTTTTATATGTTGATGATATGCTTATTGCTTCCAGGAATTCTTCAGCTATTCGAAAGCTGAAAGAGGAGTTATCATCCGAGTTTGAGATGAAGGATCTTGGAGAGGCAAAGAAGATATTGGGTATGGAGATCGAGCGAGACAGGGTGAAGGGGAAATTGAAGCTTACACAGAAGAGCTACTTGCAGAAGATGTTGAAGAAATTCAGCTTTGATGGCAATGCAAAAGCAGTTAGCACACCATTGGCTCCCCACTTCAAGCTTTCAGCGTTGATGTCACCTGTTTCAGTTGAGGACAGAGATTATATGTCGAAGGTCCCATATGCTAGTGCAGTAGGTAGCTTGATGTATGCGATGGTGTGTACGAGGCCAGATTTGTCACAGGCCGTGAGCATGGTATCGAGATACATGCATGACCCCGGGAAGGGTCACTGGGAGGCCGTGAAGTGGATTCTATGGTATGTTCGAGGCACCGTGGATATTGGTTTAGTATTTCAGAAGGATGAGAAGGATGGGCAGGCTTGTATTGGATATGTGGATTCAGATTTTGCTGGAGATCTTGACAAACGCCGGTCTACGTCAGGTTATGCTTTTACTTTGGCAGGTGCACCTGTATGTTGGCGTTGCACGCTTCAGTCCACAGTGGCTCTCTCTACTACAGAGGCAGAGTATATGGCAGTTACTGAAGCTATTAAGGAGGCTTTATGGTTGCGTGGATTATTGGAGGACTTGGGGATTGCACAGGAGACTATTCGGATATATTGTGATAGTATGTCGGCTATCTATTTGGCAAAGAACCAGGTTTATCATGCGCGCACAAAGCACATCGATGTCAGATTCCACTTTGTACGGGACGTCTTGAATGATGGAGATGTCATATTGGAGAAGGTCCACACAAATAACAACCCTGCAGATATGTTGACCAAAGTTGTTTCAGGAGTGAAATTTGGTCATTGTTTGAAGCTTTTGAACATCCTTCAGTGCTGAGGCCTTTGGAGACCATTAATATGAACTACGTTCGGCTTGATTCCTTGGGCAAGAGGATACGTAGGCAGTCTTTCAGATGCAGCCGGTTTTGATCAGTTGATTCAGATGGGGGGGAGATCGTGTTCCAGCTCGAGTATTTTTCCTGGACTTGTTGAGGAACTATTGGATGATTTGGTTTCGGCTCAGTTTTTGGTGGAAACATTCACCGAGGTGGAGAATTGAAGAAATTACAGAAACTCAGAAGAATCAGTCAAACCAGGCGGCGGTCGACCGGCCCGGTCGACCGCATTCGTGCACAAAGCTTACTGTGCGACCCGACGCTGTTTTGGGCTGGGCTTTCAGGTTTTCGACCCGATTCGTTTTGTAAGTTCTATATATACCTAAACCTGTTTGTTTAGGGTAGAGGTTGGACGAATTTGAGCAGCCAAAGAGAGAGAATCATTGCATCCAATTGTGAGAGAGCTTTGAGAGATCTAGAGCTTTGTTTTAGGGTTTGGTCTGAGAGATTTGTAACCCTATTTGTATTCCCTTGATTTCTAGTAGTAAAATCTCCCCCCTCCTTGCCCCGTGGACGTAGGCAACTTGCCGAACCACGTAAATTGTGTGTTCTTGCTGTGATTGTTGTTTGCATATTGTTTGTGGTTTAGTTCGAGTTATTGTTCGTGTTGCCCAAGAAAGCTTCCGCCGCGCACAACACAAAAAACATGCTTTTGACACGGTGAAAATTGACTAAATTCCTTAGAGTCTAAACCACTTCCTTACTCTCATTCAAGTTCATGTAAACCCCCATTGCATAAGTAGATGCTACGCTTGTTAAGCATTTCACTGCAAAGAAGAATAATCATTAAATTTTGTCACATAATGTTATACAATTCATGTATATTAAGAAGTTAAATTTTATTATATAGTTCATACCTCTATACCGAGCATTTAAAAGACCTGTAATAGTGGAAAAACATTGAACGTTGATCCTCTAATTTCAATTTGTCGTCTAGGCTAATTGCTAGGTGTTACGGCATAGAAATGACTAATGTTAATCCTCCCCTAGGAGTTGACACATGTTCCAAATTAACTATGCATTATCTCGACCCAACCTTATGAAGAACGAGTCCAGTAAACGTCATCACTCGACCCTTACCAAGAAGGGCTGAATGGAAAGGCATCCTTACTCGAACCTCATAGTTAAGGACGGCTCTATGCCTCCTCATATTCTGAGACTAGGTCGAGAGCCTCCTAATTCAAGGTGATCAAATAAAAAGTCATCTTTTTATCAGCCCACTCATGAAGCCAAGTCAAAAGGCGGTCACTCTTGAACCCCACACAGATAGTTGTCACCATCGCATTAAATGCATGGCCCGAGTCATCATTGCTCCAACCTTGAAAGTCTTAATGACTCATCAGGCCTCATCAGCACCTAACTTTCCTTGTCACCCTAGATTAATCACGAAGGTGACTCATACCATCCGTAGCCGACACCCTTAAAGTGCTAGCCGAGTAAGCTTACTGCTTAGACTCGGCCGAAGTTATAAAATTACCCTCCTGAATTTAATATAAATAGGTACCTTCCCTACTGCATGGAGTAAGTGTTTTCGACCTAAAAACACACTACAACCATACTCTCTTTCCTCCACTTAAGATCCATGTTAATTTGATCATTGGAGGAACTCCTGGAGAACTGAACTCCGACCATCTTATGTGTTGTTCGTGTGCAGGACCGAATCTTTTGCTCAAGAATCAACTATCAAAAGAAGATTGAGGAACCCTAAAACTCTACATAATTCATACTAAATCCCTATTTGATATCTAATATCAATAATTTGGTGCCCACCGTGGGTACTTTTTTTCTTCTTTACATGAGATGGCTAATTATGATCATCCAAGCCAATCATCAATTCCTCCTGTTGTTGAAACACGTGCTGCAGGCTATGTCACTTAAGCCTAATTAGAGGAATACACCCGAAGAATTTCTCAATCTCTTCCACAGTAGTTCGTCTCTTCCACAGTAGTTCGTCTCCTTCACAAATGAACTCCTTAGCCGGATGCCTCCCCAGCAGCCTTCTGCATCGTTCATTCCTTCTCCTCCTCCTCCTACGAATCAAGCAGAGCAACGAGAAGATCATGATGAATACACAGCTTCTCGCCTTACCAACAGACTTGTTTCATTGCTCCTCCCCGAAAACCCCAGCAATACATGGAGGCGATGGTAGAAAGACTGAGCTTTAGCTATGGCAACCATGAACACGATGCATGGATGATGTCACGTGTCGCTAGTCACCCTTATGTTGCTCCGAGTCCTTCCACCACCAACCTTGCGTCTAGTTATGACTGGACATTTAACATCATTGTAGACACCATTGGAGGCAACAATCCACTCGTCTACTGGAACATGGATACTCCATGAGCCAAGATCAAAATGTTGCATATTAAGAAGTATAAAAGCAAGGGAGACCCGACAGAGCATGCATAGAATTTTTTATGATCTAATGCACATGCAGGGGGTGACCGATCCGATCATCTGTAGAGTCTTCTCTGTCACCTTGACGGGAAGTGCTAAGATGTGGTGGAACTTATTGGGTGAGAAGTCCATCAACAATTTTGAACAACTCGACCAAAAATTTGTACATCATTTTTTGGCCGACTCCAAGAAGAAGAAACCTCCCACGTCTTGATGTAAATGAGACAAAAGCTAGAGAAGAATCTCAAATAATACTTCAAGAGATTCCTAGCCAAAAGGCTAGAAGTTGATGACCCTGGAAACATGGTTGCCATGGTCGCGATCTCTGCAGGGTTAGAAAATGATAAGCTGGCTGACTTGCTCATTGTAGACCCTATCACTAACTATGAATAGCGAATGGCCAGAGCTCAAGGACACATGGATGCGGAAGATGTCCAAGCTCACAAGAAGGTGGATAGAGAAGCAGCAGCAGCAGAAGTCAGGTCCTTTCAAAGAGAAAAGATGGAGAAGGATCCCCAAAACTAACTCTAATTCAAATAGGGCTGACAAACGAGATCAGAGGAAAGAGGCGGCTAAGAATTCGGCCCTCACTTCCCTCAATATTTCTCTCTCACAAGCTCTTTACTTGGTTCAGAAAGAAAGATACCTTACTTCTGCCCCTCCACACATGAAGTCGAACCCCGATCCATAGATCCCAAGTAATATTGCTACTATCAAAGAGATCATGGTCATCACACCAATGACTTTAGAGTCCTCCATAGAGATATTGAAGACTTAGTGTAGAAAGGGCTGATAAGGAGGCTTATCTCTCAATGGGATAGAGGAGAAGCAACTTCAAAGAAGTCAAAGAGAAGATCCCCATCAAGATCGCCTCGTCGCCAACGCTAACTAGATGACCAACCCAAAAAGATAGGCAATCGACGTGTCCTCAGCACCACTACTAGTGGTCTAGCGACAAGGGTGAATGTCAGACAATGCTAGGAAGAAGTAGCTCAATGAGTGTTGGAAGTCAACCTCTGTGAGAAGAAGCCAAGGGTAGATCAGCCCATATCCTTCAGTGACGCTAAATTTGAGAGGCGTGGAGACCCCTCATGATGACCACATCATTATATCAATCGAGATTCATGACTTTCGAGTCAAAAGAATCTTGGTCGATATTAGAAGCTATACCGACATCCTATTTAAGGACACCTTAACTCAGATGGGCCTCGACAAGTCAAGTTTATAGCCTTACCGGGGTCCTCTCATTGTGTTCATAGGGCACTCACTCCAACAAGAAGGACTAATCACTCTCCGCTTGTAATCGGTGAATACATTTTCCAGTCTATAGTTCAAACTCAGCTCATTGTGATGGACCTAAAGTCTGTCTACAAAGTTATTCTCGGTATGTCTTTCTTGAACAACCTACAGGTGGTCCCATCTGTAGGCATATAAAATTGCTTATAGGTCCTTTAGCTCAGCTCGGCACAAACCGACGAACCAACGAGGCGACGAGATCGACGAATCGCATCAAGCGACGGAATGCATCCATACACGTGCGGGATCAAGCCAAGGGTTCGAAGAGTCAACGAGTCATCCAACCAAAAGCATACTCGGACGAATGACGATCGAATCAAGATCGGTTTCGGACTCCAACTCAGAAGCGGATTTACTGCCAAATCAGGAATCCAATTTACTGCCAAATCAGATCATCAAATCAGAGACCAAGTTAATCAAATCACGGACAGAACCAAAGGCGGAAAACACCAAAAACCACCACCTAGAGGGGCTCGGCCGAAGCCGAGCCAACTTCAGGTGGCTCCGCCCAAACCCAGCCACCTCAAGGTGGCTCGGCCAAGGCCGAGCCACCGGCTCGGCCAAGAGCCGAGCCACCCTGAGGTGGCCGGCCCAGATCTGTGCCTAGGCACAGATCTGAGTGCCTATAAATAGGCTAGGCCTTGGTTCATTTTTGAGGGTTGGAAATTTTGGAGAGGCGAAGCCCTGCTGGATTGGAGACTCAGATCCAAACAAGATTCAAGCTTTAGGACTTCAAGGACTTGCTCATCCAGATCTGGTGCTCGGCGACCGTCAACGCCAAATAAGGCAGGTATTCGAGAGGACCAGATCTCAGATCTACGCGTACGAACTCCGGATCTAAGCTTGGTCTTAGATCCCGAGACTTGAGCGATTGTTTCCTTGGTGAATCAATCCCTCCCGGCTATTATTTCCTTCGTGGAATAATACCCGTCGTACTGCGTAGATCCGACCGGATCTAGATCGCGCGGTGGTCCACGGCAAACAACCCCGGCGCAGGCAAAGAACCCACAAAGCGAGCGACCGCAAAACAGGAGCTCGTGATTCGTTCGACAAACAAGGAAACAAAGTTGTAATTTTCATTTCTTTTCAATTTGATTTTCGTTGTAACCGGATCTTATAAAAAGACCGGATCTTTGTAATCGATAAACTGTTACAAGAGTGTACAATGGAATCATTAATGAAGAAAGCAACGGTTTTTCCCGCGAACAATCTGGCGACCACAGTGGGAGCCAACGATCTCGCTGCCGAGATCGTTGCGTCGCAGCCGCGGATCTCGATCCCGGTCGAGGAGGAGGTCGAGTATGAGTTCGACCAACAAAAGTTCGACGAACACCCGGCCAAAACCAAGCCACCCAAGGGTGGCTCGGTGGCCGAGCCACCCCAAGGTGGCTCGGTGGCCGAGCCACCCCAAGGTGGCTCGGCCATGGCCGAGCCACCTCAGGGTGGCTCGGCCATGGCCGAGCCACCTCAGGGTGGCTCGGCCCAGAGCCGAGCCACCCTGAGGTGGCCGGCCCAGATCTGTGCCTAGGCACAGATCTGAGTGCCTATAAATAGGCTAGGCCTTGGTTCATTTTTAAAGGTTGGAAATTTTGGAGAGAGACGAAGCCCTGCTGGATTGGAGACTCAGATCCAAACAAGACTCAAACTTTAGGACTTCAAGGACTTGCACATCCAGATCTGGTGCTCGACGATCATCAACGCCAAATAAGGCAGGAGTTCGAGAGGACCAGATCTCTTTTTTACCTGCGTAGATCCGACCGGATCTATCTCGCGGTTGGTCACGGCCAAAACAACCCGCGCAAGGCAAAACCCCCACAAAGCGAGCGACCGCACAGGACCTCGGTGATTCGTTCGACAAACAAGGAAACAAAGTTGTAATTTTTTCATTTTTTATTCTGATTTTCATCTGTACGGATCTTATAAAAGACCGATCTTTGTAATCGATTCTCTTAGACTATACAAGAGGGTACAATGGAATCATAATGAAGAAAGCAACGTTTTTCCCGCGACAAATCTGCGCGACCAGTTGGGAGCACGATCTCGCTTGCCCGAAGATCGGAGACGTTCGCCAGCCGCGGATTCAGATCCGTGTATTAGAGGAGTCGAACACGAGTTCGTCAGACAGTCGAGGATACCTTTCATCACTCAGTCTAGATCGACCGCCCCGCAGTCCAAGAAGTCCAAGTTCTCCATCCAGGAGAAAGTTCGTTCGTAACGAAGAGTGAAGTACAAAGAGAAGATCTCTGCCGTTGATGGATGCAAGCTGCCCATCGGGGTGAATCTCTTCCAACTGTCCAACCAGGTCAATCTGCTCTGGCCAAATCTTCCGTGCGAGCGTGGTCTCTCTCAAAGATAGCCGCAAAGCAACCGTCAGCGCCTTGCGACAGATTCGCAAAGGCCATGCGAATTGTAGACGGGATCCGCCTACAACGCGGATCTGAAGAACCAAGAGAGGGAAACAGCCTCAACAACAGAGTATGAACGGCACCTCTTCCACGCCGCAACAATGGAATGCGATCCGTGGCAAACGCAATCGTTCGACTGCTGGAAGAACGCATCGCAAACGCCGGCCTAGCAGCGCAGGCCGGGCTCAGCCGAAGAGCCGTTAGAAAGTTGCAGAAAGAAGTGGCAGAAGCCGCACAACCGCAAATGGTGGAGGCCAAAGTCTGAAGCGGCGGTTCCAGACCAAAAGCACAACTGCCAGTCTCAACCAAAGTCAACCTCCGCGCGAACCAAGCTAAGCGCCGAGAGTCCCATAGCTACTCGGGGATCATGCCCAGAATCCTCGCCGAAGAAGAAAGCCAGCTTGGAGCCTCGATCCACTTCCCGAGGAGCCGAGCAAAGCTCCGATCCAAGAACGTTTGGGCCCACTAAGAACCCGAACGAATCAACACTGCTGGGGGTCACCGCTAACCTGCAACATGACAAGGAGGCTCAAGTCACTACGCGCAGTCATTTGGCTTGAGGTCCAAGAGGCCCGCTGAGAATTTCACGCCCAAAAAAGGCATGTCTCAAGGCGTCTATGACCTCTTGAAGACCAAGGAAGCAATTCGCCCTCAGATGGAAAACATTATCAATCTGGATAGGTAATGATCCTGAGAGTCGTGCCCACCCACCGCATATTACTCCCGCACTGTCAAATGAACGACGTTATACTATCGCTGCGGAAGTACGAAAGAAACCAGAACGAGGAGTCCCCCAGAAACAGGAACTCAGTGCCCTTTTCAAAGCTCTTCGGCCGCGTACTCTGTTCAAGCAACTACATCAAAGTAGTCCGAAGAATTTCATGTTCGAAGGCTCGCGGCACCAAACACGCAGAAACCAAGGTAGAGGGCTTTCGGCCAAAGAAGAACGGCGTGGTAAAGACGGGAGATTTCGAGGGTCACCGCCAACCATGCGCAAAGAGACATCACACAGATTAATCTCAAAGTCATTTTCGGAGCATCTGACGTGATTAACCCTGAGTCCGGAGCCATCCGCACGAGGAACTGATGGTAGGGTTCGGACATGATGCTTCGGAGATAAGAATCGGATTCCTGCCTCTGCTGATCGATCGGACATACAGGATCAGCGGAGGACAACCCCCCGAGTCATTTTGATAAGCCGAGAAATGGCCAAGATGCCCTTGAGACGCTTTTGGCTAAACAGAAAAGAAAGTTTCAAGTTTGAGATGGCCAGATGGCCATGCAGATATGAGAGAGAGCATGACAACAAACCAGGCGTTCAGGAACCAAAACAAGGTGAACAAGTCACCGTAATCAGGTCTGTTCAGGAGAAGAGCACACGGATAGGGATGCGACCTCATATGCATACCCTCCCAGTCAATGCAGGGTCGGTGTACACCGAGGATGCCAACAGCAGTACAAGTGAGACTTTGCAAGATAAGATCTCGTAGAGCAAAATCAACACATTATCTCGCTCAAGAACGAAGAAAACAGGCATTCCCCTGTCCATACCAGAGACGTGGGAATCGATCCCCTATCGGCGACACCCAAAGTTCAGTTATCAATTCACGCCGGTCGATGGGAAGGCGTTCCCCCATCCACAATTTGATTCATTTCAAAATCGCACATGGGTATTAATTTCCGGCAATGAGCTCTGATGGTGCGGTCATTCGTTGGCACTCTTCGCGGAGCTCCTTCGATTGGTAATCGCCGCCCTCAAGAAGGAAGCGTACAGTAGCTGGGACGACATGGCAGACGAAAATTCCCTCCGGCTAACTT
This sequence comes from Asparagus officinalis, assembly GCF_001876935.1. Lineage (NCBI taxonomy): Eukaryota > Viridiplantae > Streptophyta > Magnoliopsida > Asparagales > Asparagaceae > Asparagus > Asparagus officinalis. The sequence goes on along the minus strand of NC_033803.1, from coordinate 47,631,489 downwards.
TCTCGACGACGACACCAGGATATCTATCGATCATTGCTCGAGACAGAAGCAGAAGGACGGGAGTTAGTCGACACTTCGTCAAGAGATTTCCGGAACAAGCGATTAATTGCCGGTGGACCGGATCACAGAGGAATTCATCCTCCAAACTTGCCAAACAATCTTGCGTTGACGTGTTGGAAGCAATGGAACAGCACCGTCTGACACTTGGAGGATCTGAAGGTGCCTGAACAGGACCGAACGTTTTCCTCCGAAGGAAGAAGCGCGAGTAGGAAACAACGCGGTTAATCCGCTTGACTCAAATTTCACCTCTCGTGGTAAGGCAAAACACCTGCAGCTACTGGTGGTGCTAATCAAGCGTCACAACAGAATCCCAAAGGCACAAAAGACTTCGGTGTCCAGACTCCAAAGAGCAGTATTCCTTAAGGCGAAGACGTTCTAGCCATCTCTCAGACATCCCTCCTTGAACGGTAACAAGAATCAAGTACCACTATCACGAAATCAGGAGGAAGTGCAACACTACAGACCAAGTATTGTGATACCACAGCGACGGGCTCGTTATCCCACCAAGGGATTGCTTTACTCTCTCAAGAATAGCAGTCAGACCTTGGTGTGAAGGCCGGCGTCATCAACGCCTGAGTAAGCCAATGAGAATGCACGACTCCGATATGTATAAGAGTAATAAACTACTTCTCAAACTCCCAAAGAGAATATACGAGTATAACTGTTTCTCAATCCTACCGGTATAAATGGGAGGTTAAACTTACCTCCCTGAATACTCCAATAGGAGAGAGTCTAACTGTTTCCCACTTTGGACAGGAAGTTCCTGCGAAGAATATTAAGCTAATATTTTTCAAGGATAACCGGTAGTTAACTGATAATAACGCCGGAACCAGTTCCGAGAGGAAACTCGGGTGGACGATATTATGTAATGGGAAGTTCCCAAAACAAGCAATGTAGATGATAAGAACTCCCATTCTCACCATGTCTATGCAGTCAACACTCTCTCTGTTAGATTCGGACGTTAAGTACCCACTTGCGTCAAACCTTCTTACAGTTAGCACCACAGTCAAATCCTGCCTCTCGATTCTCCCAATAACGAGAGGTCCACAAATTGGCGATCAAACCTTCCTACAGTTAGGATATGTCTCAAAACACCCACTTGGTCAAACCCTTTCTACCAGTTAGGACCATGTCCAAAATCCCCTCTCGATTCCCTCACATGAACGACGAGGCTCCACTTTCAGATCGAACGCTGATCAACCCATTCCTACATTAGGCGTCATCTCAAACTCCTGCTGTAGTCAAACTTCCTACAGTTTCTAGGACACAATCGCAATCACTCTCCGATAACGAAATATCTTTAGTTTCGTAATCAAACCTTCGACGTTAGGGTATCCGAATCTTTTTCCGAATTCTCGGCATGGAGATCCACGTCTCAGTTCACCATTTCCGGATTCTGAGTGGAGATCCCCACCTCGATCTCCTTTCCAGTTTGAAGATGAATATAAAATTCTTCTTCTTGCATTTCGGGAGATAGATATAAAAATCTTCCCCGCATTTTCGGTTCGTCATTGCCCAAGAGAACACCACCTTTTTCAATCCAAATTTGTGCCTCACAGTACAGACAGTTTATCCAATCCTAAAGCAGGGATAGTCCTGGCGCTACACGCGCTCACGGCTTTAGTCTTTTCCGGCAAAAAGACCCAGAGTTTGAATTCTGGGTATTCTCATCCTGAAACCTAAGTAAGGATAAGCCTGGCGCATAACCTCAGCTGCCGGTTATAGTCTTAACCGTTAACAAAGAACACTCGTCCGCCATATTAAATTCGGCATGGTGTCATATTAATAACACCAAATATCCATGTCTTACACGCATGGGCGAATGTCATCCTGAATCCTACAGAAAGGATTAGTCGCACCTACACGCTGTCGCCGGTTTAGTCTTTTACCGATTGAATAAAAGAACCAGAGTACGCATTCCTGGGGTATCTCATCCCGAAGCCTAAGTAGGGGATAAGTCACGTCTAATACAGGTTGCCGGGATAGCTATTCCCGTAACAATGGCCGAAGTCGTATTATTCAACATCATAGCACCAAAGTCTAACGGATTCCACTCTCTTAGCATAACGTTACATGCGAACGGATTTAGACAATCGCATGCTACCCGAACTCAAACGGTAGTCGTAAAGGCTTAATCAAATGCCGTTTAAGGTGGGGGTTAGCCAAAAATCTAAAGTCAACGCCTAACACGCTTGTCAGCCGGGTAGTCTATCCCTGAGAAAGACGAATCTCGTATTCGAAGTCGTAGGCCATCAAGTCTAAGGGAGTTCATTCCTTGACAACTGTCACCTGCGGAACGACTTAAAGAACAATCCCATTGATAGCCGATTCAAACGTAATCGGTAAATAAAAGCATGTCAAATCCGTGAAGGTAGATTTGCCAAAATCCCTAAGTCAACGTCTGATAACGTTGCATGTTTAGCTCTTTTCACCAGGGAAAGACAAAGTACTACGTACCTTCAATATCCCTGCATAAAAGGGTTAACTCTTTAGCTAACGTCACATGCGAACGCCGAACTTAAACATCCGCATGCTAGCACCGACTCAAACGGTAGTCGGTAAGGCGCATCCAAACCCGTTGAATGGCTGAGGATTTGCCAAAATCCGTATAAATACGAAGCCACTACGCATCGCTTCTTTATTGGTCTCGCTGACCTAGAACATACGACATTCAAAAACCCTAAGCGTTAACGCCCGGACACACGTATAACCCCTAGGTCAACGCATCACACGCGTTGCAATCAAACAGTCAACGTCTACGACGTCCAAAACCTAAGTCAACCCCACAACGCGTAACCTGGTCAACGCCACAATTGCGTTGCGATCAAAAAATCAAACGTACGACGTTCAAGCCCTAGGCAAACGCCAGGACAACGCGTGAACCCTAGCTCAAACACCTATCAAGCGGTTGCCAATAAGGAATCACCACTCCGAAAAGTACACGAGTACTAAAACTGCTTCTTAACACTCCGAAAAGCAACGAGTATAACACTGCTCTTAACACTCCGAAAAGTATCGAGTATAAAACTGTTTCTTAATACTCAATACGCGATCGAGTATAAACTTTCCTATTGTATGGTGAGAAGCTTCCTGGAGATATTTCTTCTTAAGCGATAACTCAACAGAACCTACGGCCGGACAATTGTGCGTCGCAAACAAAGACCAACCCGACAGTCGAAGGGTCAGGTTTTGTGTTCACCAACAAGCACGAGTAAAAATCAGAAACAGGGAATTGCACTTCAAGTCTCGAATTTCCGGAACAACGGCTCAGACATAAATGCAGCACCGAACTTTGCCAAAATTCGACAAAGCACCGAATAGCCTTGAGATTGAAGGCAATCAAGACGGAAGTATTCCAGTCATCTACACGACGGAGTGGGGACAATCATATCCAAAGTTATTCCAGACTTTAAAGAACGAGACTGAATACTCTGGAGGGGTATCTTTTTATTTATGTAGCATATAAAATTGCTTATAGTCCTTTAGCTCAGCTCGCCACAAACGACGAACCACGAGGCGACGAGATCGACGAATCGCATACAAGCGACGAATGCATCCATACACTGTGCGGGATCAAGCCAAAAGCGCGTCGAAGAGTCAAAAAACGAGGTCATCCAAACAAAAGCTACTCCGACGAGGGACGATCGAATCAAATCGGTTTCGCGACCTCCAACTCAGAAGCGGATTTACTGCCAAATCAGAGAATCCAATTTGTCGCCAAATCAGATCACAAATCAGCAGACCAAGTTACAGCAAATCCGCGGACGAACCAAAGGCGGAACACCAAAAACCAACCACTAGGGGCTCGGCCGAAGCCGAGCCACTTCAGAATGGCTCGGCCCAAGCCGAGCCACCTCAAGGTGGCTCGGCACCAAGCCGAGCCACCTTGTGGGCTCGGTGGCGAGCCACCCCGAAGGTGGCCGCCATGGCCGAGCCACCTTGGGGTGGCGCGGTGGCTGGACCCAAGGCTGGCTCGGCCATGCGGCCACCTTGAGTGGCCCGGCAGCCGAGCCACCTCAGGTGGCTCGGCCCAGAACGAAGCCACCCTGAGGTGGCCGGCCCAGATCTGTGCCTAGGCACAGATCTGTAGTGCTATAAATAGGCCTAGGCCTGGGTTCATTTTTAAAGGTGCGAATTTTGGAGAGAGCGAAGCCCTGATGGATTGGAGCACTCAACCAAACAAGACTCAAACTTTATGGACTCAAGGACTATGCACATTCCAGATCTGGTGTCGACGATCATCAACGCCAAATAAGGCAGAGTTCGAAGAGGACCAGATCTCAGATCTACGCGTACGATCGCGATCTAAGACTTCGGTCTTAGATCCGAGATTGGGCGATTGTTTCCTTGCGTGAAACATCCTTTTTCCCCCGGCCTATTATTCCCTGGTGAAAAATCCCGTCGTACTCGAAGTAATCCGACCGGATCTAGATCTCGCGGTGCGTCCACGGCAACACAACCCCGGCGGCACGCAAGAACCCACAAAGCGACGACCGACCGCAAACTAGGGCTCGTGATTCGTCTCGACAAACAGGAAACAAAGTTGTAATTTTTCAGTCTTTTTATTGGATTTTCGTCTTAACCGGTTTATTAAAGACAGGATCTTGTAATGCGATAGACTATTACAAGAGTGTACAATGGAATCATTAATGAAGAAAGCAACGGTTTTTCCCGCGAACACCATCCACATATCATTAGATGATAAAGTTCTTGAGATTGGAAGGAGTCTAATTCATGAGAAGCAAACAACGGGAAGGTTAATCATGCTTTCTGCTCTTGATGAAGGGAAAATGAGCTTTAGAGATCTTGCCAATAGAGAAGACTCACCTTCAAATACAGAAAGACGTAGAATAAGAGTGGATGACCCCCATAGAGGAATTGTAGAAAGTACCAATAGACATTGATGGATCAAAGAAGGTTAAAATCAGGGCAGGTTTTATTGAACCCTAACAAGAAGATGTGATCGCGTTCCTACGCGACAATGCAGATGTGTTTGTTTGGGACCAGAAGAAATGCTGGGAACTTCCCCTAAAGTGATAAACCACGAACTCTCGGTCGATCAACATTGCATACCAGTTTGACAAAAGAAGAGGCATCTTGACCCCAAAAGGTAGAAGGCGGCCGCGGAAGAAGTCGACCGATTGCTCAAGGCCCGCTCCATCTAAAGTTAAATATCTGGAGTAGCTATCCAACATGGTGCTGGTCAAGAAGTCCACTAACAAGTGGGGAATGTGCATTGACTTCACAGACCTAAATAAGGCTTGCTCTTAGGATGGCTATCTCCTTCTGAGGACCGATCAATTGGTTAACAAGAGTACTAGCAATGAACTACTTAGTTTATGGACGCTTTCTCTGGATACAACCAGATTATGATCGCAGAGCATGATGAAGAAAAGACTTCATTCATCACAGGCCAAGTGACCAACTACTACAAGGTGATGCCCTTCGGTCTCAAGAATGTAGGGGCCAATTATCATTGACTGGTCAACAAAATATTCAAACACTAGATTGGTCGCAATGTGGAGGCATATATGGATGACATCATGGAGAAGTCAAAGCAAGCAGCCTTTCACATTTTGGACCTTGAATAAACTTTCTCTGCCCTTTGACACTTCCGCATGAAGTTCAACCCAGCCAAATGTGCCTTCGCTGTGCAATGGGGGCAAATTCCTTGGGTTTATGATCACCAAATAGGGCATTAAAATCAACCCCGACAAGATAGCTGCGATAGAACAAATTAAAAGTACCCTAGAGGGGGTGAATAGGGTTATTGCTAATCTTATTAGATATTAATACCAATTAAACTTATTAACAAAATATTCTTGCAAGATAGATATACAATGCAATATATGCAAGAATATAAACACAAGAGAAAATAAATAATAAACAATATAAATAAATAGTGGACACAAAGAGCAATCCAAACATAATAATATGATTACGGAGTTTGGACCTTCCGTCCTACGTCTCTGCTCCCCACTCCCGGGAAGAACTCTACTATCGACACACCCGGTTTAGAAGCCGAAACTTCTCTACACACTCGGTTTTCTAGCTCACCCGAAAACTCTACAAATCTCTCACAATATAAATGCACAAACTACAACCTTAATTGTTGGTCCTCATGTATCGCCTCCCTCAAGTGCTCGGCTTTACTACCTCTCTCTAGGCTTTACTACCAACGTTACTCCTCTTGGTATCGACTACGTTCTCACCACACACTCCTCTTGGTGTAAATGTGTATTACAAGGTGATTCTCACAAATGAAGCTCAAGTACAATGATTTATTCTCTAATAATGAATGAGAACACTATGAAGCTCACTCTTACTAAATCACTCACCATAACCCAACAATATATTATATGAATAATATTAAAAGCTCAATTGAGGTGTGAGTGATAAATGAGAACAATAAAATTCTAACTCAAATAAAACTAACTAAGATATGAATATGAAAGTCAAAAGATAAATAAGCTAGATAAAAGAGTTAGAAATCTTCTCTATAAACACAAGGAGCTGTAGATAGATGATGAGGATGAATTCCTCGGTTGAAATCAAAAGCTTCCTCCTTGTGAAAAACTCCTTTTTTGAAACAAACTTAAAACAATGCTTAAACACGGACTAAACTCTTTTAAAACTTGTTTAAATAATTTTCTTGATAGCCATAAGAGTTGAATGCACTGGGGTATTTATAAGTACTCAAGATATCAGTCAAAACCCAGAGAAAAAGACAAAACAGCTCAAAAAATCTAGAAATTACACAAAAGTATTCGTTGGAAGGTTTATCAGTCGACTGACGGGTTTTATCAGTCGGCTGATGAGCTAACCGTTACAGGCAATCGGCAGCTTATAAGTCGACTGATGACCTTTTATCAGTCGACTAATGGATCATTAGTCTACTGATGAATCATCAGTCGACTGGTCAGTCGACCAAAATAAAACAAAGACTTTTGATGATTGCAGGCACTTTCATCAGCACACATATCAGTCGACTGATAACAGGTTATCAGCCTAAATCGATTTTGAAATTGAGTTTCAAGGCTCTGTAAAAAATAGTAAATAAATTATAAAAAATGTGAAACTTTGTAAACAGTTTATAAATATTTTGACAAACTTGTTTGAAAAAATTTTTTACAAAAAGGTCCTCATATTTATGAAAACTCAACGTTTATTAAAAAATATACATAATACATGTTTTTGATGAATCTTGAAAATGAAGTTTGAGATGTAAGAACATGTGGAAACTTTATAAAATGTTTTTATAAACGTTATAAAACATGAATATAATGTAAACAATATTAATAAACCAATATTGCATTGTTTTCTCAAATAAACTCATTTTGTAATAAAATCAAAATTGTTTGTGTGTGTATATATATTGAGCTTGAAATATATTCACACAATATACGCTACAAAACAACTAATTATACCAAAGCTTGATAGATTGTCAATATGCTCGTCTTGGTAAACTTGCGGATGAAGCTTGAACTTGGATCTTGACGTGAATGCATAGCTTCACTCCACAATCTCCTTCCATCCTCTAATGTATATGATCGTGAAAGCTCTAGTCCATCCATCCTCCAACATATGTTTGTCTTGAATATCTAATAAGAAAATATAAACACAAGACAAACAATATTAGTGTAAAACCCCGATAATTTTTTAATAGTAAAGTTTAGGTGTGATAATTATGATATGTGGATATTTAGTATGATAAATATCAATAAATGGTATATGAGTATAATACCACGTGATTTGAGTATGAACGAGTTCATACATGAGAGATAGAAGTTGTGAAACATGCACATATGGTCAATTCTTGAGAAACTGGGAAATCCCAGTCCGGTCGACCGCCGCGGTCAACCACAGCCCGGTCGACCGTCACGGTCGACCGCGAGACCTGCTGACAGTTTTTCACCTATTTTGAGTTGGTTTCGGATTTCTAAACCCATATTCGTTTTACCCTGATATATATAAGAGTTTTTCACGATTTTTTCAGTTTTCCTAAGAACCCTAATAGCCACCAAAACTCCCAAACCTTAGTTTGATTTCTTGGAGAAAATTGAAGGCTTTCAAGTGGATTTTTCGGGTGATTCTTGGCTTTTGGAGTGGAGTTTTCTTCAACATTGCTTCTAACACGTTTTCCTACAACCCAAGGCGAGTATCATCTCTACTAATCCCCCTCTTAGTTTTCTAAATGTTTTTAAAGGGATTTAAACATGTTTTATAGAGCCTAAATGAATAGATTATGTATAAAAGACAATCCTTTTGTATTATATGTATAAAGATTAGGTCTTTTCATGCTAAAAAGGTTGAGAACGTTTTTACAGATGTGTTTTAGATCTGATGATGATTCTAAAATATGGTTAAATTAAAGAAAGAAGTTTGATTTGTTGTTTTGAACTTTTATACATGTTTTAGGGTTTTGAATATAAATCTAATGCGTAAAATCATGATTTATATATGTTGATTTGTTTCCAGATATTTCTATCTGCTGTACCATGCTTGTATGCAAGTTTTATGAAGTTTTTATCATGTTTGTATCACGAAAACATGACGAGAACACAACCTGTAAGAATCTGGAGAAAACTAGATTCAGGGTTCACGGTCAACCACCACGGTCGACCGCCAATTGATTTTGGCTGTGCATGTTTATTTGAGTTTGCTTTCGATTGTCGAACAAATTTCTCGACCCTATGATGATAGATTATGACATTAATGATTGTTAAACACCTAGGATGATGGTGAATTTCAGATGTGGATACGCACACCGAGATTTGTGCTCGTATGCTAGATTGTGTTAGATCCACACACACTTGACATGAGATCTATATATTGACAAACACATATTGAATAATGTTGTCTTATACGTATCCGGAAATAGGGAGATGAAACATATTTGCCGTAGAACGATTGAGTAAGAGTATTACAAAAGTATCGTTATTACATGCATCCGGAAAAAGGGAGATAATAAATCCTATTGCCGCAGAGCGATTGAGTAAGAGCATTATAAAAGTATCGCTATAGCACAAGATGATGTACACATAGAAAATTGATCAGTTGTAAGCTTCACTTCCATGATAGATTTCTCGCGAGTAGGGTATTTCATTTGACATTTTGATACACCCGTTATGAACGGCAGATATACTTGTTTTAGAAATTGTTGATATCCTCTTATTTTAGGGCAGATAACTCGGACGAAAATCGAGATGAGATGATTATTCTTTATGTTAGAGATTGGAGTATTTATCATTGATTATTTGATTTTTCATTCATAGAGAGTTATATGAATGATTTGATATATGTATGTACTGACTCTATTTTCTTATATACTCCTACCCCTTCCCCTGGGGAGAGGTAGTGATGATCTCGCTAGCGCTTTGACGCTCGTTGTTTCCCCTCTTTCAGGCAGCGAGTCCGGCGCACAGAGGGTCGCAGGTTGATGGGACATCTTAGTTGTCCGTTTAGCTATTTATTATATTTTGTAGTCATTTCAGAACTCCACATGTAGTTGATTACTTTCAGACTCCAGTTTAGTATTTTATTTCATAGAGTTGAGAGCTATTGTAAGACTCTGTTTTCTTTTTGACTCATTGTATTTGAGATTTAGTTCAGACTCAGAGATATGTTTATCTTATTCCAGTTGGGCTCATTATTGATATTCTTATGCTTCTTCTGTGTTTATCCAGTGTTGTTCTATTTCTATTTTGCATGTCTGTACCTTCATCTATCTATTGTTTCCACTTGAGAGATAACTAATGTGATGGTGAAACATGTCGTAGCATGGTGTTTGGTGCTTGGCAGGTTTGACAATCCGGGTTTCACCTGGGACTGCAGCCTTGTGTGAACCCTGGGGCGTCACAGTTGGTATCAGAGCTCTAGTTCTAATGTCCTTAGGATCATCCCTGTGTCATATCGTGGAGTTAGGATAGAGTTTCCTAGGGATCATGTATACAGTCCGTTAGGAATCTCTAGTATGAGTGAGGGCGTATTATATATATATGTACGTGGAAAATCTACAAAAAAAAAATTATGAACTATTTGCTTGGCTAATTAAGCATGTCATGAAATATAAGTGATATGAATTACTTATTGGTATATGTTATATGCTTCATGCGTAAGATCCAATCTACTACGTAATAATCTTTATTTTGAAATTATAGATGTCAGGAAGAGGTCGTGGACGCCGAGTTTCTCATGCTCAGAGAGTTGGGCAGGAAGATAGGGAGCCCGAGCCACAGCAGGCTCCGCAGTACTTAGTGGATCTCATAGCACCATTGGCAGCTCGTATGGCAGCTATTGAGGAGCAGTTAGCAGCCCAGGTTCGTCAAGAGCCTTCCGTTCATGTAGAGGCACCCGTTCAGGAGTCATCTATTCGAGTGGAAGTACCAGAGAGGGCACTAGTGGTCCCACCGATACCACCAGTTGAGGACGGAGCAGCTGACCAGGAGGCTTGGCTTCGTTTAGTCGAGAGGTATCAGAAGTTGAAAGCACCAGAGTTCCACGGTTCGACGGATTCCATTGCTGCACACAAGTGGAAAGAGGATGTGAGTAACATCTTGGATATGCTGAATGTTAATTCGGTGCAGAAGCAGAAGCTAGCGGCTTTTAGCCTCAAGGGAGATGCAGGAGGATGGTATCGACTTTGCTTCACCCCAGAGCAGAGGATGACGGTTTTGTGGGAGACCTTCATATATCTTTTTGATGAGCAGTATGTTTCGGCTGCAGCGAAAGCCGGAAAGGAGTTAGAGCTGGCTCGTCTAGAGCAGGGGGATATGTCTGTCATGGACTATGAGAGTAAGTTCATGTCATTGCTTAGATTCACTGGTATGTAGCACTCAGATGAGCGTCAGGCTCAGATGTTTTTGATGGGACTTCGTCCGGGGTTGCGTCGGTATATAGTATCTTGGTGATTTCGTTCAGTTTGGGAGGTGGCAGATACTGTTGGCCTTCTTGTTTTGATGATGTTTAACAAACAATTTACCACTAATGTTGATTGTCTAGTATTTGTGTTTTCGTATTTATTGTAGACAAACAACGTTGTTGGAGGATGGATGGAATAGCGCTTCAACGACGATATCAAATGGAGGTTGGCGGAATGTCGGGTTGAAGCCTTGCAATTCAAAGTTAAAGATCAAGTTCAAGCTTCATCCGCATGGGTACCAAGTTGAGCTACAATGAAGATCAAGATCAAGCTTGGGTAATCTAGTTTAGATTTTATATTATGTGTGTTAAGTACCTTAAGCTCAATATCATATACACACACGTATTTGGTTTCTATGTATATATATAGTTATATATATACATGCTTGGTTTTAAGTTTCATGCTTTGAACACACTTGCAAAATACATGAGTTTTCACAAATGGAAATTCAATTTGAGAAATTCTTTTTCTAACATGTTTGTTTTCATGTTTACAAACATTTCGCAAAGTTTCATCAAGTTTAGAATTGATTTGTTATGTTTAATGGAATTTACAAAATCATGTTTTCGTTCGTGCACATGTTCGTGCATGTTTTACAAAACAGATGAGTTTTCGCAAATGGGAAGTGGATGAGTTTTCATAAATGGGAAGTGATATTCAATAAATTCTTTCTTTGACATGTTTATATACATGTTTATATACATTTTTAGAAACTTCCCTCAAAATTTTACTATTTTTGGAGTTGATTTACTATGCCTAATTGATTTTACAAAATCGTATATGTTAACAGTTTTTCAGAAACTGTAAATTTGTGTTCAAATATTTATTTCTCTCAACTGGGAAAATATTTTTCAGAAATTCTTTCTCTGACATGTTATTCTACATGTCTAGAACATTCCCACAAAATTTCATAATTTTTGGAGTTCATTTACTATTTTAAATTGATTTTACAAAACATCTGCGTACTGCTACAGTAACTCCGGTCGACCGGACCGGTCGACCGGAAATGTCTCTGGACGTTTCTCAGCTTTGCAGATGGCTCTCGGTCGACCGTACCGGTCGACCGAAGTACTGTAGCATCCGACCGTTGCTACAGTAACGGCTAGTTCTGTTTTTTGTTTATTTTAATGTTTTGGGGGTGTTTTTATTGGTTTTTGGGGTTGTTTCATGAGCCTATATATACCCCATGCCCTCATACCTCTAAGGTAACTCAAGAAATGTTTTAAACAAGTTTAAAGAGTTTTAAACAAGGGTTTAAGTGAGTTTTAGTGTTTGTTTGGTTTGAAGATTATTTTCACAAGTGGAGGAGATCATCTTCTTGTTTGGGCTTCATATCTCCATCTCTCCATCTTGATCTAGAGAAGTTTTCCTAAACTCAAGTCTAGCTTTTATTTATAATTATTTGTTGATTATCATTTCTATTAAAGCTAGTTTTATATTGAGTTTAGTTTGATTTGATTTACTCTTTGTTTGCACACACAACCATTGAGCTTATTGTATTTGCATACATTATATAATTGGGTTGTGGGATAGTGTGACATTGAGTTGAGCCTAATTGAGTTCTCACCTTGTTAGAGAGAACAATCATTTGCTATATTGTGCTTAATTGTGAAATCACTTTGTAATACACTTGTACACCGAGTGAGGAGTGTGTGGTGAGAGTCGGGGATCGTCCCAAGAGGAGTGGCGTCGGTTGACGTGCCTAGGGAGAGGTTGTAACCGAGCACTTGAGGGAGACACGGCTAGGTCCAACACTTAGTGGGTGTAGAGTGTGATTGCAAGAGTGTGAGTTGTAGAGTTTTCGGTTAGCTAGAAAACCGAGTGTGTAGAAGAAGTTCCGGCTTCCAAACCGGATTGTGTTAGTGGATTTCTCCCCGGGAGTGGGGAGCGGAGACGTAGGACGGAAGGTCCGAACTCCGTGATCATATTGCTTGTTTGAGTGTGCTTTGGCGTTCATTCATATTTATGTTCATATCTTATATCGCCATTGTCATTAGCTCATTATCTATATCATCCACTATCTAGTTCATATTGTTTACCCTTGTGTCAGTTTATATATCCTTGCATATATATATATTTCATCATATAGGATATATCTTATTGTTTACATTGCTTATCCTAGCTTACAAATATTGTTGTATTTCATACTTGCTAGGATAACGTATTAATTATTTTTAATTGGCATTTAAATCGGATTAGATTAGCATAAGACCCTAATCACCCCCCTCTAGGGTCTAACAATTGGTATCAGAGCTTGGTGCTCTTTGATTTAAGGTCTAATCGCCTTGAGTTAAAGATCCAAGTTATCCTTTTTGTGCTAATCTTGTTTTGATTGCATTTGTATCTTGCTTGCATATTTTTACAAATTATGGATATGAATGATGCATCTTGTTTAGGCTATGATTCTAGTATTGCTCCTAAATTCAATGCTTTCCCTTATGCTCAATGGTGTTTTAGATTCAAAATATTTGTTCAATCTAAAAATATCGATTTATGGGAAATCATTGATTGTGCTTATATTGTGCCCACGTTGGAGAAATCCAAGTGGAGCAAACATGATAAAAAGATGTTTATTATGAACAAGCTTATGTTAGAATTTTTATTAAATGCATTTGATTCATTTATGTCTAACAAGCTTGATTCTTTTGATAGCGCTTATACATTATGGAAATTCATAGAAGCGCATCAAGGAGACTTGGAGGCGATCCGACAAGCTTTGGAGGATCCCGCTTCAAGTTCATATGGAGCTTCATGCACACGTGCACTAGGCGATAGCCCTAGTGAGGTTTGCGAGTTCGAATCTATTAATGATTTACATAATGATGAACTTGCTTATGCTAGTGATAAATTATTGCATGCCTACAAGAAATTGCAAAATGATTTCATTAATCTTAAAAGCAAGCATGAAATTTTAAAATCCGATCATGAGTCTTTAGCTTCTAAGTTTGATACTATTTCTAATGAGAATATGATCCTTAAAGAAAATAATGAAAAATTAAAATTGGATCATGATTCTTTAATTTCAAACTTTGGTAAGTTAACTCATGAGAAAGATAATGCCATGTTAGAAGTAGAGAACATAAAAAATAATACAGCTTCTTTTATAAATAACTATTTATGTTCTACTTCTAAAGGTGCATATGTGCCAAAAAATGAAAACTTGAATCTTATGAAAAAATGCATTTCATCCTTAGATTCAACTTTGAAAACATGCATCAATAATCATAAGAAGCTTATGGATATGTGTGCCAAGTCTAAATCATCATCTACTCATCATGCACACATATATAGCAAAGTTTATAAGTGTTCAATTTGCGGCCGTAAAGGCCATCTAGCTAAATTTTGCTATGATGCACAAAAACATAAGAATATTAATCTTTCTTGTGCATCTCATGTAGCTTCTTCATCACATACACATGCATATGCTTATCATGCACATCATAAACATGCTAATGTGTTCAAATGTGATCTTTGTGGACGTTTTGGCCATTTGGCAAAATTTTGCTATGATTTGAAAAAGACTTCACTTTTGCCAAATGATTTTAAAAGACCACAAAAGTTTAAATGTGATGTTTGTGGTAGATATGGCCACTTAGGAAAGTTTTGTTTTGATAAGGTTTCGCATTTGCAAAATAATTTTAAAAGACCATCCATGTTTGCAAATGTTTCTAATGTTTCCCGTGCACAACCGTTTGGTCAACATAAGCAAATGCTTCCTTTCCATTGTACATATTGCAATCGGAAGGGTCATTTGAGTAATTATTG
>NC_033803.1:47543587-47615743 GCF_001876935.1 Asparagus officinalis | reverse complement strand
AAAAAGTTGTAACTCAAGATGACAATGGAATCAATAACAAAGAAACCTACGATTTTCCCCGCGAACAACCTCCTTAGGGTAAAACCAAGGCAAAACGACTCCTCAGTCGGTAAAAAGACCTTGGTACCTCTTCAGGGTAAAACCAAGGCAAAACGACTCCTCAGTCGATAAAAAGACCTCGGTACCTCCTCAGGGTAAAACCAAAGCAAAACGACTCCTTAGTTGGTAAAAAGCCCTTGGTACCTAATCTGGGTAAAACCAAAGCAAAACGACTTCCCAGTTGGTAAAAAGATCTCGGTACCTAATCTGGGTAAAACCAAGGCGGAATGACTTCTCAGTCGGAAAAAAACCCTTGGCTCTTCCTAAAGAATAAAGTCCAAGGCAAAACGACTCCTCGGTCGGTAAAAAGCCCTTGGTACCTAATCTGGGTAAAACCAAGGCGAAACGACTTCTTAGTCAGAAAAAAGCCCTTAGCTCTTCCTAAAGAATAAAGTCCAAGGCAAAACGACTCCTCAGTTGGTAAAAAGCCCTTGGTACCTAATCTGGGTAAAACCAAGGCGAAACGACTTCTTAGTCGGAAAAAAACCCTTGGCTCTTCCTAAAGAATAAAGTCCAAGGCAAAACGACTTCTCAGTCAAAAAAAAAAACCTTGGCTCTTTCTAAGGAATAAACCAAGGCAAAACGGTTTCTCAGTCGACACAAAGTCCTCGGCTCTCCCTAGAAGACGGACCTGAGGCGCAATGACTTCATGGTCGGTTCTAAAACCATTGATCACTATATCAAAAGCAGCCCAAGGTACATAGATCCCCCAAGTCAGTGCTACACCAGCGGTACCCTACCTAGGTGAACCCGAGACAAGGTCCCGAGGGACTAACATCGTAATAAGAAAAAATAAAGTTCAACACATCCAGATCATTTCAGCAACCCTCAAAAGCAAAGGACAAGAAAAACCACTCTCATTCAAAAAGAGTCTTATACATCCTCTACAAAACAGGGGCCCAATTGGGCTTAAAAAGGGGCAATAGATAAAGAAAGAGAAAAAGGGAGGGGGGGAGACGACATCTATTCTTAAAAAGCTCTTTCCTAAGGCTCGTGGTCGTCGCCCTCAGAATCCTTCTTCATCCTCTTCAAAGGCCTTCCGGAAGAACTCGGCTCCTCCGAGTCGGCACCTCTTCTACAGACCTCCATTTGTGGAGGAAGGTGTTCGCTGTGAAAATTGCCTTCATTGAATTCATTGTTATCTCAAGTAATTGTTTTTTGGTTACAAAAGATCCGGTCTTTTTTAGATCCGGTTACAACGAAATCAAAGAAAAAGAAAAAGATTACAACTTTCCTTTCGAACGAATCACGAGCTCCTGTTTTGCGGTCGCTCGCTTGTGTGGGTTCTTTACCAACGCCGGGGTTAATCCGTGGACCACCGCGCGATCTAGATCCGGTCGGATCTACACGATTTGACGGGTATTATTTCACGAAGGAAATAATAGCCGGGGGGGATTAATTCACCAAGGAAATAATCGCCCTTAGTTCTCGGGATCAAAGGCCAAGCTTTGATCCGGAGTATTACTTCGTGTAGATCTCAGATCTGATTTCTCTCTCTCGAACTCCTGCCTTTTGTGACGTGGATGCTCATCGAGAGCCAGATCTGAATGCCCAAGTCCTCAAGTCTTCAAAACTCCAAGCTCAATTCTCAATTCGGCAGAGTTTCGGCCCTCAAAGTTCCAACCTTTGACAAATGAATAGGCAGTAAATCCACTTCTGAGTTCAAGTCCGAAACTGATCTTGATTCGATCGTGATTCGGTTGTGTGGTTGATTTAGACTCTGATTCGTTGACCTGATTTGGCAGTAAATCCGATTCCTGATTTGGCAGTAAATCCACTTCTGAGTTCAAGTCCGAAACTGATCTTGATTCGATCGTGATTCGTCCGAGTCTACGCTTGGTTGGATGACTCGTTGACTCTTCGAACCCGTTAGCTTGATTCCACACGTGAATGGATTTATTCCGTTGCTTGCGTGTGATTCGTTAACCTCGTTGCCTCGTTGGTTCGTCGGTTCGTGCTGAGCCGTATTTAAGGGACCTATAAGCAATTTTATACGCCTACAGATACCCCCTCCAAAGTATTTCAGTCTCGTTCTTTTATAGAAGAGTCTGGAATACTTTGGATATGATTGTCCCCACCCTTCAGTCGGTGTAATGGGACCTTGGAATGACTTCCGTTCTTGATTCCTTCAATTCTCCAGGCTATTCGGTGCTTTGTCGAATGTCTGTGAGGTTTTCGGTGCTGCATTTATTGTCTGACCGTTGTCGGAATTTCGAATTTGAAGTCAATTCCTGATTTTATGATCTTTAGCTTATGCTTGTTGGTTCAACATAGAACTGACCCTCGAATGTTGGCGTTAAGTCTTTATTTGCGACGCGTTGTCCGGCGTAGTATTGTTGAGTTATCCTTAAGATTATTTAGAAAAATATTCTCTAGGAACTTCTCAACCAAAAATAGGGAACAGTTTATACTCATATACCTTATTGGAGTATCAGGGAGCAGTTTAACCTCTTATACCGGTCGGAGGATTGAGAAGCAGTTTATACTCTTATACTCTTTGGAGTTATGATTCTTTCATTGCAACGCATTGATTGGCGTTGACCTAGGGTTACGCGTTGACCGGCGTTGACCTTAGGGTTTTAATCATCGTACGCTGACTTTTTGATCGCAACGCGTTGAATAGCGTTGACCTAGGGTTACGCGTTGACCGGCGTTGACCCTAGGCTTTCGAATGTCGTTGGATGCTCAAGTCACGAGACCAACTAATGAAGCTGATGCGTTAGTGACTCTCGTATTTATAGGATTTTTGGCAAACCCTCAGCCATCAAAGGGTTTGATGAGCCTTTACCGACTACCGTTTGAATCGGACTAGCATGCGGATTATCTAAATCCGTTCCGCATGTGACGTTGTGCTAAGAGAGTGAATTCTCTGAGACTTACGATATTGAATACGTAGACTTCGTCTTTCTCACGGGAATAGACTACCCGACGACGCGTGTTAGGCGTTGACTTTAGGATTTTTGGCTAATCCCCAGCCTTCAACGGATTTGATTAGCCTTTACCGACTACCGTTTGAGTCGGGCTAGTATGTGGATTGTAACGCTGTGCTAAGAGAGTGAATTCTCTTAGACTTTGTGCTATGATGTTGAATACATAGGCTTCGCCATTGTTACGGGAATAGGCTACCCGGCAACGTGTATTAGACGTTGACTTATCCCTACTTAGGCTTCGGGATAAAATACCCCAGAATCGAACTCTGGTGTCTTTTTCTACGGAGAGAGACTAAACCGGCGACGCGTGTTAGGCGTCGGCATATCCTTTCTTAGGATTCAGGATGAAATTCCCCATAGAATCGAACTCTGGTGTCTTCTTCTTCGGAGAAAGACTAAACCGGCAGCGCGTGTTAGGCGCAGACTTATCCCTGCTTAGGATTCGGGATAAACTTCCTAGACTGGAATTCTAGTGTCTTCTTCAATCGGTGAAAAACTAAACCGGCAACGCGTGTTAGGCGTTGACTTATCCTTACTTAGGATTCGGGATAAAATTCCATGTACCTGTGAGGCACAGATTTTGGGAGTTAAAAAAAAAGGTGGTGTCTTCTCTTGGGGCAAAGACGAACCCAGAATGGGAGAGAAAGAATTTTATATTCTATCTCCCAACACTAAAGAAGAAGAATTTTATATTCCATCTTCAACTGGAAAGGAGACTCGAGGTGGGATCTCCACCCCCGGAATCCGAAAAGGTGAAACTAAGAGTGGGATCTCCACTCCTAGAATCAAAAAGATTCAGATAACCCTAACTGTCGGAAGGTTTGATTACCGAACTAAAGATGAATTTCTCGTTTATCGAGAGTGAATTGTGGTTTTGGTCCTAACTGTCGGAAGGTTTGACCAATCAGGAGTTTGAGATGACCCTAACTGTAAGAAGGTTAGATCACTCGATTTGCAAGTGGACCTCTCGTTCATTGGATGAATCGAGAGGGGGTTTCGATTGTGGTCCTAAGGTTTGACTAGGTAAACGGTGGGTTTAGTGCTTATCACTTTATTTGTAATGATCGGGTTATCCCTAAGAAAATTACATGTAACATTCTTTCAGGAACTTCCCGTTACATGAATTATCCACCCCCAGCTTTTCTTGCGAAACTGGGTTTATCATCGTATCGGTTGCATGATCGGGTTATCCTTAAGAATACCACGCATGGCACTCTCCAGGAACTTCCCGTGGAAGAAAGGAAATAGTTTAGACTCATATACCTATTGGAGTATCAGGGAACAGTTTAACCTCTTATACCGGTCGGAGGATTGAGAAGCAGTTTATACTCATATACTCTTCGGAGGCAGTTTAACCTCTTATACCGGTCGGAGGATTGAGAAGCAGTTTATACTCATATACTCTTCGGAGCCTTAAGAAGCAGTTTATACTCTTATACTTATCGGAGTGTTAAGAAGCAGTTTATACTCTTGTACTTATCGGAGTGGTGCCGTTCTCAACTGGCTTACCTTAGCGTTATAACGCCGGCTTCAACCAAGGTCTGAATGCTATTCTTGAGAGTAAAGCAATCCTTGGTAGGATGAAGGACCCTCCTGTGGTATGCACAGTACTTTGGATCCGTCGTGTTGTCAGCTTCCTCCTGATTTGTGATAGGTGGTAGCTTGATCTTGTTACCTTCAAGGAGGGATTCGAAGATGGCTGGAACATCTTCGTCCTTGAAAGAGTACTCTTTTTGGAGTCTCGGACCCGAAGTCTTTTGCTGCCTTCGAGATTGCTGTTGTGACCATCAGTAGCTGCAGGTGCCTTGCCCTTACCACGAGAGGCGAAGTTTGAGTTCAGCGGATTAACCGTCGGTCGGTTCCTCTCGGCCTTCTTCCTTCGGAGGAAGCGTTCGGCTTGTTCACCTTGCACCTTCAAGTCTTTCCAAGTGTCAGACGGTGCTGTTCCAATTG
Organism: Asparagus officinalis; assembly: GCF_001876935.1. Lineage (NCBI taxonomy): Eukaryota > Viridiplantae > Streptophyta > Magnoliopsida > Asparagales > Asparagaceae > Asparagus > Asparagus officinalis. The sequence continues at coordinate 47,610,761 of NC_033803.1, read as the reverse complement.
CTTCCAACACGTCCAGTGCGAGGTTGTTGTGGAAAGTCTGGAGAATGAACTCCTCAGTGATCGGGTCCCGACAATTCGTCGCCTTGTTCCGGAACCTTTTGACGAAGGCGTCGACCAACTCCCCGTCTTTTTGTTTTTCATCAAGCAACGTTCCGATAGATATTTCGGTGTCGTCGTCGAAGAAATTGGTGAGGAACTTAGTTTCCATGTCGTCCCAGCTGTCCACGCTTCCTGGCTTGAGGCAACGTTACCAATCGAAGCCGGCTCCACGAAGAGTGCCAACGAAGGACCGTACCATCAGAGGTTCATTACCAGAGATGACACCCAGGTGCGATTTGAAGTAAATCAAATGCTGAGTGGGTGAACCCTTCCCATCAAATGGCGTGAAGTTAATTAGACTAAACTTCGCCGGGTAGGGGATTGATTCCCATTCTCTTGGGTAGGGACAAGGAATGTCCATCTTCTTCATCTCTTGAGCGGAAATCAATGTATTGATTTTGCTCTCGAGGTTTTTAATCTTCAAGCTTTCACCTGAGTCTGTGTTGGCATTCTCGTTACCACCGCCTGCATTGACGGACGGATTATTGGCATTATGCGTCTCATTCGCATTGGTGTCCTCGTCTTCCAGGTTAACCGGGTTACGACGACTTGGCTCGCCTTGCTGGTTCGTCAATGCCTGGATTTGTTGGTCATGCATTTCTCTCATGTTTTGCATGGCCATCTGCATTTCGAACCTGAAGGTTTCCTGTTGTTTAGCTAAGGCGTCTTCAAGCATCTTGGCCACTTGCTCCGCACTTATCATAAGTGCCTCGCGGGGTTGTCCTTCGCTGGACACTGTATTATCTGATGCGACCGTAGAGCAGGCATCCGATTCTTCATATTCTGAAGGTGTTCTTGTCCGAACCCTACCGTAAGTTCCTCGTATGATGGCTCTAGATTGCAGACGGGTTACACACCGGGGTGCTTCCGGAATCGACTCGGGATTACCCTGTGTCGATGTCCTTTTGCTGGTCATGTTAGCGGTGACCCTCGGAAATTCTCCATCTTCAACCGTCGTTCTTCTTCGTCGGAAATGCCTAGGCCTTGGTTTTGGCGTTTCGGTACTAAGTCTTTCGAACACCGAAACTCTCTCGGGGACCGTCTTAATGCAGTTGCACTCAGACAATACTGCCCGAATGAGTTTGGAACAGGGACAGAGTTTCTAGCCTTCGAGGACTTCTCTTTCTGGCTTTGCTCGTACCCTCAGCACGATAGTACAGCTCTTCCGTTTGAAAGTCGGAGCAACCTATCGTGTGTTGGCACGATTTCTCAGGTATAACGTAATCATCATCAGACGATAACGTTTCCTTCTGAGAGCGAATTACCTTCTTCGGACTTTCGAGAGTCACGCGCCTCGAAACGCGCCTTTGTGGGCGTGAATTCTCAACGGGCTCCTGGACTTCAATGCGCAAAGTAGTGCGTTTGGGTGCCATGATTTCTTTGTCATGTTGAGGGTTACGGCGACCCCCAGCATGTTGATTCGTTCGGGGCTTTCTTAGTGGGCCCAAACGTCCTTGGACTGGAGCTTTGCCTCTCTCGTCGGGAATTGGACCGAGGCGCTCCAAGACTGACTTTCTCCTTCGAGAGGATTCTGCATGATCTCCCGGAGTAGTTATGGGAATTCTCGGCGACTTAGCTTGGTTCGCCGGAGGTTGAACTTTGGTTGGAGGCTGCAAAGGTTGCTCTTTAGCCTGAATTGCCGCTTCAGACTTTGGCCTCCAGACTTGGCGGGTTGATGGCGGCTTTCTTGACTACCCTTTCTGGCAACTTTCTACGGCGTTTCCTTCGGCTTTGAGGGCCCGCGCCCTGCGCTGATTAGTCGCGCGGCGTTTTGCGAAGCTTCTTTCCAGTGATTCGAACGATTCCGTTTGGCACGGGGACCCATTCCATAGTTGCGAGCGCGCCGTTCTCTGTTGTGAGGAACTGTTTGCCTCTCTTGGTTCTTCAGAATCCGCGTTTGTAGTGGATCCGTTAACAATGGACCTCCATGGCCTTTTGCGGATGTTTCGCATAGGGCGTTGACGTTTTCCTTTGGCCGGGCTCTCTTGCGAGAGCAGTCACGCCCACGCCCATCTGCGGCAGAAGGGTTGTAGAGCAAATCTGCCGGCTGGTTGGGAATTTGAGGAATCCTACCCCGATGCCCAACTTTGGCATCAAACGGGGCGAGACCTTGGTTATTGTTTTTCAACGTCTCATACGCCAACGACTGTTTTTTCTGGATGGAGGAGAACTTTTTGGACTTGCGGGAGAGGGGGGGGGGTTGATCGGACGAGGAGCGACAAGTATTTCGACTCTGTGGCGAACTTACTGGGCTGGTCTGAGACTTCGTATTCGACGCGGGTCCTCACGACGCGGATGGTAGATCCGGCGGCTCGCGACGACTGCCGATCTCAGCAGCGAGATGCAGCGGGCTGCCCAGCTGTGGTCGCTCAGATTGTTCGGCGTTTAAAATGCCTTGCATTGAATTCATTGTTATCTCAAGTAATTGCTTTTTGGTTACAAAAGATCCGGTCTTTTTTAGATCCGGTTACAACGAAATCAAAGAAAAAGAAAAAGATTACAACTTTCCTTTCGAACGAATCACGAGCTCCTGTTTTGCGGTCGCTCGCTTGTGTGGGTTCTTTGCCAACGTCGGGGTTAATCCGTGGACCACCGTGAGATTTAGATTCGGTCGGATCTACACGATTTGACGGGTATTATTTCGCGAAGGAAATAATAGCCGGGGGGGATTAATTCACCAAGGAAATAATCGCCCTTAGTTCTCGGGATCAAAGGCCAAGCTTTGATCCGGAGTATGATCTCGTGTAGATCTCAGATCTGATCTTTCTCTCTCTCGAACTCCTGCCTTTTGTGACGTGGATGCTCGCCGAGAACCAGATCTGAATGTTCAAGTCCTCAAGTCTTCAAAACTCTAAGCTCAATTCTCAATTCGACAGAGTTTCGGCTCTCAAAGTTCCAACCTTTTGAAATGAACCAATGGGGGCCTATTTATAGGCTCTCTGAACTGTGCCCGGGCACAGATCTGGCCGGCCACCTATAGGTGGCTCGGCTTTGGCCGAGCCACCTTGAGGTGGCTCGGTTTCGGCCGAGCCCCTCTAGGTGTTGGGTTTCTGCTATTTTTCGTCGTTGTATCCGTTTTTCGGTTCTGTGGTTGATTTGTCTGGATTTGAATCGTTGACCTGATTTGGCAGTAAATCCGATTCCTGATTTGGTAGTAAATCCACTTCTGAGTTCAAGTCCAAAACTGATCTTGATTCGATCGTGATTCGTCCGAGTCTACCCTTGGTTGGATGACTCGTTGACTCTTCGAACCCGTTAGCTTGATTCCGCACGTGAATGGATTTATTCCGTTGCTTGCGTGCGATTCGTTAACCTCGTTGCCTCGTTGGTTCGTCGGTTCGTGCTGAGCCGTATTTAAGGGACCTATAAGTAATTTTATACGCCTACAGAAGGACTGTCGCTTTGGAGCGCTGAGGAGGACGAGGAGGACTCTCTCATCTCTGGGAATTCTCCTCCGACCAAAGCTCTGGACTCCTGAAGACCGAGAAGACCCCGAAGTTTCTCGACATCTTTGGCCTTAGGATCGCTAAGAGCCCTTGGCTCCAGTACATTCTCCCGCACCTCGGGCCAACCTGAGCAGGACAATATATTGTCAGCACCGAACACCCAGGCAAAGAACCTCCTCCATCCTTCGTCCAACTCGGGGAGGTCGGCATCCAAGTGAAAATCGCCTCGATAACAGAAGAAATAGTAGGGGTCCCCCTCAGCGAACCCCACGCTGACCACATGCCCTAACAAGCTAATGCTGGGTACCACCTCTACCTCAGAGCAAACGTCTATAAACGCCATCAAAGTGCAGATGGCGTGTGAGTGGAATTGGCAAGGGAAAACCCCTAGAGCCGCAAAAACTTCCCTTACAAAGGGATGCAATGGCAGGCGCAGCCCACACTACAAGTGCGCCTAATAAAGAGGCACCCGGTCCCCACCATGCACGTGCATCAAAGTCAAGCTGTCCGGCACCCCTATGGTCATCGTCGCACGAGAGATGTTGTACCTATCGTGCAACTACGCCTCGTCATCCGTAGACATCCTCGACCAAGATAAGTACAGAACCCTAAGCTTCCTCTCACGATCATTCTGAGGAAAGGCCATGATGAAATCTCTAAAAATGGTGATGAAAGTACCTATGAAGAAAAATGTTCTTTAGATAGAGTACTCTCCCAATAACGTCGGCAACTATTTATATACCCCCGAAGAAGCAGGCGGGAGAATTCAAAAGGATCAATCCTTGGAGCAACCAATGCAGATGCGCTTCAGGAATCTAAAATAGATCATTGGAGATACGAACCACCGCTCACACTAATCCAGTGGCGAAGCGAAGCGTCGCCTGCTCTAACCCCTGACGCCTCGATTCCTATGAAGAAATGGGTCCTAAAACCGATACCATCAATTCACTAAAGGGTGGCGGTTGAGCGCACTCCACACCACGTCCCTAAGCCATGATCAGCGGGCTAGAAAACCGCAAATGTTCGGAGCAAACACACTCCTATTTCACCCAGACCCGACCAAAGTCAACTCTGACAGAAAGGGGCAAACTATTATGGTCCTTCACCATACCAAAATAGAAGTCGGGAGAATACCTGCATAAGCCCAAGCGAGCAATGGTCCGAATCGACTTTAGAGGCTCAAAAGCACAGTCAGAGCCAAGTCCCTTGACTAGACGAGCCGACAAGCCTTATTCCGACCGATAGGTCATCATGACCGACTCGAAGAATGGGATCAGTCGTTCCCTCGCAAATAAGACGACTCCTTGAGTAGATAACTCGATTACACGCCCAACCCGAAGTCCACTCGACTGTCGGGTTGCCAAATCATAACGATGACACACGGATCAACCCGCCTTGACTAAAGGGATAAGATCCGACCAGGATCACTTCAAATGTCACTCGAAGCTACAGCATTGACTAGTCCCATCAAGATATACACTCTGACAAGGATCTCCGGCACGAGCAGCTTATTCGGCTTACAAGTCATTTCCCAGAAAATTGCCATAATGCTTTCCTGTGCACGAATGACTTCTCCTCCAATCGCCAACCGCCACATGGAGAAAGGACAGCTACACAGCCGGCCTACCCTACACCTTTCCTACTCTGATAAACCTAGAGCACTGAGAAGACTTCTCTCCCCTGACACCGAGTGACTTCCCTCCCAGTCGCCTGTCGACACCTGGAGGAAGAAAGATGACTCAGTAGCCTGCTTGTCCACCTTTCAAACCGCCTCCTGTGCATAGTTAATAAAAGCCAAGGGTCAAGCTCCCAGAGGCAAGTGGGCTATAAAGGGAGGTAAGAAAGGTAAAGCCAAGGGGAGGTTGGCAACTTCTTCTTGCACCTGAGCTTTACTCTCTCTTTTGTATTTTTAGTACTTCCAACAACTAAACCCCCTGCAAGGACCTCAATGGCCCAGGGGCCTCTCAACGAACCCTCCCCAAGTTCATCAACTGATGGGCACATCGATGGGCACATCGGTGGGTGCATCGATGTGAGTTGCTTCCCTTTTGCTGTCCGAACTTCTCTTCTTCTCTTAGACTTGGGCTTTCACTTTAGCTTTTCTTCTTCTTTTATTAGCTTGGGCTTTTGGATAATTTGACAATTCTTCTTTTGGCTTTGGGCTTCAACTCTAAAAATTATTTTGAAATTTTGTTGATGTTTTTCATTAATTCGTGGGCTTTATTGAGAGATGAGATTTTTGGAATTTATTCTTCATTAACCTGCATTTAAAGATAAAAATAATTATTAGTGGCATATTTATTCATATAAAATAGATAATGAGTGTATAAAATTGTAATAAGATGTGATTATCAAATACCCCCACACCTAAATATTTGCTAGTCCTCTAGTAAAGAAATAAAAAGAAAATTCTAAGTCTTTTTCGCAGGAATCGCGGTTGTATTTAGCGCATACAACAAGCCTTTAAACCCCTAGGTTACCCTAGTGGACGAGTTGTAGTCTCGTGAGGGTTTGCAGTGAATATACCCACAAAATTCGATCGAATTACCAAATTAAAAAAATTCAGTAAATAACTAAATTTACTTGATAAATTTAGACAACCTAATTGAAGCTAGTTACTACTCAAGAAAACGTTTTTATGTATAACTCCAAAGTGAATTTCCTAGAAAATCTTCTCATTATAGCAATACAAAAACCAAGCCAAACTTAGAAATTTAATTTAAAAATTTTAAAAAGAACATGCTAACTCTTTGTTTTAAATAATTTTCAAGTCTCCTGATCAAAAATATTTTTCAAAACCATATATACAAATATAACTATATATATAAAACATTTGTTAGTATTTTTTTCAATTCTTTCTTCCTTGGTGATTTTTTCTACTTTAACATGCTTTTTAAGTGACCATTTAATGAGTTTTTGGCCAATGGATCCTAACCTAATTGGGCTTAGGTCATTAAGTATAGAGATACTCATTAAGCTTAATTACTCAGTCAACTTAGGCTTTTATAAGATAGAATCACTTTGAATTTAAGAGTTTTTTTTTTGTGCCCATTTTCCACACTCTTTTTTTTATAAGGTTAGTTTTTTTCTTTTTTTAATATATATATGTGTGTAAGTATATATATATATATATAGTCTGAAAAAATGTGTAAATCATGATAACCTAAAAAAAATATTTTCAACGCTAAGTTAAGCATACAAAAATTTCATTATTTTAATTAAAAGTTTAAGTTAAGGGTTAAGTAAATTATACTACTTTGAAAAAATTATTTCTTAAGAAATTTATTTGGAGTTATCATAAAAGGTGAACTTGAGTATATTACTAACTAGCTTAAGAAATTTATTTGGAGTTATCATAAAAGGTGAACTTGAGTATATTACTAACTAGGAATTAGAAAATTTAAAATCTATCAATTCTTGAGTATATTACTAACTAGGAATTAGAAAATTTAAAATCTATCAATTATTACTTAACTCTATTAATTTGGCAAGTGACAATATTTATAATTTTTTTAAGAAAAAGAAAAAGAATAACAAAAATACAAAAAAAGTAAAATAAAGAAAAAAATAAGTAATTCCCACATCCATAACTAAATTTTGCATTGTCCTCAATGCAAATTCTTGATGCACAAAGTAATGCAGATAAGAATTGAAGAACTTACATTTGTTCTGTCGACCTAGAACAATGATGATAAAGTTCTGTAATTACTGTTAATATGAGGATGAAGAAATCAAATAAGAAAAAATTGTAATTATTCTTTTTATTATTTTTTTTAGAAAATAGAAAAAAGAAATGGTTTTTTTAAATGAGAAGAAAAAGGAAAAACCTAACTAAACTTTTTTTTAGGAATAAAAGTTAAATTTTATTTTACTAGGAAAAACCTAACTAAAAGAAATCCTATATTTTTTTGAGGAATAAAAGTTAGTTTTTTTTTAACTAGGAAAAACCTAACTAAAAGAAATCCTATATATTTTTTTTAAAAGAAAAATAAGAGTTATTTTTTCTATAAGAAGAAAAAGGAAAAACCAAATAAAAATAATAATCACTTCGCAATCACTTTAACTCTAGGGTTAAGCCTAACTCAGCTAGACCAGCTCCTAACCAAAAATTCCTTAAGTGAAAAGATAAAAGTTTTACTCGGTTAGTTAGCTAGGTAATGATAGGAACAAATATTGATCAGATATCGATTAAGTACCTCGTTCCTTGCAGAGCACTTTACGCAACCCTTAAACCTTGCCTTAGACACCAACTAATCCAAGAAAACATAAACCGGTTCACCTAAAGATTCTTTGTTCCTTATTGAGCTCGATTCCTTAGGGCCAACGTCTAATGAGTTTTATTAGGCTTGGGTTGTGTAGTGAGGAATTAGTGATTTTTGGGCTAAGGAATGGGTGATGAAATCCCTCACCTTATCTTTATTAGGGGGTTTTGCCCTTAAAAATATTTTAAAGTGTGTGCCAAATCATGTGCTACAATCACTTTGGTGAATTCCTACTAACTATATGCAATGCAACCCTATGAATTAAAAGTGACTACAAAATGATGATAAAAAGAATTTTTTATGGTTAACAATTAAACAAAAGTAAAAAGAGAGCTCTTGTTTGAATTTATTATCTTGTTAGTAAATTTTCAAAGTGGAGGGTGAATTTTATTATGGTCAACGATTTTTTTTATCCTAATTGTCGCTAATTGTGAGAAACTAGCTAAAGGTGTGGAATTGAAAATATTAGGAATAAGACTTACCACAAGCGAATATCCAAATCCTTAATCTCCAATCCTTGATCTTTAATCTCCAAGTAGTTCTTTCATAAGAAACACACAAGTTAAAGAATCAAAATAATTAAAACCTACTTAAGCACCTTCCCTGGCAACGGTGCTAAAAATTTGATGCGACATAAACGTGTACTAAAAATGTTACAAGTGCACAACCGTGTCAAGTTATAGTATAAAAAGTTATTGATCCCACGAGGAAAGTGTTTTGTAGAAGAAAATATAAATCGGTTCTTATGTTGTATGCGTGACAAATAGGAGTGAAGAATAAGTGTGGTTGTGGAGAGATATGAGGAATGATTGTGATTGTTGTGAATATATGCAAGTAACAATAAATTGAATTTTAGAGAAGAGAAGTAAGAATCAAAGAATAGAATAACAAACAAGAATAAAAAGAGAGAAAAAACAAGAAAACAAAAGATGAAGGATTTAATTAAAGATATGAGAAATCTAGAATTGAATCCACTAGTTAATCTCAATTATTAAATACAAACTATTCTCTTGTTATCATATTTCAATTTATATTTATTAAGTATAGACTATCAAATCATTTAAGGAAAGTATAACCTATCAAATTATCATCTAAGTCAAAATAAAAATCATGATAGGAACAACAACAAGATAGTAATCCTAGAATTCATAAGTATAACATATCAAACCATTTAAGATAAATATAGGTTATCAAATTCTTCTTCTATCAATTAGTTCTCTAGTTGATTATCCTAAACATGATCATTTTAAGTGTAAGAGAATAATTTGCATAACATACAGGAAATTAGACTAGTTTCATATAATTCTAAGATACCTACAAGAATTAATTTCACATATTAAGAAATAAAAACAAGAAGGAAAAAAAACTAATTAAAAAAATAAAAAGAAAATAAAAATCTAAACTATGAACAAGAAAATAAATCTACTCTACAAATTAAAGTGCAAAAAGAACATAAAAAGACAAGAAAATAAATCTATACCACAAGCATGAATGTAAATCTAATTAATAAGCAATAATAAAGAAATTACTAAAAAGAAATAAAGAGAAAAATAAAAGAAATGCAAAGCTCCAAATAATTCTTCATCTCCATCTTCATCATCCAACAAAGAGAAGAAATATTTAAAGTGGTGAAAAAATTTATTTTATTAATTATAACAAAAGTTACAAATTTGGAAGGCCTTCTCAATTAAGAGTGGCCCTCCTCTTCAAATAGAGTTATAAAAATTTTTACACCTCTAACCCCTCACTCTCTACCCCTATTTATAGTAAACATCAGTGATTGAGAACCCTTGGATTGAAATCTTATCCAAAAATATCAATTTTTAGCCTTAGATTCGTAGCTGCCTGCCGGAGCTATCGATAAGGGCATCGATAGGCTTATCGATGTGCCTATCAATGTGAGCTGCTTCCCTTTTGCTGTTCGGGCTTCTCTTCTTCTCTTGGGCTTAGGCATTCACTTTGGCTTTTCTTCTTCTTTTATTAGCTTGGGCTTTTGGATAATTTGGCAATTCTTCTTTTGGCTTTGGGCTTCAACTATAAAAATGATTTTGAAATTTTGTTGATGTTTTTCATTAATTTGTGGGCTTTATTGAGAGATGAGATTTTTGGAATTTATTCTTCATTAACATGCATTTAAAGATAAAAATAATTATTAGTGACATATTTATTCATATAAAATAGATAATGAGGGTATAAAATCTATACTACTTATAAAAGAGAATACCCATGTTAAAACTTTTGATTTCCTTTTTTACCCTCTCAATTTCTTATAACTCAAAATTATACCATTAATTATAAAACTAATGATCCATAACCTCTCATTAACTATGCACCTTTTCATTTCTCAAATTATTTGGTCATTCGCTAGAATATATTAATAATTTATAATGATAAAAAATTATGAGTATATGATAATTTATTGTAAAAAATTATTAATTATATAAAATAGTAAAAGTCATTCATTTAATAAATTTTTGCACATAATTATAATTATTAATAATAGTATAAATAGGGGTTATTTCTTTATGTTATAAAGAATTATTACAATGTTGATAATTAATAATCATCTTTAGTAATAAAAATTTGGATGTTATATAATTAAAAAATACTTTTATTTTAGGCAAAGTAGAGAAAATTAATTTATATAAAAAAATTGAATTCTTAAAATTATTATGCCAGGCATATACTTTTCTCTTTATTTTCTTCAAAATATTTGGCCACTAGCTTTAGAATATACTATAATTTTATGACTGATAATAAAAATTAATAAAATATATTATAATTATTATAAAATACTTTATTCAATTGTAATGAAATAGCTAAAATTATTTATTTAATTAAAATATGTAACTTAATTTAACTATTTAATAATAGTATAAATAGGCTGTTTTTATATTATCAACAATTAATACCCTTTTCTATATTATAATATCGTCTTAGCTCATAAAAATTAGACATTATGAACATAGCCGTGCAATAAAATCATTGATCTATTGGCAAATTTATGGCTTCATACATTTTTTGGAAAGTAAATGTCTCATATATTTCAAGGATCCAATATTTTTATATAAATTAATTTTTTTAAATTATAGTATTTTTAGTTTATACCATCCAATTTTTTATTACTAAGACGATATTAATTATCAAATAAGATAATATTCTTTAAATTTTAATATTAAAAATTATTGCCATTATTTAATAGATATTGTAATAAAATATGTACATGACATAAATATTTAATAATTTAAATAGTTTATTTATATCAATAGCGTTACTTAAACTAATGATTACATTATTATTTAATAATTATACTCCTAAATAAATTGTTTAATAATATAATAATAGAAAATTTTAAATAATTATTAAATGTATGTTAATAATAGTATAAGTACTAATATTAGTATAAGTTAAAAATTTTAACCATAGTGCAATAAAATAATTTTTAATGGTTATGTATAATTTATTAAATAATATAATATTATGGAAACATTATATAATATATAATTTATTAAATAAGTTCAATGCATACTTATGGAAAGATTATGAATTTTAACTCTTATAGTTTTTTAATATGCATCACGTGCAACTGACGTATTGCATACTAGTTATAATAAAATGTGATTATCAGAAACCCCCATCGACTATTTGTTTACGAGCATCAACAATTATAAAATCCATAACTTATTAATGATGAAATAATAAATTATAACAAATATTAATGGTGTAATAATAAAATCATATATAAAAATATTATATAATATTATAAAAATAGTATATTATTACATTTTCATTAATAAAAATTAATATATAGTGACAATAATATTTATATAATGTTAAAATAGTAACGTAAAAATTATTATGTAATGTCATGGTAATTATATTAATAACATATTAATATAAACAATAATTAAATATATTAATGTTTGAAGATAATATTTTATTATTATAATATAATGTTATATTAAAAATATGTTGTAATATTTAATATTATAATGTCTTAATTATATATATGATATTTTAATACATTAATTTTGTATACTATTATAGTATATCATATTATAATTATCTTTAATATATTAGTTAATATGTTTAATACTAATACTAATCGCATAAATAGTTGAACTATTGTTGACCAAAACACTCACTATATAGTAGTTTGAAAACACTTTTAGAGAAAGACCACATAAAAATCACTGCAGTATGCAAAGATACCCTAAACTTATTAGTGGCTACCTATTTTGGTATAATTTTAAAAAATTCCTCTATATTTACTGTGCAACACTTCTTTTCCAAACAAATCCCCGTAAATACGGCTTCTAAGCATCTCTTTATCATCATTGCAAAAAACATTATCTTGGGCTAAAATATTACTTTAGCCCTATAAAGTAACACCCTTTAATCAATAAGACTTAAAAAGTAACGCTAGTGACAATAACATCTATAAATTGATACAATTAATCACTTGCACTTATTTCAGTTGCTGGAGTTTTGGTTTGGGTGGGAAATTAGTATTTTTGCATATATACCTCTCATATCTCTCATACTTACAAATTTATCCTCCAAATTAAAATACTTAGATAAAAACTCAACCTCTCTACTTTCCTTCGCCACTTCTCTCCTTCCTTCTCCACTTGTACTTAACGTTTGAGGGGAGAGAGGAGTGAAAGAAAAGGATAAGAGGGGAGGAGAAGACTAAGATGAGAGAATAGAGAGAGGTTGGGAAGAGGAACATGGGTGGAGAAGGTGGTAAGAATCTGATGATTTTAGGGCGGAAGGGGTGGGGGGAGTAAGAGAGGGGAGAAGAGAAAGATGAAGCAGATCATGGAGAAAGAGAGAGCATTCTGGGAAAGAGGAAAATAAAGAGGGAGTAATTTTAGGGAGGAGGAAAGTGGAGAGACGAGAGAGAAAGAAGATGAAGAAGACGAAAGAATAGTTTTTTTATATATTTTTAATTTTGAAGGGTAAATTTATAAGTGTGAGTAATATAAGAGCCTATATGTAAAAATCTATAAATTTTTGCGCTTAAATTAGGAGTTCGAGGATTGGAATAGATGTAAACGATTAAGGGGGTGTTTGTTTCACCAAAAATTTTAACATTTGGTATGGATTACAAGTTTTAGGATCAAAAAAAGTGAGTTTTTTTGTATTTTGGGATTCCATATATGGTGTTTATTTTGAGAAAATTTTTAGAATATTGAATCACAAAAGTGCAAGAAGTGCTCAATTTTTAGAATATGTCAAATCCTCACAATTGGAGAGGATTTTGACAAATCTCATAAATGAGTGTGCTTACCTCTCAATTGGAGAGGATTTGACAAATCCCAATTTTGTCTTTTTGTGGGAGGTAACCTCACTAAGATAGCATATTCATCATATTATAAAAAATTTTATTTGATAATGCTACAATTTGAGCTTGAAACAAAAAAATTACAAATTGTAATATTCCAAATTCCAAAATATTAATGAAACAAACAACATTTTAGAAATCCCAACTCATAACATAACACCTATTAATTTTAAATCTCATGGTGAAATACATATCCTAAAATTATAGGATTTGAAACAAACAGCCCCTAGGTATATTAATTTATAAATATTGTTATCATATATATTATTTTTTAGATCTTATTAATTAAGGGATGTCAATTTATAGGATAAATGATATTTTAGCGCATTATCTCGCACACAAGGGTTCATTTCGACAACGAACGCCCAAAAAGCAGGTTCCTATTTTAACTCCACTTTTTGTACAGCGCCCACGCGCGAAGCAATAAATAAATTAAATAGATAAATAATAAAGCACCTACCGTTCCTCGCTATCTCACGTTCTTTATCAGAATTCCAAAAACAAAACCCCAAATTAAAATAGAAAACAACGAAAGAGACAAATTAAACGGCGATCGCCATCACAAGCTCCAGCGATCAAACCCTCGAAAAATCCCAACATGGATTCTTCGTCCTCCTCCTCCTCAACGGAGCCAAATTTCCACGATTTTCTTGCTCGATTGCGCAATCCAGCTTCTGCCGATCTCGTCCGATCCATTAAAAGGTCCTCTTTCCGATTAATTCTGTTTTCTTTGTTCTTTTGGGTCGTTTATTAAGGCAGAATTGTCTGGAAGTAGCTGTTGTTTGTGTTTGTTTGATGTTTTTCCGGGGTTTTGGCTCTTGTTTGAGCAGCTCCCGTCGCGTGTTTGGAATTGAATTGTGTTGAGATATTACGCGTTACGTTTTCTTGATTATGACATGAATTTTTTACTTTAGAGGTCTGAATTAGATGTGGTAAGCTTTGATCGGTTGTTGGATTATGGATTTTAGTTAATTCAGATAATTGAACTTTTAGGATTTTCATCTGAGTTTATTTGAATACGAAGAACTGGAAATTGGTGAGACGTTTCAATCTTGTTTCTTTTGATGTCCTTGTCCAGGATCAGGAGATTATATGATGCCAGGTGTTTAGTTTTATATTGAATTTAATGTTGTAGAGTTTCAAAATCTTCTTTTGATTATCTGCCTTGAAAGAAAAAGCTTACTTCTTTGCTATTGAATTTATCCTTTATGATATGAAGTTTGTTTCAAGCAGCTGGTGTCTTTTAGATGTAGATCAGGTAATTGGACTATTTAGTTGTGATTCCTATAATTTCTTCTATTGAATTTCAGTAAACCGGGGATGCCGGATTCTTGATGGTTTTCCAAAATTGTTTCCTGGGCATTCTTTGCTGCTTGATAACTAATACCGACCTTTTTGTTCCTTTGATATCAGAGAAGTTCCTAAACTAAGAGATCAAGTGGATGGTTAAATTTGATGTGACTGAATTAATGTCTTCAAGTGATTATTGCATCTTATATGCAAATTTTTGTTTGGGTAATTTTATTGTTCTTTATGGTGCTTCTTTCGGCAGATTGTTAAACAGCTCACTGTTTATTGCTTGGATGATTGAATGATTGATCTTTATATTTTATTTTTTTGAAAAATGGAGTCATTTTGTAGTAGTTTCAGTTTGTGCAATTTCTCCTGTTAATGTTATGTTTAACTTTCAGTTTTTTTTGTTGTTGTTTTGGTTTGTTTAAATGAAAATGCTTTGTTTTTCAGTTTTTTTTTTGTTGTTGTTTCGGTTTGTTTTAGTGAAGATGCTTTGTTTAGTAAGAATAACTCAAGATATAGTTGTCTCGATAATGTTTACTTCTTTTTATGTTGACTTTCTTGCAATTCATTTCTCTTTTAATTCTCTTGATAATGTAGCGGTTATAATTAATATTGGTCATTATTTGACTGTTTATGTTTGAGATATCTGCTTTACCTGATTATTCTGTGAGGCAAAAAGCTTCTTTGGACATGTAGCTTTTTAGTGTTTGGACTCACTTATTGCCTACCTTGTTGGTTGACATGTGTCCCCTCTGGTTTCGTCTGTTAAATGGTGATGCAAATTAAAAATTCTTTCAGTAAGCTTGGAACAATAAATCTAAGAACTTTTTATCTAAAAGAAGTAAGTATGTGAATTTGGTGAGACGCTTTATTGGTATTTGTAGTTTAGAAAATCTAAAGACATTAAAGGGTCTTAAAAGATACTTTGTTGCTGAAGAATTGAAAATGATCGTGATATGTTGTTACTTCTAGGTGATTTACTATGTACTTTTCCCTAAACAGAAAAGGTAAATATGTAAGTTAGACGGTAAATATACTTGAATAATGTTTAGCTTCAAAAATTGAAAAGAAATTTTAAAAAAAGTTGATTGTTCTGTAAGGGGATTATCGTTGCAGCTAAGAGCTGATAATTGTAGTGAGTTTAATCATTCAGCTAAACAATTAGCAAGGGTTTTATTTTTGCTAGGTGATTTTATTATTTCATTTAAACACTACCCGATAGTGCCGTATTGGACTCCTCAAATTTCATGTCCATGTAAAGACATACGCTCTTCTTTCATTGTTGTTGAATATTCAAGTGTTGACTAGCAACTCTTGTTTAATGGTCGTCCAATGTGCTTGCAATAATAACATTAACACTGTCAGTTTCTTAGCTTTCTCTTACTTTAGATCATGCAATGCATTTTTTTCTTGTATGTAGTAATAAGCTTTATTACTTGATTAAACTATTTAATCTTGATTTTTCTAATTTCTTGTGCTGATTAAACTGTGTATAATTTGCAGCTTCATTGTGTCTTTTACGTTCCATACAACCAATACCGAAAATGACAGCAGAAAGTTGCAAGATTTTCTTATGACAATGAAGGCTAATATAAGGGAGCATCCTTTGTGGATTAATTGCACCGATGAAGAAATAGATAGTGCGCTGTTGAGGTAATTACATGCATGAAAGAACAATCTTAACATTTAGGTGGTGCACATTTATGATATGTTAATGTATATTATATTTATTGAATCCTTATTGCATTGGAACAGTTCTTATCTCATTCTTTGTGCCTGTTGTGTAATATGTCCTTATTTCATCTTTAGTTTATGATGTTAACAATTTGACACTAGCTGGCATTACTTTTATTTTATGTTCACATCATAGCCCACCATCTAAATACAGTTTGCACTTACTTCTAGTGGCGGAGCTGGAAATTTATAACAATGATGTCACAATATATATTTAAAGGCAATATAGTCTAAACTTTAATGAAATACAAAAAATATATGAACTAAACACAATTACAATTGGCTCCTACATGTCTTCAACTCTTCATGTTTTGAAATTGTTGCAATAATAGACTCATTAGAAATACCACTAAATATATTCTCTTCAATATAGTTAAGTTACTATGTTGTCATTCATCTATTGATGTATTATGCAGACACTTCTTTATAAATTTAACTAAAGAATGATATTTCTAAAGATGCCATTGTAATTAATAATATCAATACTAACTTAATAAACAAATATATCAACAGATACACAACATCTTTTTTCCCTCTTTTTATAAAACTATTGCTCTCTTTGGTATATGGTATCTTAGAATTGTGTCTTTTAAATTAATGGATTATCTTTATGTAGGATAACTTTATTTTGGGCTTGGGCCTTTGTGGGTTAAGGGGTTATTTGGTGTCACTTTATAATGTTTTCATAAACTAAGCTTATACGTTTTTCAATGTGACGGTGGTGTCACTTGACACCACACTCTTATGAGTACCTCCGCCCTTGCTTACTCCATGCCAAGGTTTTGAATATTCGATACCAGGGAAATATCAGATGACCAAAGTTCATATTAGATTGTAGATATCGAGGAAATATCGAGGGTATGTAACAAATATTGGATTGCCATATTGAATGATGTGCACATATAATATAATGTCCCAAAATGTAATTTAAACTTATTTAATGAAATCTAAGCATACAAAAATTGTAAATAATATATGTTTATGATCACCAGCCTGTCACGCCCCGAAACTACAGCGAAAATTTGTAAATGCGGGGTGCGTGACAGCAGCGATCCGTGCACGAGATAATTCTTATGCACGGGTCAAGCCTGGCACTTCATATCACATTGTTTATCACAAAATATTCATAAATCTGCTGATGATAGAAGTCAGAGAAACTATATATGTATATAATCGGTACTTACAACCCACAAGCTCACCGTTATAAACATTTTTACAAAAAAAATAAATTGTGCTGAAGGTAACATAAAAAAGAAGAGTCTCTCAGCCAAAAGCTCAAACCAAAAGTTCGACTAGTATGAAGCTACGGCGGATCTGAAAAAAATTTAAAAACAACGGGGTGAGCTAGCGCTCAGTGAGAACATTTCTCACTAGAGTTCCTAGATAACTAACAAAATAGTAATAAGAATAATTCTTAGAAACAACGAATTACAAGTTTTGCATGAGAAATTCAAAGATAGCAAAATACGATCCAAATATCATAATATTATTGACTTTAAAAAATGCAACAATTGTATTTTTTTTCTTATGTGCAACTAAATATACTGTGAAGTTTCTTGAAATCACACCCTTTTTGAATCAAGGTAAACATTAAGACGGAAAAGAACTACTAATTTATACAAACCAGAGAATTATTGTTTTCTCAATTTCACAGTCAATTATCAAAATCTTAATTCTCGATGAGTTATTCATGAATATAAAAGTCACCTCATAGGTCACACGAATGTTACAAATTATAGCCAGTAGCAAGGGAATGCGTAAAACACATCAAATTGATAGATAATTCCCGGGAATCGAATGCACCTAACTCTGTCATAGGTTACTGGCCAAATACAGAGGAGCCAGAATAAATTTTAGAAGGGCTAATACAGAAGGGTCAATACAGATGGGCCAAATAAAGGTGCATTCACCATATGGCAGGCAGAAGTAATCCATAGTGGACTATTTGAGGGCTTGAAAATATCGAGATCACATGTCCAATGAGTAATACATTGCATATCAGAATTTACAAATATTTTCAAATAAAGTTGACAAGGTAAAACTCCTCATTTTAGTTAAAACAGTTTACGGATTTGTACTTTTTCTTTTATCAGATACTAAGTCACGAAAAATCTTTGAATCCGTTAAACTGTTGAAATACATTCCAAATACTTTATCAAAAACTTTCAGATAAAACAATGCCCACAATTATTTGAAAATTGCATGAGAGCCAAATTTATTTTTCATATTTTACATAAAAATCAATTTTGCTTTTCATATATTGTACGAGGCTAACATCGTATTATAGGATAAACCACAACAGAAATAGATCAAATCTTTATATACATGAAAATGACATATTATTTATTTTTTTATCACAAGATAAATCAAATATAATACTCATACAATTTCATATTATAAAATACTAGCGAGAAATGTACTCACCTCTAGTGGACACGATTATCCCAAAATATTAGTCCCTTTGATATCAACCAGATCCTATAATATAAGATATAGGACTAATTATTAACTCAAGACAAACATATATTATAGGTAAATCAATTCATAATCTAGAGCCTAATAAATTTAGATATAAACAATAATAATTAAATTCTACAATACATATGAGCTTATTGTTAATTTTAGCAATTTATCAAAAATTTTATAACTCTCATATACTAGCTTCTGGACTTCCTAATAATTTATGATAAGACAGGGGGTTATAGGGAATTAATCAAGCCAATAGTTATCTTTTATTCTTCAAATTGGACTTGTTTGCAAATAGAGTAATTGATAGGGGTCTATATGTAATTATTTTGTTCATATATGATCCTAGATTTTTCTGTTAGTGTTTATTTACAATCTTTGTGGCTTTTAGGGACTTAGAATGAATTATCCTCCACCCAAGAGGGTTTGTTAACAAAGCTAAAAATAAGTAAGGGGGTTTTTATAAAATTTTCTCCCTTTATATGAATTTCACCTAATTATCTTCCTTCTTCATATGTTCTTTCCTTTCTTTTTTTTCGGCTGGAGGCATCTGAGGCACCTCTCTCTCCCTCTCTCTCTCTCTCTCTCTCTCTCTCTCTCCATGACTACAAGATGGTGACGAGAATCGCTGGCGACCAGGAGAGGCCGACGGCAGACCCTCGTCAGATCTAGGTCAGTATATTTATTTATTTATTTTTCAATCTGTTTCATGCATCCTAAATACATAAAAAAAATCCTTTGTAAACCCTAGATTTTTAACTTCATATTCATAACAAGTTAACTTCCTCATTCAATTTACTATGATTTACTATGAAATTTGAAAGGAGATTATACCTTAGGATCCTGATTTGTTGCCGTGATCTTCTTTTCTCCATTCATAAGCCTTCTATTGATTCAAAGAGAGACAGTTCTCCGTCTTTTTTGTGGGTTTTCTTTGATGATTTTTTTTCTTTGTTTCATTCCTCAATCTCCTGATTTCTCGGCTTAAAGAGAAGGTGAGATGCCGGTAAACTTCTCTTTTTATATATATATTATATAAAAAGAGAAGTTGGGGTTCCAGGGATTAACCGAAAATAACCACGTCGCTTTTGGGACTCTCCAAGAAGCTCTAAACGAGACAGCTCAAGCTGTCGGTAAACTTCTCTTTTTATATATATTATATTATATTATATATATATTTATATATACTAGTATGCCATACGTGCGTTGCTCGTGATGCATATTAAAAAACTACATGAGTTTAAATATTTGAAGACCAAGTAAATTTTCACTCATCAAATTATGAACCCCACATAATAATTTAAAACCCGCCTTGTCAAAACTCAAAGAGACAGGACATCTGTCAACAAATATAAACAATTAATCTAAAAGACACAGAACCAGCTCCACACTTCATATACACTATCATCAGTTCAAGGTGCTCAAAATCAAAATAGAACCATTTGCTGCATATGTCAAAGTTCCATAAGTTACTAATTTTATACTAGGAAAATTATTTCTTTCCTCTCAGTTTCACTCCCAAGACCCTCTCCAGTTTGGTAATTATTTGCTGATTTGGAATTGCCTTTCCTAATGCTTACTCTTGAATCACTTGAGGCTTTTCATGGATGAGCTGCAACATCAAGGATGTATGTTAGTCTACAATTTTCAGCGAGTCATTAATTGAAACCGGATAAAGTGACGAGAAAATACCTGTATAATTTTTGCTTGGCTGAATTTTTATCCATTTGAGCTTGCATTATGATTTTCTTCAGTTCAGTTCGGACTCTCTCACCTTACCAAATTAGGACAAGGTAAACAATACAAAACAAAAAAGGAGCAAGTATTATTACTCATCACCATCAATACATTCCTGTGAAAAGCTCAAAAAAGTATGAAACCTAGTATTCACATTAACAGTGTAGATAATATTCAATGAGTAATTGAAACTTCATGCATGTTTCAGACTAATATCAAGTGGGTGTTGTCTCAAAAGTTATGATGCATGTTTCAAACTTTTGCTGTTTAAAGCAATGAAACAAGAAACTGGAGCTGATTCTGAATTGGAAGTTGAAGTAAATGAAAATAAAAAAATTCCTTGCAAAACAAAAGTCCTGTTGTTCAAGAAAAGAGAACATCTTATTCATTTCATAGTATTTCAATAACCTTTGTTGCTATGTTCAACATGAATGAGAATTTTAACTCATTCAACCTTTGGATTAATTAAAAGTACACGCATTATCACCTGAAGTTCTCAAGAGATTTACCAACCCACAACTAAATATTTGGAAACCAAGTAAAGTAGTACATCTTCACATAGATAACTATGGAAGGAAGTAAATAAGTTTGTCTCCAAAGTCCTAAAATTTATAACGCCTCAATCATGTCCTCTCACTGACCTTGATACCGTTAATTAAGCATATCCCGTGACAGCAGAAGATGTTGTAGTTAGGGGGGGGCACACTGATAACAATGATTTATAATTACTTCTTTTTCCTTTAAGATTTTCATGTAAACAATGCTCAATGACACAACTAAGAATTTAAGGGTAACATCATAATTGATCCTTTAAGATTTTCATGTAAACAATGCTCAATGACACAACTAAGAATTTAAGGGTAACATCATAATTGAGGTTGTTCTAATTCTCACCCCATGATGCTCAATGACACAACTAAGAATTTAAGGGTAACATCATAATTGAGGTTGTTCTAATTCTCACCCCATGATGTAAATAGTAAAACATGCATATGGTTGATGATAACTGCAATATATTCAGATAACTTTGTGAAATACCTTGGCGGATTTGAAGAGCTCATCGAGGACTTCAAATAAGTTGGATGCACATGAACAACAAATTTTATGTTCTGTGACACAGAGAATTTGGACCAAACATTAGAGATTCTTTTAAATGTTTTTATGAATAAGGAAATATATATAAATCCTTGAATATAAAAAAATTTGCAAACAATACCAGAAATGATAATTAATAAGAAAGGGCAGGTATAACCGAATCTCTAATGTTTTTAATTTATACCGTCCAAATTTTTATTACTAAGATGATATTAATTATTGAACAAGGTAATATTCTTTGCAACATAAAGAAGGAACTCCTATTTATACTATTATTAATAATTATAATTATGTGCACTACTAAGAAAGGAAAAAAAGTCATAATAATTATGTTCTGTGTATCTAAGGACTGGCTGAGTTCTAGTACCAGTATCTTGAGCATCAGCCTCACCAACATGCAAACTTCTAATAACAGTGATTTATGAACTCTATATTATGCACAGTTTCTTATTGAGTTTTCTCCATCTCAATGGCTATGGAATATTATCCAACAACGCACAGGTAACCAATATAATAAAATACCTATTTTGTAGCTATTGATGATGTGATGATATCACCAAGCATAACCTTTTTAGATCTTCTCATTAGCTTCGATCGGGTTTGCTGCATCAATTTCTTATTATTTTTCCCCGTTGTTGTCATCCTATATTTAAGACATGTATTATTTAAAAAAAATTATATTAGGAAAGATTTTATTTTCATAAGCATCATCATTCTTTAATAGCGTGTGCTTCAGTAATGTTTGAGTCTAACAAAAATATTATTGCAGCCTTTGATGAAAGTTGCGGAACTCATGTATTCATTATATAGTTACTCTTTAATTATATAAAATTTTGAGAACAATTAAAGTCAAAAGTCTTACCCATATATCTATTTGCAGTCATATTAATTATTGCTATAATTGGTTTTTGTTTTTTCTTGTTTTTGAATATGTGACCTTCTTTCTCTGCATGCTCTCCCCATAATGTTAATACCAATGGATCCATCCTGTGTCAATTACAACAAATTATTAAATTGATATGTTAGTATTTTAGTTTTTGTAAGTGAAAATATATTTCATCTTTAAAAACGCTTACTCTTCATTCATTATTGTGATCTCCCTTCTAACTGATGTATTTGTTGTGTACAATGGTCTCACTGAAGCGATGAATCCTAACACATCTGTATAAACATTAAAATTTTAGTGAAAGTGAAGGCATAGCCACCCGAACAACCAGCAATCTCCACGGAGGCTGCCCCTCTCCCCCTCCCCTCCTTTTTCACCTGAGAAGGAAGCTAATTAGTGGGTTGATTAAGTGTGCCAGCGTAATTTAGTTCTATGTTGAAAAAATAACAATATGAAGGAATATACCAAGTATATTTTCTGACAGGGAAAATCTCAAATATGAAGATTTGGCAGTAAATTTAAAAATTATTATATATTTTGAGGGTATAGGTAAAAATACTTAATATAAATGACATAGAATAAACTGAATTCATCTTATGCCTGAAATCTAGCATGCATACACTCCTTTCACGAAGAAAATTTTAAATAAATCAATCAATACACGAAGCACTAAATGTAGGAAGTTTTGGTTAGGAGTAGCTGAAGTTGAAAGTGCAGTGTCCTCCTGATGTAGCGCTTTCTAAATATTAGACAGAAGTAGAAAAGAAATTATAGAATAAGTTCTAAACATATAAGTTAAAGTTATTATCAACTCCAAGTTACGAAGCAGCAGGAAAATCACAATGAAGGAAATTTCAACTATAAGAGAAACTTTCAGACAGGAAGCACATGAGATTATCTGTCCAAAACTTGAGCATCCTGAAGTGTGAGATTATTCTCTAATAATAATTCCTGTGTGTAACAAAGCAAGAAGCAGAAGACTAAATAATTCAAAATCAGAATTAACATGAGAGAAAAAGAAAAGATTTTCATAGTCTACTCGCTAAGAGGTTTCTAAACTTTGATTTATTTGGTGACCACCTCCAAAATGCTAACCTCATCAAACTGCAAACACTAAAGCCAAAAGAAGAAGAAAAATTTATACCTCGTCAAGCTCCAGACCAATCTGAGAAGCATCTCCATCACCAAATCTCTCTGTGTAATCAAATATTAGCGCACGCATCTCAGTGTAGTGTTGACACACATATATTCACAATTAAAGAGATGAAATTAAGAAAATAGTTACAATGTAATCCAAATTGTGATGTGGAGTATCCAGTGCCATCCACAGTATCCTGAAGTGTAATTTGCTCTCTTGTACCAACATGACGATCATCAAAGTTAATGCAGAGAAACATTTGTCATGTGAGCAAGAAGGACAATGGTTATAGCCTACGTTACTCGGACATGGTGATTTGGCCGCCGTACCGGTGTCGATACGACCCGACACCGATCCGGGTACGAAATACGGGTCGGATACGGTGGTTGGCACTCGGATACGGCGAGGTGTGTGAATCGACAAAACCAAAAAAATAAAGAAAGAAAAAGGAAGGAGGCGACGGCGAGCTTCGAGGAAGGAGTCGGAGTCGGCGACGAGCTTCAAGGGAGGAGTCGGAGTCGAGATTTGAGGGGCGACGAGCTTCAAGGGAGAATAGTGACAACCCGAGCGCCGAGCCCTAGAATCAACTGGGAGTGAGATCTGCAGGAGGAGAGAGGAGGGAGAGAGGAGAGGATCTCCTTGGGTCTGAAGGAGGCGGCGGAAAGAAGCAGGAGAAAATAAAGTGAACCCTAGCCCTTAGAACCCTTTTATTTGTGTATCCTTTGTAAATAAAAAATTGTATACTTATAGTATCTTGTATGGGTAGCATTTGTATGGGTAGCAATAGCATTTGTAAATAAAACTTGTAATATTTACCTTGTAATATTTATATGGGTAGCATTTGTATGAGTAGCATTTGTAAATAAAAATTTGGGCTAGGATTGTAATATTTTGTAAACTTGTAATATTTATCTTCCATTTCAACAATATACTTATAATATTTTGAGGAATGCTTGTAATTTTTTGAGGAATGCTTGTAATATTTTTTATTGTCGTATCCCCGTACCCGTGTCGAAATTTAGGACGGTGTCCCCGTATCCAAAAATTTTAGAAATTTCGTATCGGACACTCGGATCCGCACCCGTATCGGATACTCGTACCCGAGTCCATGTAACGTAGGTTATAGCACTCTACATTACAAGATCATTATTTCACCACACATGCGTTTATCCAAATTATCTCCAGCATAGACTGAATCTACGTAACCAATACAGATATAAATGGAGCATATGCAAAAGTGAAAAGGAAAAGAAAAATGAATCTGTAGACAAAAGAGAAGCAAACCTTCGAGACATCCAATTGATTATTCATTCTGATCTTATCGACATTTTGCAGCGACAAAGGCAATTTTGCCTGGTTCTGATCTACACAAGAAGGTGCACTTCCCTTCAGAATTATAGCAAGTTCTTCCTCATATTTGTCATTACTAAGCTGGCAGCGAGGAACCGAGAAATACAGTTTCATTACTGGAATATTAGATTCATACGCAGAAGGGAAGAAACCCCCAAATGATACAAATGACTCCATCAGGCTACAGCATATTCCAA
The DNA here is from genome assembly GCF_001876935.1 of Asparagus officinalis. Taxonomy (NCBI): domain Eukaryota; kingdom Viridiplantae; phylum Streptophyta; class Magnoliopsida; order Asparagales; family Asparagaceae; genus Asparagus; species Asparagus officinalis. Next base: position 47,585,708 of record NC_033803.1, on the reverse strand, counting down.
CCCAGTATTAACAAATTATAAATCCAATTAAGATCATACATTAACTTCAAATACCATCCTCTACTAAGTTAATCATGTTGTTTCAAAAATCATAAGAGGAAATCTAAATAAGATGGAGGATGGTATAAAAAACTGCTCAGCAAAGCTAGTTGAGAAATCGAATTTTGCCTTGAATAGGAACAAATTGGCTAACAAGTAACATAAGCTGTCACTAGCCTGATATTATGGTCACTACAAATATATGAGCTGATCACGATAATATATACCAAGAACATGAAATGCTAGCAATTGTTTTCCTCAACAACTACAATTTAAATATATCAATAACTTCAACAGCATCAAGTTGGTAGTGAAGAATTCCAACCAAAGAACATGAGAAAAGAGTAACTCTGCTCTATACCCTTTGCTTCTTTTAAAATGGGACCAGTGTGATTACAAATATAATTAAAAAGAACAACATAATCTTTGGAAGCTACCCAAATTGGATGAAATGTTTGTACAGAATGTAGCTGTTGGTTTGCAAGAGTATATAACAGCTAAATACCAGATGTTAAAATTGAAAAATATACCTAGATGAAGTATAGAAAGGAAGCTACTTCACAACAGTAGATAAAATGGCTCAGTATAATTGAAAAAATGGGAGCACATGATGATTTAGAATCAAATTCAACAGAAATAAGTTAAGTCACCAAAGCATATTCTCTTATAAGATGGACATGGAAGTACTTAGGTGCATTTCATAGCAGACAAGGAACCAGACAAGAACTTATTGTGTCTTTGATAACAAGAGATTTGTTTGACTAATTAACTAACAGGTTCAAGCATTGCATATAAGGTTAACCTGCACGAAGTTTGTAGAAATGTTGGCTTTGAAGTTCTTCAAAACATAGTTACTGAAGGCTTGAGTTGAGATGAATTAATTAAAAAGTGAAGAAATTATGATAAATACCTAAATAGAAACTTAAAGGAAAAAGTGAACAACAGATGAAGAAAAGGAAAACAATATTGTTCGACAGGGAAAATGAAATACTACATGCCATAACTAATGCGGTTTTGGACAATATGTACGTAGTTTAAAATAAATTAAACGAACGACCCAGGAAAAATATTTTTTTAACAGATAAACTTACACATAATGTTTTAACAGCTTGTGAGCCAATACATTAAAGCATTAGTTATTATGTGCTTAAGTTTCTAAATTTAGGAGCTAGTTAATAAACTAAAGCTTATTTTAGTTGCTGCTTTACAAAGGAATTAATTTCACAGTCCTTTTGGACCTAAAGCCTGTACATTAAAGCATTAGTTATTATACATCAAAAAGAACAAAGATAATAGCAATATGAGACAACATTTTTAAGGAAAACTTGCACGTAGTTTAATAAACTACATAATTGCACCTTTAATAAAATAGTTAAGTGCAAAACAAAATGGACATAAAGAGCACACCTAATCGAAGTGTTAGAAACTCAATACTTTCCCACCAATCAAAAATATCATCAAAATCATGGTTTTGTATGTTGTCAGTAATCATATGGAGAACCACGTCAATAACCTCACACTTGTATGTTTAACACACACATCAACTCCAATAACTTAACATAAGCCTACAGAAGTAAAGTGCTAGTTTTCAACAAAGTATCAAGTAGACTCATAGTATTCATTGTCTTTTACTAAGGGTTTTTTGAGTTCTAAACTATAAGTAATACAGGTAGATATGCTTATAATACAAACATTCCAAAGTAAATGAAAATGTCATTGAAATCACTATAAATAATTAGCTCGCATCATAGAGATTCAAAGCATAGAGCGAAGGAAGAACATAAATCTTGACGGTCTACTGACTGCAGGTTGCCTGGCCGCTGAAGTAATCAGCTGCAGCTGCAAATCCTAATCCTTGTCAAGCGTCGGGTACCTCGACAGAAACTTCATGTAAGTCTCATAAGTTGTAGACCAACCCATCACCTAAAACCTCCACTTCTTCATCTCCAAAGACCGAGTTATCTCCTTCACCAAGCAATTCAACAAATCATCACCCAAACTATCCAGTTCCTTCAAATCTCCAATCCCCACGACAATCTCTATTTTGGAAGCATAACAAAAAAAATCAAGTTCTCTCTATTTTGGAGGTTAAATCAAAAAAAGAAAAGAAAAAATAAAAATAACATAGAAGAAATTAAGCAAGCATAATAGAACTTAAACACACAAGAAAAAAAAAATCCACATTCAGATCAGCAGTAGATCAGAACCAAAATAGGTCAGAACCTAAGTAAATCATAAGTGAAGTATAACAACAACTAACCTCAATTAAGCGTGAACTCCAAAAGCGTCGCGTGAACTCCAAAAACGTCGTCTTTGCTCCATCAAAACTGAAGCATTACGCTATTTATAAAGGCATGTGGGGGCGGGGGAGGGGAGAGGTGGAGAAACGGAAGAATCCGAAGAACAGAGTGGAAGAGGCGGCAGGGCGGGGTGAGAAACGCGAAGAATCGAGATGAAGAAATGAAGAACGAAAGAACCGTAGGATGATAGAGAACGGAGTGGGCGGGTGGTGGAGCAGAGAGATAAGTAGCGATGAAAGAGGGAGGGGGGATGAGGAGGCAAGGGATTCATCCGTTTCTCAAAGGTTGAGAAACGAAAGAATCAGAGGTCAGAGGTGAATAGAAAGGGGGAGAGGGGCGCGGGGGTTGGAGGAGTAGAGGAAAGGGCGTGTATTAATTGATAAATTGATTATTATCATATACTTTTTCTAGATAAGTCATGAATTATGGGGATGAAGTATGAGACTGGAAGAGGCATGTATTAATTTAATTGATCATTATCATATACTTTTTCTAGATAAGTCATGAATTATGGGGATAAAAATAGAATTAATAAAATTGAAAGGGGTAAAATGGGTATGCAAAAGTTGACACTTGTTTTCTCTTTTAGAAGTAGTATAGATTTATCATTTTTTATATTATATACATATTTTTATCTGGGCTACTACACAACCAATTGTAGAAACTTACTTAGTGAAACGAGCCTAAGAGAATTTTGTTAAAAAATTTCATAGGACTAGAATTTTTGCTAAAAAAAATTAAAGAAATTTTGTAGAGCTATATCATTTTGCAATAAACTATATAAAAGGATGTATCAACCAACATATTGGTTGATATATCAGCCAACGTATTAGTTGATATATCTTCCATGTTGGGGATATATTACCCAAAATTGCCAAAAGTTGTAAAGAATATTGAGACCATATCATTTTACAGTAAGCCTTATAAAAAGATATATCAGCCAACATATCAGATATATCGTGGATATTTAAAACAATGCTTCATGCCCATCCATCCACACTCAAAACGTATGAGCATGTGTTAAATGCGCACAAGTGCATACATCAGATAGAAGGAAAAAAGCAAATATAGAAAGAGAGAGAGAAAAAAGGAAGGAAAGGAAGAAATGAAGGAAGATAGAGAGAAAGAAATGAAGCAAAATAAGACAAATAGACAGAGAAGAAGGGACTGACCCAACCAACCCTTCAAAAAGAAGGGTGAGTCACGTAGAGTTCATAACTTCATATATGTTGTAAATACTCCCTCTTTGATATGAATGAACTTTCTCAGATATGCACCCAAATATAGGACAGTATTTTGCATGGACATATTCCTGTTCTATTTTTCATGGAGACCCACATAGAGTTCATGCATGTACCAATACGCCACCACCAAGTAAAGATGTTTAAACTTAATATCTATGCAGCCCAGGTGGAAAAACTTTGTCTGTTAAGATATGCATTTTTTGTTTTCCTCCTTTTCCCCTTATGTAGTTGAAGTTTAGACAATCTGTCTGTGAGGCACGTCTCAATTTTTTTGTGCATGCCTAATTGATTTCCTGTAGAATTCATGTGGATAACCAAAGTCCCGAAAATCTGATCATGTGAGTAGTGTTCATCTATTTTTGACACTGAAACTCAATGGTATGGTATGGATTGACTGAAAGCGATTCAAGGTTGGTCTTTGCAGAATTTCTTTCGCCCTCAGCTTGAAATTCATGCAACTTATACTACATTTAGTAGCAAATGGTTTTTAGGTTTATACCTGCTACTTTTTTTTGCCTGGTATTCTCATATGATACAGATGCAAATTCCTTGTAACATGATAGATTTTGGTTTTCTTGTGTGAAAATGCAGCTCAAAAACATTCTAGTCGAATAACATGTTGTGTGCTCATTGTAGGTTAAACAAGACCTATAAATTGCTACATTATACTGTTCCAAAGTTTTAATTTGGAAAAAAAGAACTGCATCTTGATAAAACACATATTAATTTCAGTGCTTTGGTTCCCTGTTCTTGTGAAACTGTGGTGGTGTTGATACTGATATATTTCATAGAAACTTGTTTACTACCACATTTTCCTTAGATTCCTTGTTCTTGTGATAAAACACATATTAATTTTCACTTTTGTTTTGTATTTAAGCTTATAATAGTTCTCATAATGAGCTGCAATCCTTTTTCCTGTACTTTTTATTTGTGTGCGCACATGTGTTTGATATCCACTGAGGGTTCCCTTTTAGCTGTGCGCACCTCTGCTGCTTTTTGCAGATAGAAGTACACCTAAAATTTGAAGTATCTTTTAAAATTTTATTGCAATACAGGGCCTTGAGAAGTATGTCATGAAAAAATTGTTCAGCCGCACGTTTGCTTCATGTCCAAGGATGTTAAAGCAGACTTGGAGCTATCCGAGAAAATTTGCTTGCTGCAGCATTTTATCAAGCCTGATCACTTGGATGTGCCTAAATCTCTTCAGAATGATGCATCTTTGCTGGTATGGTAGATGAGATGAGGTGACTTTTTAGTAGATTGTATGCTTAAAATATCTTCTTTGTAGCGAAACAAATAATTTCACCATGATTTATTCCTTATATATCCTGCAATTCGCGTGGTTTGAAGTTTCAGTGTACAAGAATTTTATGGTTTTACCTGTTATATAGTTGTCAAATTTCTATAGAATCTTGACAAATTTACAACAAATGTTCTTTTTGTTCATTGAATGAGTGTCCGCCTGGGGATGCAAATCATGCTGGTAGGGTCAGGCTAAATTCCAACCTAAGATTGGAATATTTTTCAACCCAAGCTCAATCTATTAGGTCGTTAGAAACGAGCTGGGTTCGGTTAGTTTATTTGGGTTAAGCAACTGAGAGAAACTTTTGCATAACAAAAAAAGTATACCCGTGAAGGAACGTGAACGGTCGTTTTCTATAAAGCCCCAAACTTCATGGTAGTTTTTGAAGTGTATTCTAGACCAAAAGTTTGTTGTGTCAGGCTGGTCAGGTTGGGTTAAAGGTCAACCTAAGCAAATCCAGACTTCGTACTTCTTGATTTTCTTTTTAGCCCAATCCTAATAGGGGATTGGCTAGACCAGGCAGTCTCAACTTGAATTGCACCCTTATTAGATGTTTGTTGTGCAATTATTGCATTACTCAAGCTGTCTCTAGAGAGAAGAAAGGGATATTTCTTCCTTTCTTGTTTTAGTCTCTTTTTTCCATCTGAATTATTATTATAGTCACCTGAAGGTAGATGCATAGAATGTATGAGTATGCCCCTAGTTTGTATCTGATATGGACTCTTTCTTACAGGAGTAATGTATGAGTATGCATAGAATTAAATGTAGCCTTCTTGTATTAATTATTTAATTTGTTGTTTTATTCAGTGGAAACAAATCTAATTTTAATTAAACTAGTAAAGTGCACGTGCGTTGCACGTGGGCATATTTGTTTAATATTGAAAATTTTAAATGTGGACCATAAAAATGAAGAAGTGAAGTGATGATTTAGATTTTACCAATATTCATGTAATTAAGCTGGTTTAGATTTTACCAATATTCATGAAATCTAAATAAAAGATGTAATAAGAGATTTGTGTGCTAAATCTAATGCCCTTACATAATAAAAATGGCCAGTAGCTGGAAGGACTTGAACGTATAGGGTAATGAGACAAAAAAGAACCAATTCATATCATGTTTCAAATTTAATTACATTGTCAAAGTCTATATCAATCATTAGCATTTGAAGCTGAAACAAAGCATACAGACAATAGGGTCGAATTTACTAAATAGCGGATATCTGACATGGATTAATAGAGTGGAAAAAATTATAACCCTATGCATGAACAAACTTATTTTGTAAACATAATAGCAATATTAAAAGATGATCTAATATTAGAGATGAGAGACCCGTCTTTGCTCAATTTACACTAAGGTTCAAGCTATTAGAGGAAATGTTAATTAATAAAAGCTTTCCCAAGTCAATTTCTTAAACTTAAAACTAAAATTGACATGTTTGAATGATGGTGGTATATCATGCGAAGGGACTTGTCACTTGTTGAAATTTCGTGACAATTATAAGAGAGACTACTTATGTCGCTTGTGTTCACTCACCCAAGATACGGATATTGACAAAATGATACGACAAGAGTCGTAGCAAAACAAACTTAACCATTTAGCCGACTCCCACAGTCGTCTCTTGGTCTCAGGGGAAGGAAAGACCTGGTCAACTCTCAAGATTTCTAGGCACAACGACTTCTTAGTCGAATCACAAGCTCTTGGCTCTTTATCAAGGTAAACACAAGGCACAACACATGATAGGCACAACGACTTCTCAGTCGAATCACAAGCTCTTGGCTCTTTATCAAGGTAAACACAAGGCACAACACATGATCGAATCGTCCAGTGTAACTCAACCATCATGGCTAATTACAAGACCTTGGTACCTCATCAAGGGATAAACCCAAGGCACAATCACAGAGACCTCAGCCCCACCAACTCATCAAGCCGACACTCTGGTGTGATAAACCCAAGGCACAATCACAGAGACCTCAGCCCCACCAACTCATCAAGCCGACACTCTGGTGTCGATAATAGAGGCGATATTGGTCGGCACGAGAGATCCTGACATCCCAGATGAGTCGACATCTTCATATCAACTCGAGAAACGGTTATTAGCTGAGAAGAGACGACATTCCAACCAGTCGAATAGGCCGATACTCCTAAGTCGACGCGAAAGGCGGTGTCGGTCGATCCTATCATCGAAGACGATCCTACTTAGGGCACTCGCCACTCACTCGATATTTCTCAGAAACGACTTAAGGGACACTCTCTGTTGTCGACTAAGTTGAGGAATCAACCCCGGCCTCAAGCCTCTTCTCCAGAGCATATATCAACACCTCAGTCCACCTCGAACAAGCCTTATCCAGATTTTGGCCAGATAGGTCTCCATGACTTGTCAGCTCAATCACGAAAATACGAAGACACAATCTCCCATAATAAAGTGACTTCCCCTCCAGTCGTCAGCCGACACCTGCAAGGTGAGGGATGATTCAGCATGTCAGCATGCCTTCTGTCACGCGCTCAATCATTCCCAGAAAGGACAGAGACATCCTCTTCAAAGTTGAAGTGATACCCCCAGTCGCCAGCTGATACCTGTAAAACGAGGGCTGACTTGGCTCTTAGCCCGCACTCTAACATCGCTTCTCCAGACTGAGATAAAGGTAACCTATCTTATCCCAATATAAAATGATGGGGGGGCACAGTTCTTAAAAAAGAAAGAGAAAAAAGAGATAGAGGGGCTGACGTAAATCCTCTAGGCAGGCACATTGCCGTCTCAAGAATCACATTGGTTCCAACCTTCCCTTTCCCCATTCGAATTTTATTAACTTGACCGTCGCAGGAACCACGGGGGAACCGATCCCCACCCTCTCACGAGTTCTTCTTGTCTGTGCAGTGCGCACATCAAGCCATCGTTTCAGAACCAGGTATAAAGTCGGAGAAGGGAGCGAGCCCTCAATCACCCTTCATCCCCCCACAACCATCCTATTCTGGATTATTTAGCTGTGTGATATTTAACATTGATAGTTAGCACCCACCATAGGGCCACTCTTCTTTTTCGAGAAGACATGCTAAATTTTGATCAAGGGTTTGATTCTACTCACCCTGAAGAACAACATCAGAGTTACATCATCCACGTTAAATGAAGTCAGAAGTTGTATCATTCAAGCTAAGGAGGGTTAGCTTTGGCTAAGAGGTACTAACATAAGTACAATCCTCGAAAGCCTCAGCAACTTATTCGGGGAGTATTTGCCAAGCGCACCATCAATTAGATGGTACAACGATCTTCAATCCCTCTAGAAAACCCTCCAGCAGAAAGACCCACCGTAAGGGTGGTTGTTTTTCTTGAAAAGTGACCCTGACTTCTAATCCCCATCACATAATGAATCTGGCTGGAACATATGATTTGATGAGGCCAAATATCACTGAAGCTCCAACTGTCGATAGCTCATATAAGCATATGAGTAGTGATTAAATCTGTGATAGGCGCATGGGACCATGAGGACTCTTTTAAGGAAACTCCCTTATATCAGGGGTGAGATTGCGAAAAAACTTAGGGTCTGTCAGCTGATTATTCACAGGAAGAATGATCTTGGTCCTTCAACCGACGCCTTCACCATTAAAGTTGCCTAAGCTCTGGTGGTCGAAGCATGCGACCTGCATGATCCTCATAAGGGAGAGTTCTTCATTCATAATATGGTCCAGTCCCCAGTACTCCCGAAGCTCTTTCAAGAAAACCGTCATGGTTTGTTATTTTCAGGGAGTACGATACCGGCTGGTGGATTCTTTACAAGAGAATTTTTACTACAAAAGGTACCATGTAGCTTCAGTTATGCCCCAAACTCTCACGAACCTGACCTAGAAAACGCCATTCAACATGATTCATAGCGTCTGGGCTGTTCCTTTTGCCAAAAGTCAGCATGTCAACCATCCGCCTTCAATGCCTTACTGAAGATTCAAACTCAAAAAGAACCCTGGCTGATGAGATGGCAAATAGAGTTTTGACTCATCTTCGTTCATCAACAAGACGTCCGCTATGAAAGCAAGCAAAATCCAACTAAAATAGGTTCTATATTGGCAGCTTCATCCGCTACAAAATTGCCTTTAAAGCAAAGCCAAAGCAAGATCACAAGTGGTACAATCCCTCTTTAAGCATCAGATGCCTGCAAAGGATATTTTTTATGATAATGTAAAATACAGAACTGATAAAATATTGTTCAATATAAATTAACTCTGATCTCGCAGGGATCAAGGCTTCACTATGGTCAAAGACCTAGGCGTCATGTAAGACCTAGACACCCCAACAAGCCCTTAGTATCTCATCAGAAATAAACTCAAGGCACAACCCTTTAGTCGACTCCCACAATTTTCGCTCGGTCTTAGGGGAAAGAAAACCCTAGTTAACTCTCAAGAGTTTTAGGCATTCGACTCTTCAGTCGAATTACAAGATCTTGGTACCTCTTTAGGGTAAATCCAAGGCACAACGATTCCTCAGTCGAATTATAAAATCTTGGTACCTCTTCAGGGTAAACCTAAGGCACAATGACTCCTCAGTCGGATAACAAGCCTTTGGCTTTTTATCAAGGTAAGCCCAAGGCACAACATGTGGTCGATTCCTCCGGCTCTCATCGATCATTATGGACAAACCCTTAATACCTCATCAGGAATAAACCCAAGGCACAACCCTTTGGTCGACTCCCATAGTTTTCTCTCGACCTTAGGGGAAAGAAAACCCTAGTTAACTCTTAAGAGTTCTAGGCATTCGACTCCTCAGTCGAATTACAAGACCTTGGTATCTCTTCAGGGTAAATCCAAGGCACAACGACTCGGTTGGATAACAAGCCCTTAGCTTTTTATCAAGATAAGCCCAAGGCACAACCTTATGGTCGACTCCCACAATCATTACTCGACCATACGGGGATTATGAAGACCTTGACACCTCTGTAAGACCTTGACATCCAATCTCAGGATTGCCATTCTGTCAAAAAAGTATTCATAACCTAAGCCAAAATGAGGCATCAAGTGTACTAGTTGTCATAAGTCCCCAGCATGGGTCGACACATTACAACTAACTCACTTCAGCTAACGTCTCAAATAAGAATGAAGCTACAAAGCTAAAAGAATATAAGCGATGAAGGCAAGCTTAAGAATGAAGACAAAAATTAATTTTCATTCAATAAGAGTAAACTTCGTTACAAACTTCTCTACAAAAAAAGGAAAAGAAACATGCAGATCTTCAAAGTTCTCGACCAGATTCGAGAGTTGGACTTAGCGGACACCTGGTGGCGGCAATTGTAGAAGATTCTCCACGGGCCCCAGCCCCAGCAACAGGCTCGACCTCATCGTCATTCGCTGATAAATCCAACCCGCCTCCGATTTTCTCGACATCTTTCAACAAGTCAAGACGTATGAAGGATAAAAACGATCTGGAATAGGATGACAATCACGAGGCACCAAGGAGACGAAGTAATCAACTCCAGCTTTACATGCTAAGGCTACTTCGGCCTTCCTTATAGGGCAGGGCCATGATGCCAGTCGTCGATCACCTTTTTATGCTGCTCCAAATCTAGATGAGCGAGTTGATCCTCCAATTTCTTGACAAGGGCCATGGAAGACTTTTCTTAAGAAAGCTTAAAGGAATATCCAGAATTTTTCAGAGCAAAGGTTCGTTAAAGAACTATCTTAGCATCAAGAGGCTATTTATAAGCTTTTAAGGAAGAGTATGGAGGAATTTCAAAGGACGCGGCGATTTTCGAAGCGATCAGGCCAGATCCACTTTGGAATCTGAAACGGTTCGCTCAAAACACGAAGCGCCACCCTCATTTAATGTCTCACGTCCCAATACTTAAAAAGTAAAAGATCATTCCTTATATCCATGACACTTCGTCTCCCAAAAAGACGGTTCAAATCTTTGATGACGTCAGTCATAAATATTGGAGTTAACAATGAGTGACCAATAATGACAAGTCACGTCCAAAATGATACGACAAGGGTTCTAACAAAACAAACTCAACCCTTTAGCCGACTCTCACGGTCGTCTATTGGCCTCAAGGGAAGAAAAGACCTGGTCAACTCTCAAGAATTCTAGACACAATCACTCCTCAGTTAAATCACAAGCTCTTGGTTCTTTATCAAGGTAAGCCCAAGGCACAACACATGGTCGAATCCTCCAGTGCAACTCAACCATCATGGCTAATTGTAAGACCTTGGTACCTCATCAAGAGATAAACCTAAGACACAATCACAGAGATCTCGGCCCCACCAACTCATCAAGTCGATACTCTGGTGTCGATAATAGTGACGATATTGGTTGGCACGAGAGATCCTGACATCCCAGACAAGTCGACATCTTCATATCGACTCGAGAAACGGTTATTAGTTGAGAAGAGACGACATTCTAACCAGTCGAACAGGTTGACACTCCTAAGTCGACGCGAAAGACGGTGTCGGTCGACCCTATCATCGAAGACGACCCTACTTAGGGTACTCGACCATTCACTGGATAAGGGTTGTCGACTAAGTTGAGGACTCGACCCCGACCTCAAGCCTCTCCTTCAGAGCATATGTCAACACCTCAGTCCACATTGAACAAGCCTTATCCAGATTTTGGTCAGATAGGTCTCTATGATTTGTTAGCTCAATCACTTCTCAGAAAATACGGAGACACGATCTCTCATAATGAAGTGACTTTCCCTTCAGTCGCCAGCCGACACCTGTAAGGTGGGGGATGATTCAGCATGCCAGCACGCCTTCTGCTACGTGCTCAATCACTTTCTAGAAAGTGCGGAGACATCCTCTCCAGATCTGAAGTGATACCCTGCAGTCGTCAGCTGACACCTGTAAAGCGAGGGATGACTCGGCTCTTAGCCCGTACTCTAACATCGCTTCTCCAGGCCGGGATAAAGGTAACCTATCTTATCCCAATATAAAATGACTTCCCGCTGGCCTAAAAAGGGGGGAGAGGTCTAAGAAAAGGGGGGGCAGTTTTTAAAAAAGAAAGAAAAAAAAAGAGATAGAAGGGCTGACGTAGATCCTCTAGGTAGGTACATTGTCATCTCAAGAACCACATCGGTTCCAGACCTTTCTTTTCCCATTCGAATTTCACTAACTTGACCGTCGGAGGAACCACGGGGGAACCGATCCCCACCCTCTTATGGGTTCTTGTCTGTGCAGTGTGGACATCAAACCCTCGTTCCAGAACCAGGTATAAAGTCGGAGAAAGGAGCAGGCCCTCCATCACCCTTCATCCCCCGTCATCACCCTCTTCTGGATTATTTGGTTGTGTGATATTTAACATCAACATCGCTCATATGCCTTTTATCAATCTCAAGTTCACAACTTGGCACTGCATCATTGTGATAGCATTTCCATAAAAATTTATTCCATATTTAATGTCATCCCAAGCACTTCATTTCTTAGAAATAGAAATGGTTGAAAGAAGAGGAATAGAGAGAGAATAAAAATAAAAAAATGTAACATGTAAAATTGAGTAATTAATTAAAAGGTAAAAAGCCAAAGCTTAAGAGGATATCACTTTAGTAATTAGGGTTTATTTATAATAAAAATATAATATTTATTTTGGATGCATGTAAATATGATGATGGTTGTAGTATTTATTTAACGTTTTTTGTCTGAAATCATGGTAAGAAAGTTTATTTGTACTTTTTACTGTAACATCAAATGGATAATACAATTGGCCTAATGCATTCCTAATCGTGCTCATACTTCATGATATTAGCATCATAGATTTTTTGATACAATATGTTTTCAAATTATACTGTGAAATGCATTTAGGGGGTTAAATTAAAAGTATTTAATCTGATGAGATTTTAAGGTACATGTGTTCGTTTTAGTCTTTTATAATATATTTTGAAATTCGAGTGATCCTGATGTCTCCAAAAAGAAAACTTATCACCAAATTAATTATGGCAATTTAAATCGTACCAAATTGACTCATTTCTACAATAAACAAGTTTCGAAACACATTTTTAAAATTCTAATTGAATTATAGAGGAACATACGATGCTAACATGTGCTTGAGCAAATTTGATCCTCGAAAGAAGTCGACATCTTGTGCTCTGTTAAATTTTCTATTCTAATCCCTCGAAAGAAGTCGACATCTTGTGCTCTGTTAAATTTTCTATTCTAATCCAAGTGGAGTTCTAGTTGAGCTTTTCTTTTGTAATTGTATTGTGCTCTGTTAAATTTTCTATTCTAATCCAAGTGGAGTTCTAGTTGAGCTTTTCTTTTGTAATTGTATGATTTTGACTTAGTAGGTAGGTATTATGGTGAGTGAAAGAAAATGTATGAGCTAATTTATACTCAAGAGATGAAAGAGAAGTTATATAAAAATAAAAAGGGTTGTTTGTTAGTTAATTTGGTTCATAGTTTATACATTGATTCAAGTTGAATTTTAAAAGTTAGACTCTACATCTTGTTATTATAATTATTTGATTAACTTTGTTTTATACTATTGTGTGACTGATTGGTAAGAAATTTATAGTCTTGAGCTGAAATTTTGGACTCGTTAGCAGCTGGTGCTCAAAAGACCCAAAGTAATGAAGAATGAAGTGCACCATTCTCTAATTCTACCTTAGGTGGTTTCTACAAAATACTGGTCCTCCCATAGCTTAAACTTTAATATCGCTCCAATACAGTTGTTTCAACTTCTTAGATAGGAGAGTAGGTCACAAGCCCCCCGACATGCAACAAAGGTAGCTCGAAAAGTGAACATAGACATTCTAATTCTAAAATTCTAATTATAGACATAACCATTTGTATGTAGTATTAGATTTATAAAGTATTGATAATGATTATATTCTTGACCAAATATTCTTGGGGAGAGTAGGAGGTGTATTTAATAAAGAGTTATAGATAATTATTTAAGGATTAATTATAACTAGTAGTATAATTGCGAATTATCAAAATTTGAAAGGACAAAATAGAAAATTAAAAGTTTTGACATGGGTATTCTCTTTTATAAATAGTATAGATTTGATGACATTTGATGTAATAATTGAAGTAGCAGGCAACACCTAGGTGTATTGCCTATAGTGGGTGTATATTCTCTCATATAATTTGTAAATTTTTGTTTACCTTTGAAGCCTACATTCTCTGAGTTAGCTTATGGCTAATTCTTCATGGTCCATTGTTATTAATGAGTTTTAGCATGTGTGCTGAATAAATGAAAGCACACCACCTTTCTTCTGTAATTGTTGTTGTAAGTGTGGGTTCAATTGGCATATGTATTAATCTCTTAAAGATCTTTGATATGTATTAATCTCTTAAAGCCTCACACATGGCACATCCATCAAACAGAGATGCACATATACAGAAAACAGCTTTTTACTGATCTAAACATACACAAACAAAGAAGAAAAGAGTTGCATATCGATCTTGCCCTTTGCTCTTTTCAGCCTAAAATTTGTAGCCCATGCCAGCTGATTTACACTGCATGGACAGTGCAGTGTATCATTAGAAACGTTAGCAACTTACAAATCTTTGACTTCTTTTCGAAGTCCTAGTTTTCTATTAAGTTGCTTTTCTCCATCCTTTACTCTGGATAGTTATTGGTTGAATGTCTTTCCAGTTTGCAGCAAAAGAACGACAGAAGATCAATGCTTTTAGAGCCCCTCGAGGGAAGCTGCTGTGCATTATGAACTGTTGTCGTGTCATCAATCATTTATTATTAAATGTATCACTGTCAACAAATCATATGCCAGCTGGAGCTGATGATTTTCCTATAAAAGGGAAACCCCAGGGCCGAGGCTTCGTGTGCTTTTTCTCCCCTTCATTTTTCCAGCGGCGGTGTTTTCCCTTTCTGCGTTTTTTTTCTTTTTTCTCCAACGCTCTGATTTTGAGGGGAGATTAAAGGGAAGAGAGAATTAAGAGGTGGTATTTAAGAAGGGAATTTGTTACTGTAGCTACAGTAATAAATTAGCATTTATTGAGAGATCTCAGTTTGAGATCTGTTCTAAGTTTGTAATTTCTTGTTTGATTAATAAGAAAATTTACTGTGTGGCTCTCGAGGACGTAGGCAGTTGCCGAACCTAGTTAAATCTTGGTGTATTTTTTCTATACTGCGTTTCTGCTGTTTAGGGGTTTCGACGTAAATTCCCAACAACTGATATCAGAGCGTGAAACGATCTAGAGAAAGTCAGATTCAAATGGGAGCCATGGCCGTAGATGAAGGAAAGGTGAGACTTGAGAAGTTTGAAGGATTATCTGTATCAGAAAAATCTGTATCAAGCACTTTCGAGGAAGAAGTCGGAGTCTATGAAGGAGGATGAGTGGAACCTTCTAGACGGACAAGCCATCGGAGTTATCAGATTGGCGTTAACTCAAAATATTACATTCAATATTGCGAAAGAGAAGACCACGGCGGGTCTTATGGTAGCACTCTCAAATATGTATAAGAAGCCATCAGCCGCAAACAAAGTTCATTTGATGAGGCAGTTATTCAATCTGAGAATGACGGAAGGCGCGTCTAGCACAACACTTCAATGAACTCAATATGGTCACAACCCAATTGAGTTCAGTTGAAATTGAGTTTGATGAGAAAGTTCGAGCGTTGATTTTTTTGTCTTCCCTACCAGAGAGTTGGAACGCTACAGTCACGGCAGTGAGTAGCTCGTCGGGAAGCAACAAGTTAAAGTTCAATGACGTTCGTGATCTGGTTCTCAGTGGGAAGATTCGACAGAGAGAGTCGGGTAAAGCTACAACCTCTTCGGTATTACATATAGAGTCAAGAGATAGAAATTCAACTAGAGGGAATGGGTGTTTTCAGCGAAAGTTGACTCCATTGTCGATTCCATTAAACTTTGATTTGTTTACACGAAATTACAATGAAAATAAACGAAAATACAACTTTCGAGAAAATAACACAGAAATTGTTTATCAACTCCTACTTTGTGGGACTTTGCCTGTGCCGGGAGTGCTTTGGCTCGTTGACCACCGATTCACAGATCGTGAAGGTGTTTGGGAATCTTTCCTTCGTTTATCGAAGTAAAGATTTGAAAGCGAATATCTTATCGATGTAAGATGTTCACTCTTCCAAAGATCAAGTCTGAGCTTAGATCTCTAGGAATCACCAAATGATGCTTGTCAAATGGTAAAAATTCTCTCTTTCTTCCTCAAAATCAACAAAAGCTCAAATCTCTTCTGCTTCAAAATGCTCTCTCCTTTATTTCGTGTCTAGTGAGGTATTTATAGGAGTCTGAGTGCACCACAGTTGAAACGGGGGCAAAATAACCGACCGGATGTTTTCTCTTTGGCCGCTGCAGTCTACACTACCGCGGCTATTGGCGCGGCAGTATAGGCTGCCGCGGCCAAAGAGGCAGTTACCAGCACGTTTCATCGTGCTTGAAACCGATCTCCCATGACCTTTAACCCTTTTTTTCGTGGTTTAACTGCTTGTCCACGTCAGCACACGTTCTATTTCTGATACGCCGCCACGTGGATTTTAAAAAAATCATCGAATAACTGCCTTATAACTGCCACATCACCCCCCATAATAGCCGCGGCACCATGAGCTGCCGCGCCTAAGGCGCGACACCTTTAACTGCCGCGCCTAAGGCGCGACACCTTTAACTGCCGCGTCTAAGGCGCGACACTCTGAACTGCCGCGCCTAAGGCGCGACACTCTGAACTGCCGCGCCTAAGGCATGTCACCCTGACTCGCTTGTTGGTGTATTTGTCGTTGTGTCCACACTGCTCTTTTCTCATCCTTGAGTAGTGTTCGGATATCTATGAGTATTTTTTGACGTCTACAGATACCCCCTCCAAAATATCTCAGACTCATCATTTTTTTAGAGAGGGGTCTGGGACACTTTGGATATGATAAGCTTTCCTTGTAATTTCTCCAGTGCTTTGTTGAGAAAATTGTGCAGAATGGTCTGTGAATGGCTTCAATTCTTGACTTCTTCATCTTTTGGTCTATTCAGTACTTTGTAGGATAGCTAAAATTCCTCCGGTGCAGCGTTTATCGCGTGGCCGTCGTCGAAGTCTTGAATCAGAACTGTTGTTGAAGATTGGAGAAATAGTTTATACTCATATACTCTATTGGAGTGTCTGGGAATGTATTCCAAATACAGAGGGAGATGTACGTGTTCAAACACCCAAGGAATTATTGTGTATGCACAGTGCCTCGGCGCGTCAGAGTGAACTGCCGCGGCAGCTTCTACTGTCGCGCTTGAGTGCGGCAACATAGACTGGCGCTCCAGCCGCTCGAGCGTGACAGTGTCGAGTGCCGCGCAGCGCTTCGGCCAGTCAGGTTATAAGTCTGATGTTGGGCTTCTTCGGGTCATTTTTCCCCGCTTCTCTGAGTTCGAAACCTCTTCAAACATCCTATAAAAGGTTTTCTTTGGCTTTTCCCCTTTCACCTCTTCGTATTTGGCTGATTTTTCCTCAAAAGAGATCTAGGGTTTTGAGCATTCTTCTTGGATTTTGAGATTTCCTTTGCTGTGTTCATCTTTCGGATCTATTCCCCTCTATCCTCAGGTAGAACCGAACTCATCCCTTGTTTTTGGGTTTGTTTTGTTCTTTAATTTGAAATTTTGCCCCCAAAACCCTAACTTTATTGTTATTTGGGACAGTTTTACCATGTCACCGAAGAAAACTCGTGCTTCGAAGGGAAAATCGGCGGCATCAGTACCTGAGGAGGTCGAGGCTGCCGTTCCTTCTTTTGGGGGTAAGTTTCTTCAACTTCTCCTTATCTGAAATTGTTGATTTTGTGCATACAGCCTCGTTTGTCTCCATTGAGAGGCATTCGGGAAGAGTTGACATCCTCCATCGAGAGGATTGATGCTTTAAAACACATATCTTGTTCAATCAAGACATGTACCACAGTCAAGATGCGAGTTTTTTGTCGAACTCGTGCCTTTTCGACATTAAAGGCCGCTGTTCAGTTACCGCGGCAGCACGTACTGCCGCGGCTGAACGCGGCAATGTATGCTGCCGCGGTAACGCACAGCATCAACTGCTGTCGCGGCTATTTAGAGCAAGGGTTTTGCTCTATTTACCTTTTTGTTCAACTATTTTTCAACTCTTCTCTGCAGTTCCTTTTCCCGGTCTTTTCTGATAGAGAAGACCCAGGTCAGAGTGGTACTCTTCATGCCTCTTTCAACGACGACTTTCTGGGTAGAGAGGCCCGCCAATTTAGTAAAGATCGTGATAATAGCGTTCCGGAGTTGGTTCGTGAAGGAGGTCGTCGCACTCTGCGTGCTCTGCTGACTGATTCACCCTTAACTCCAACCCGAGATTCCACCGAACCGTTGTAGAAACCTGATTATCTGTTCGGAGATTCGATAGAAGACCCAGACAATCTTTGCCGGGGTCCTGAAATTTGGTTGAATGAGCACGAAGGTGCTTTTCTATTCCTTCCTCCATTCCCTCGACAGTATTCAATTCTGCAATTAAGGAATCTGGCTGTTTCGAGGAAAATGACGTGGCATCTGACAGAAGACCATGAGCGCGTTTATTGCGGATTCATTGGTAAAGATGTTAGCGCTCCTGGCTCCATCGATAGGCATAATATTCGTGGTCTTCACCCGGGGATATTCGGACCAGATAGTGGGCCTCAGAACGAACTGATGATAAGGGCCAATACGGTAAAGAATATGCGCGCTCGGGTTGGCCGAGAACTTCCCATTCCAAAATTCAGGTGTTATGGATGGGTTCATTCTCTTCCCGACAAATGGTGGGCTAGAATGACCAACTACGTACTTAATCGTTGGGATCAAGAGTTAAGGAATTTGGGATTATATGCTCCCATCCGAGCCAGCATGCATGGTCTCCCAGTAAGTGTAGATCATTTTCTTGCCTTGTTCGAGTCTTATATTCCGGAGACCAATATATTTCTTACCAAGTATGGGGAGTTGGGGCTTCTGCTCCACGAAATGATGAAAGTATCCGGATTGCCGTTGGGGAATACTCCTTATCAAGAATATTTTTCCAACAATCGTCAGCTTATGAAGATGAAGAAGGCTGGCTCTCCTGCTTATGACGTTCTCTGGGAGTTAACTTGTCATTATCAGACGGCGATAGCCAAGATCGAAGTGAAGAGTAAGAAGGCGGCTCGAGTCAGTTTAAAACAGTTCGCCGACTACTTGTTTCAGAATCTCGAGAGCCCGACCGGTGAAGCTGTCTGCGAATCACCGATTCTGACCCATTCTGACGTTAATGGGCTGATTACGAAGATTAACGCCCAGTCTTATAGAACCGAGTCATCTGAAGGTGGTTTTCTTAGGGGCACCAAATTCAGCACTTTCTTGTGGCAATCCACCAAGAGAATGAAGCCTGTGACTCTCCTCTCCAGTTATCTGGCTATATGGCTAAAGAGATGTGTAGTACCGCATCAGTCTTCTGAGGCACTTCCTCTGGAGGTTCTCCTTCGTGCTGTGCAATTAGCCGTCGGCGGTAGGTTATCTTTACTTTCCGCCATGATTGCTGACCTCCACAGCGGCTTGCGTAACTTGGCCACCACTTTTACGAAAACGGGTGCTGAGCCTTCGACTAAGATTCCCTTATCAAGCGTTGAGTTGCTATACACATACTTAATGGCGTGGCTAGTTCTCCATCGAACGGACATGATGTCAGCACCTGACGTGTCTGATCCAGAAATTCCTCTACTACAGCTTTTAGAATGATGTAAGTGGTTGTATCCTTCCCGACAGTGGCCTGACAGGGTGAGGCAATTTAAAAATGCTAAGTGCCGGGAATTTTACAAGTATTTCCCTCGGTTTTCTGGTGCCTATAATGACACGCTCGTTGATGAGGAAATGCCTGGGGCTAACAGGACTTCCCTCGACATGGGTAGCTTCCATTGGCTCATGAACATTCGACCAGGTTATAATGTTTTCCGATCGAAGAACCTTTGCAGGATCGAGCCTTATTTTCCTTGCTGTTTTGCGCGATAATTCGGCTACGATCAACTGTACGTCGGGAATCCCAACAAATGGTTGATAACCTGCGGGAGCCTCATTGATGGAGTACGAGCTTGGTTCTGGAATGTTGCCGGCTGTACCGGAGCTCAATTTATTTTGCCTGTCGCTGAGCCTGGTCTTCACTTAACTTTCCTCTACTGCCGGTGGATTTTAGCCGCCAACACTCCTCTTGCGAAGAAGAAGCTTTCCGAACTGGAATCCGAGGCTGTGGTTCGGAGAATTGTATCTAAAAAATGAAAGAAGCCCGCTACGTCTTCTCGTAAAGGAAAACAAGCTGATTCCGAAGAGAGCGACGACTTCAAAACATCCAGTGAGGAAGATGAGACGAAGATTAATATTCCTCCTTCTCCTGTGGCCTACAGAACTCGTCGGGCTTCTTCACCCTCGTCACCGGGTATTCCTTCAAAAGGTATACAGATGAAGGAAAAGAATATTCCTTTGTCGACTTCCAACAAGATGACTGTCAAATGGTCCGCACGGGAGGAATAGGCGGAAGAAGAGGAAGAAGACGTTGTCCCGTTTCTTAGCAGGAAGAGATCTCGGTCTCCTGCTCCTTCTGAGGTTCAACCTCGGCCAGCTCAGGGAACCGAACTGCGTACCAAGTTTCGCCATGAGAGCTCTGAAGTTCCTCGAGATTCTCGTGTGTCGAAGAGGATTAAGAAGACAGCTCGTCGACAACGTCAACTTTCCCCGTTATTTGAGGAGAAGTTTACTCAGGATCTTCCGGTTAATGAAGGGGGTAAAATCTCATTCTTATCTCCTTTTCACTATCTTATCTTTGAATATAGCATCTTATTTCTTCTTTTGCCATTGCGGCTGAGCCAGAAGAGGAAGGGGAAATCGTGCCCGAGCCTTCTTCTCCGGGTTTAATGGATGTTGATGAATCCAGCTTCACCGAACAAGTACACAAGGCTATGAATGAAGAATCCCTTGATATGGACACTGCCCCTCCTCTGGCTACTACATCAACTTCGCCCACTGCCGACACAAGTACAGATGTTTTCTCATTTGGCGGGCATTTCCGTGAGATAGGTGAATTGGAACATGTTCCTCTCCTACTAACTTGTGCGCTTTATCTTCTTTTAGTTAAACTAAAGGAGGTGAGTGCGGGTAGTAGCGCTGCTGATCCCGCAACTGTTATTGAAAGTAACCTTATTTGGTTTGCTTTGATTCTTTCATACCTCTTACATGTGCATTGATGGATTCTTCTGCTTAATAGACATCCCTGTCAACGAACCGAGAGACACAGAACTTACCCATGATATGGGTATCGGAGATTTCGATGAACGTGATTTCGATCTTGATATTTCTGAAGATGTACACCAGGAGATCTCCGATATACTGTCAGCTCCGGTTCCATCCGCTACTGCAGGACCAACTACTCGAGTTGATTCAACTGAAGCAGGTGCATAAAAAGGTATACCCTTTCAGACTCAAGTTTTTAACTATCCTTTCATCTCTTATTGTTTTTTTTTTTTGGATGACTGAAGTAAGAATTTTAGACGTAGGACCAACAAATGAAGTTGATGCATCTACCGTCATTGGTGAATGCGATCAACCAGAAGGCATGGGTTTCCTACTTTTGACAGGTCCCCCAGCTGAAGTTGAATCGCCAGTTACTACTCCTCCAACTTCTGCTATTGTCGAAGCTGAACCTGTTGTGCCTTCCGCTCCGACTCCAGTGGTTCATGAAGTAAGAGGGTCGAAGGCTACAGTGGAAGAGCAACCTCCTGCTACTTCGGCTCAACTTGGTACGTTTTTCCTCCAATATATCCCGTAATTAGATCCATACTTGGAGAGTGTTCATTCATACTTTTCTCATTTATAGGACTTGTTCCTCAAGATCTTGTCGAAGGCTATAGTGGAAGAGCAACCTCCTGCTACTTCGGCTCAACTTGGTACGTTTTTCCTCCAATATATCCCGTAATTAATGAAGTAAGAGGGTCGAAGGCTACAGTGGAAGAGCAACCTCCTGCTACTTCGGCTCAACTTGGTACGTTTTTCCTCCAATATATCCCGTAATTAGATCCATACTTGGAGAGTGTTCATTCATACTTTTCTCATTTATAGGACTTGTTCCTCAAGATCTTGTCGGTTTGAATCCGAAGCCATCAGAAATCACAATTGAACGACAGCCTGATGTGGTGAAT
Source organism: Asparagus officinalis (assembly GCF_001876935.1). Taxonomy (NCBI): domain Eukaryota; kingdom Viridiplantae; phylum Streptophyta; class Magnoliopsida; order Asparagales; family Asparagaceae; genus Asparagus; species Asparagus officinalis. Next base: position 47,563,751 of record NC_033803.1, on the reverse strand, counting down.
CCGCCGTCCAGCATCATCTCTGCACAAACTTCGGTTGTCGTGGAGCGTGTCCCGGCATCGACAAGTCAAGGTAATCAAACTATAGAATTTCCTATTGAATTTGGGATAATTCTATTCATTGCTGTATGCGAGCGTGCATATCTTGTATCTATTTCTTTTGTTCTCTTTGCAGATCTTTCTTCATCACTGTCCGATCGCTGCTGACGTCCAAAGCTTCGTTCTTTTCTTAAACGTCATGGTTGATCGAATTCTCCTTAAAGGTTCACCCTTTGAACTTTTTAGGAAGTCTCTCGATCGCCATGTATCAGGAATTAGAGAACAGGGGTGCGCTGAATTATCTAATTCCATTGAAGCTTACTTGGTCGATCTCAAACAAAATATTAAGCAGTTGCAGAACCTTCGTGTTAATGGCGTGCCTTCTTACATTGCTTCCCAAATGGACCTGAGACTACAAGCATGGCGCGATTCTCAGAAATCCGCTGAATCTGAACTTCACATACTGAAAACTCGCATTAATCAACTCCGAGTGAGCGCTGCCAAGAAGAAACAAATCAAGGTAGATCTGCATCGTGACTTGGAATCGCGTCGGACAGATGTAGCCCAATTAGAAAAACAACTTGCCGAAGCTAGGGAGGCTTGTGAAGTTTTAGAATCTGATATAGCGGAGGTAACTCAAGCTGAGGTGAATACATTCCGGCAACTGAATCTTCAGGACAAGATTTTAGCTGACAAAGAGCAAGAGGTTGCCAGAATTCAAGGCGTCGATGAAGAAAACTTTAAAGCTGACTTGATCCCTGAGTTCGAACTGGCTTATGTAACAAAGCTCTCCTAATTAGAGGACAAACTCCGTCATTACAAGTTATTGTAATTTTGAAAACATACATTTCTTTTTATACTGTTTTGTTTGAACTCTTTTGGTTAATATAGTGAACTTTTTGCTCATTGAGATTTTAATTATGATTACTCATTCTTATTTAGAATAAATAACCATAATGCTTATAGGATTTTTGGCAAATCCTCAGCCATCAACGGATTTGATATGTTTTTACCGATTACCGTTTGAATCGGGCTAGTATGTGAATTATCTAGATCCGTTCCACATATAACGTTGTGCTAAAAGAATTAAACTCTTTTAGACTTTAAACTACCATGTTGAATATGTAGGCTACATGTGTTAGATGTAGGCTTATCTCTAATAAGGGATAGAGATAATATCCCCCATGTGTGAATGACATGGATTTTAAAATGTAAGTAGGCTGTATTTTCACTGTATGAAAACGAACCCAAGTTTGTGAAGAAAAAGAATTGCGTATTCCATTTCTCAGTCTCTTGTTTGTTGGTAGAGATAAACCCGGAATCAGGAAGGAAGAATTTTATATTCTATTTCCTGGTCTCTTGTTTGTTGGTAGAGATAAACCCGGAATCGGAGAGGAAGAATTTTATATTCCATCTCTTGGTCTCTTGTTTGTTGGTAGAGATAAACCCGGAATCGGAGAGGTAGAATTTTATATTCTATCTCCTGGTCTCTTGTTTGTTGGTAGAGATAAACCCGGAATCGGAGAGGAAGAATTTTATATTCTATCTCCTGGTGAAAAGGAAACTCGAAGTGGGATCTCCACTTAGAGAATCTGGATTGGTTTGAATAATCCTAACTGTCATAAGGTTTGATTACTCAATTCAAAAGTGGACCTTTCGTTCGCAAAATGAATCGAAAGGAGATTTTAGTTGTGGTCCTAACTGTAATAAGGTTTGACCAGATGGGAGTTTTGAGACGATCCTAACTGTAGGAAGGTTTGATCGTTTGATTTGTGGACCTCTCGTTCATTGTTTTGAGACGATCCTAACTGTAGGAAGGTTTGATCGTTTGATTTGTGGACCTCTCGTTCATTGAAGGACTCGAGAGGGGATTTTGGCTTTGGTCCTAACTGTTTAAAGGTTTGACCAAATAAGAAGTGGGAGCGAGGTACAAATAACGATGGGAATGTTAACTTGTACACAACGCCTGGTGGGAGTTTTTTGGTGTCAAGCGATAAGGACTTAACACGGAGGGGTTTGATAATTGCTATTAATCAGCTGCATGAAATTTTGGAGGTTGTGTTAGGACTTCAACAGTGGGAATGTTAAAGGCTTAAGCACAATGGGGGTTTGAATGGTTTTAATCATGTCAGATTCCAGTGGACTCCTCGTCGATCGATTTGATCAGTGAGGGATTTTGTGAGGAAAGATTAATTGTTTACAAGTTCGAATCTCATCTCAACAAAAGTTGTAAAAGAACTTTATGATAATCAAACAATGAATTATTCAAATGACCAGTTTCTCATTTAAAACATTGAACTGATCTCGGGTTATCCCGAAATATCCTATATAGGATTCTCTAGGAATTTCCCGCTTTACATAGGTTATCCTGAATATATTACGGATAATATTTTTTCAGGAACTTCTTATTTATTGGCATCATTAATTTGCTGCCATCCTGGGTAACCAGGCGATAAGCGCCGTTTGAATAGACTGTTTCTATTACAAACGGTCCTTCCCATTTAGGTTCAAATTTTTCCTTCTTCTTGGAGTTAAGGATCATAGGCTGCCTTTCTGCTAGGACCAGATCTCCTTCTTTAAAACTCCGTTGTCGAACTTTCTTGTCGAAAACTCGGGAAATTCAGGCTTGGTAGAACTAAATATGCTGTTGAGCTTCTAACCGCTTTTCGTCGAGCATCTCGAGTTCTTCGAGACGTTTTTGATGTTGCTCTTCAGTTGTCATCTGGGTTGCGAGAGCGATTCGAAGAGATGGAATTTGTATTTCCAATGGAAGAATGGCTTCACATCCGTATACCAAAGAATATGGGGTCGCTCCCGTCGGAGTACGTACCGTGGTACGATAGGCCCATAGAGCTGTGCCAAGCTTGTCATCCCAATCTCGTTTATTAGTTTTCACGAGTTTTGATAAGAGCTTGATGATTGTCTTATTGAAGGCTTCAACCAATCCATTTGCTGTGGGATTGTAAGCTGTCGACGAAACGTCCTGAATTCTGAACTTCTCGCAAAACCTGATGAAGGCATTGCTGATGAATTAAGGACCGTTGTCATGTACGATTCGTCTTGGGACACCATGCCAGTAGATGATATGGTGTTTGATGAATACGATGACGTTACTCGTTTTAACTTCTTTGAGCAGAATCGCTTCAGCCCATTTAGAGAAGTAATCGGTGATTGCTAGGATGAACCGATCACCTTTATCTGACGGGGGATTTATGGGACCAACAATATCCATTCCCCAAGTCTCAAACGGCCATGACGTTGCTGACGGGTGTAGATACTCTGGAGGCTGGTGCATATAATTTGCGTGTAATTGACATGCTTGATATCGTCGGGCATACTCAGCTGCGTCCTTTATCATAGTTGGCCAATAATATCCAATTCTCCTAAGTCGATCGCAAAGTTTAGGACCGGGCTGATGTGCACCACATATCCCCTCATGCGCCTCTTTAAGTGCTTGTTCTGCTTCCTTACTGGATAGACAACGGAGTAATAGACCGTCGTACGAACGTCGGTACAACATTTGTGATTCAGCGTTGTATTAAAATCTTGGTGCTCTCCGCCGAATCGAATCCCTTTCTTTCACGTCTTCAGGTAAGATACCGTGTAGGACATAATCGATGATAGAGAAACGCCAATCTCGAACATCGGGTTCAACTCTTGTTGAATATGCTTCTTTGGCAACCGAATCGTAGATAGGAACAATAAGTTGGTGAGTTCTCACTGTAATTAATTGTTCTGTCTCGGGAGGTTGAGCCAGAGATACAGACAATGACGCCAACGCGTCTGCGTATACATTTTGGAGACGCGGAACGTACTCGATGAAAAATTCTTCAAACGAGCTTGCCATCTCGATGGCCACCTGGTGGTATGGAATCAGGTCTCGATTTCTGACTTCATACTCTCCTCTAATCTGATTAACTACTAATTGAGAATCTTCAAAAGCTTCAAGGTATTCGACCCCCAGCTCTTTGGCAAAATTGAGTCCAATTATCAATGCATTGTACTCGGCTACGTTATTAGAGCATGGTTCGGTCAACGAGTAAGCTCTAGGTAAGACATGCTTTCCCGGGGAAACTAAAACGACCCCCACTCCTGAGGAGATCTTAGAACATCCGGGTGCGCTCGCTACGTTGGCAGCACGGGAAGCCCCATCGAAGTATAATTGCCACACTTTCTGATGTGAGGTGACATTAACTTCGTGAGTTTCATCAGGTAGATCATCGTACAACTCCACTGCGTCTTTCGTAGGGTTTTCCGCCAAAAGATCGCAAATAGCTCGTCCCTTAACTGATTTTTGTTGCTTGAAGTACAGATCATATTGCGATAGTAGTAGAGCCCATCTGGCTAAACGCCAATTCATGGAGGCCGGTTGGGTCATGAATACCCGGATTGGATTTATGTTGGAAATAACATAAATTGTTTGTCCAACTAGGTAGTGTCGCATTTTCTGGATTGCGAATACTAAGGCGAGGCATTCTTTCTCGATCATTGGATAACGAGATTCAGCTCCAACCAGTGTGCGACTCAAATAATATACAGCTTGTTCGTGATCGTTATCGTCGTCTTGTGCGAGTAATGCACTTAACGAATAGCTCGTCACTTTGACATAAATCAAAAACGGTCTGCCTGATTTCGGTGCAACGAGAATAGGTGGATTCGCCAGATATTTCTTAATATCTTAGAATGCCTTTTGGCATGCTTCATCCCAAACGAACGACACGCCTTTCTTCGCGAGTTTAGAGAACGGTTGACATTTTCCAGACAGATTTGATATAAACCGACGGATATATGCCAATCGACCTTGCAACCCCCTGAGTTCTTTAAGGTTCCTCGGGGGTTGTAATTCATGTATCACCTTCACCTTATCAGGATCGATATGAATACCTTTTGTGGTGACGACAAATCCAAGAAATTTACTGCTGGACATTCCAAGGAAGGACTTAGTTGGATTCATCTTTAACTGATGAGCCCTCATAAGTTCGAACATCAAGGAAGGACTTAGTTGGATTCATCTTTAACTGATGAGCCCTCATAAGTTCGAACATCGTCTTCAGATCGTTAATGTGGTCGTTTTTAGCCCTCATAAGTTCGAACATCGTCTTCAGATCGTTAATGTGGTCGTTTTTATCACGGCTCTTAACGACTAGGTCATCAACGTAGCATTCGACGGTCTTCCGAAGGTGTTCTTGAAAGATCTTCGTCATCGCACGTTGGTACGTAGCGCCAGCGTTCTTCAAATCAAAAGGCATAACAGTGTAACAGAAGACACCAAGGGGTGTTCTGAATGCTGTATGCTTTTCATCGTCCGGACACCAAGGGGTGTTCTGAATGCTGTATGCTTTTCATCGTCCGGGTGCATTTTGATCTGATTGTACCCCGAAAATCCATCCATAAACGACATCTTTTCATCGTCCGGGTGCATTTTGATCTGATTGTACCCCGAAAATCCATCCATAAACGACATTCTCTCAAACCCACAAGTGTTGTCAATGATGACGTCCGTGATTGGTAAGGGGAAATCGTCTTTAGAACATGCGGTATTTAGATCTCTAAAGTCAATGCAGATTCTGATCTTTTCATTCTTTTTAAGAACTGGAACGATATTGGCCAACCATTCAGGGTGTTGTTCCTCTCTGACAAAACCCGAATCAATTAGTTTCTTAACTTCAGCTTTTATTGCCTCCATAATCTGCGGACGAAACCGTCTTTGTTGTTGTTTGACAGGTTTGACATCCGGTTTAATGTTAAGGCTGTGCATTGCTACCTCTGGATCTAATCCCGGCATATCTTCGTAACTCCAAGCGAATACGTCGATATATTCTCGAATGAGGGCGATTAGTTCCTCTTTCTCATCCGGTGGAAGATCACCACTAATAAATATAGGTCTCGGATTAGTTTCGTCACCCGTATTAACTTGGACTACCTTATCTTCGGTAGGAGGTTCTCTTTGCTCAAATCTATCGCCGTATTGGATATTCATGTAATGCATCCATGGATCTTCCCAAATAGGCAACTGATTGTCTTCTTCAGTTGTGGAAGGATCAATTGTTGCCATGTTTGACATTAGAGCTTTGAATTTTTCTCCGATGCTCACATCAGAATCCCAGGTTGAGGCATCGGATGAATACCCACTCTTATTTACTAATTGGTTAATAATCTGTTGGCCATATTCGTCATCAGATGATGAAGCATAACCTAGACCTCTTTTATGACTGTAATAATTATCCGGTTTTTTTTTTGGTACATAGGCGGGACGGGGTGGAACCCTGACACCTTGACCAAAATAGAGACCTTCACCAAGCGAGAGGTCATAGCATTGGTTCGTCATATAACCATTCGCTTGTGAACTGTACCGAGAGAAATGTCGTCCGGGTTCTTCTTCATCCGAATTAATGTTCAAGAAATGATCTGGAGTAGGGGATGATTCCCCTTTTCCGAAAACTATTTCTTTTTCACTCCCTGTTTTTGCGGGTAGGATCATAGTTGTTCCGGATGAACTTTGGATATGTTTCGCCGTCGTCAAAGACGAACGAAGTGACATATGTAGACTAGGGTTGTCATACAACTCCTGTATTACATCATCGAGACAATGCGAGTACTCTAAATCATTGTTTATTATTTCATCGGTAAGCTGCCAGTTACAACTTTCATCCGACGAATCACCACCGTCAAGATCGATTACAAGAGGTTCAATGTTATTCAGTACAAGACCTTCGCTATAATCGAGCCCAGCTTCGGTATCAGCTTCTTCTCCGCTGTCCGTACCATGGGCCGATGGTTCAGTATCGGATTCGGCACCGTAAAGAAGGGAGTCAGTAAAGTAATTTTCTAACCCCTTGAATGGTTGTTTATCCGCGACCACCGTCTTGACCTCATCATTAGTGTCGACATATTTCAGACACTGATGGAGGGTAGAGGGAACTATAAGATTACTGTAGATCCATGGGCGACCCAACAGCAAATTATAGGAAGTCTCGGCATCAATTACATAGCAGGTGACTTCGGACTTCAGGTCTCCGAGCTGACACTTCACCCGGATTTTTCCCAACGGTCTTGATCCACTAGTATTGAATCTGTAGATGACCGTCCCCGTGGAGGCTAGCTTACTGGCGGGGATTCCGAGGTGGTACATCAATCGAAGTGGCATGATGCTAACAGCGGAACCCGGATCAACTTGGATCCGGTTAACAACGCTTGAGCCAATATATCCGGTGAAATATAGAGGCCTATCATGCTTCGAGTTCTTAACTTGCATATCTTCTTTGGTAAAAGCTATGCAAGGGAATCTTGTGGCTGCCAAGTTGCAGTGCTGAATCGATGACCCTGACTCCACAGAGATCGGTTGACCTGAGTAAGAAATACTTCAGAATCAGCTAACGCTTCTTGTAGAGCTTCTCTGGTATCTTTCGAGAGGCGCAGTAACTCGTATAGCGTAATCCTTGCTGGAATATTAGCTAGCTGAGCCATAACGTCGAAACGATATAGTGCGTTCGAGCTTTCCGGTTTATCTCGTCCAATCGGTCGGTTGAAACGAGACTGCTTCGAAACTTGAACCTCTTTATGTTGGGGTTCTTTCTCTTTTTGCTTAGCCGGTTGTTGCGGCTTTTCAGCAGCTATTGGAGGAGTTACAACTATCCCCAGCTTCTTCAGAGTTGTAGCATTTGGGTTAGAGGTTTCAGGATATTTATAATGGTATTCATTACCACTCCTTGTAGCAAAAGATTCTTGTTCTTCGTCAGAAAGCGGTAAAGCTGGAATCTGTTCATCATTTTTCTCCGGAATTGCCGAGGCTCCATAACAAGACTTCTCTTTTCCCTTGCCTTTTGACTTCTTCTTCGACGTGGATGTCGTCCATTGCTCATCTTCAAGCAAATCTGGATGAACCCAAAGGATTTCGTCGTTGGGGGTTGTGTGAGATACAAGCCCCTTTTTGCGCTGTCCATGAGGATCATCGTTGATGGTTTGCATCTTGACCTTTGATACCGGTTCGGCTTGAAACCAGGATAAAGGAACTGATCCGAAGCTAATAGACACCGCATTCGCCCCCTACTTTCTTCTCTTTCGGCTTCGGTGTCACAATGCCAACATCGATTAAAGTTTGTATTTTGTCTTTTAAGACATAACACGCCTTAGTGGGATGGTGGACCCTTCTATGATATGCACAATATTTCGGGTCATTGATCTTCGTTGCTTCTTCTTGGTTTGTGACCGGCGGAAGCTTGATCTTGTTATTCTCTAACAGGTATTTGAAGATGACCAGAACTTCATCATCCTTAAAAGAATATTCCTTCGGGAATTTAGGCTCTGAGGCCTTAAACTGTTTCGGAGGCTGTTGGTTCTGATTCGGCGCCAATTGAAAGGACGACTGTTGTGGTGGTTGTTGTGGCTGTTGCGATGTTTGATGCGCATCAACAGCAGCCCCAGACCCTCTTCCTCTGCCTCGAGAATTAAAGTTTTGTTTTTGAGGATTATCTTGTGGCAGTCCTCTCTCCAACTTCTTTCTCTTAAGAAAACCCTCGGCTTGTTCACCTCTCACTTTCAACTCCTTCCAAGTTTTAGAAAGTACAACTCCCATGACTTCTAATAAATCCAGCGACAAGTTATTATGACATGTCTGCAGGATAAACTCTTCTGTTAGTGGATCTCGACAGTTTACCGCTTTGTTCCGGAATCGTTTGACGAAGACATCAACCGACTCTCCATTTATCTGCTTCTCATCCAACAAGGTGCCAATTGAGACCTCCGTGTCGTCATCGAAGAAATTGGTGAGGAACAATCCTTCCATATCTTCCCAGCTAGTGATGCTCCCGGGTTTTAAACATCGGTACCAATCGAAGGCAGGCCCGCGAAGACAATAAACCAAGAAGACAATATTTTCTCAAAATTGCATATACTATGCAATATATTCTTAAAACAAAATAGAGTATGAAACATATGATTATATATATGAATATAAATTTGTTTCATGTCTATATAGTTAAACCAAAACACAATAATAAATATGTAATCTCATATTTTTAAGCATGAAAACTTAAGACAATGTATGTATATATATATATATATATATACATAGAAACATATATGTATATGTATAACTACATATACATAGAAACCAAAAACAAAAATGTGTATATATATATGACTGTATATATATATATATATATATAATATAATATATATTATATATATATATATATATTATTATATTGAGAAAAATGGGTATACCTTGGTAACCAAGGAATCCTTGTAGTGAATGTGGAACACATCTGTTCCATACAAACACATCACTTGAAGATGGAAGCCTCACGCAATTCCAAGGTTGATGTATGGACAAGATGTGTCCACATCACTAAGCCAAGGATCCTTGGCCGCAAGTACACCCATATCGCTCTATAATATATATAGTATATATATATATATATATATATATATATATATATATCAAAATCAATAACTTGTGTTGTATATATATATATATAACTATGTATATACAAGGAAACCAAAATAATGTGTGTGTATATATGATTGAGCTTAAAGTACCAACACACATAATATAAACCTAAACTAATGTTACCCAAGCTTGATATTGATCTTCAATAAGCTTGACTTGGTACACATTACGGATGAAGCTAGAACTTGGATCTTCAACTTGAATTGTATAGGCTTCACCCACTATATCGTCAACCTCCATTTGATATGATCGTTATGACGCAATCCATCCATCCTCCAACATGTTGTTTGTCTACAATTGATACAAAAACACAAACACTAGACAAACAACATTAGAAGTAAATTATTTATAAATCATCATCAAAAGAAAAAGGCCAACAGTAATTTCTTGTTTGATTAATAAGAAATTTACTGTGTGGCTCCCGAGAACGTAGGCAGTTGCCGAACCTCGTTAAATCTTGGTGTATTTTCTCTATACTGTGTTTCTGCTGTTTAGGGGTTTCGGCGTAAATTCCCAACATCAGGTACTAATTAATATCTATTGGAAGGACATTAGGTTTGGTAATACTTCTTGGCTCTTTCTTTCTACATGATATTAGAGAAAAAATGGGGGAAAACTAATGACAAAAAACAAGCACAAGAAAAAAAAACTAGCCACAAAAACCACATTCCCCGTGTTAAGGAACAGTATGTTATAATTCTTTCTGAACATTATGTTATGTTTGACAGTGTGTTGTTGCTCATTGCGAATATTATGTTATTGCTCATTGTGAACATTAATCTGACAAACCGATTGTAGGATCCAGATAACTACATGTATGTAGTGTGCCAGTGTGGTTGGTCTACTACATAAATAATGCACAGCGAAAACAACATTAACCATAGTATGCATCTAGGAAACGTAAACAAGTTTAGGGTTTACCAAACGGATCATTTATAGAAGGATCGTTGCGCCAATCTTGATTAACAGCCGGAGGACAACCACATTGTGCAACCAGCGAGAAACCCCCTCATATCACCCCGCGACTTTCGCATAAAGCACGAATTTGAATGAAGAAGCAGATGACAGGTATTATATTTATTTGTATCTTTTTTGTATATCCCATCATGAAAAATCCTATATCTATATATAAGGGCTTAGAGATAAAATTCTACGCTCAGTAGGATTATGAATATCTTATCTTAGAATAAGATATTATCCACCCACTTATTTGGGTGTCCATCTCATAACTGTAACTAACATTGATGATCGTGAAAAGTAGCCCTCATCTTCTGATGATGTGCTCCAGTCCTGACTTCCTTTTGACTAGATGTTCAGAACTCTGTCACCATCTTCCTGAAGTCATCTCCAGAATCCAACCAGCTCATTTTTTTCTCTTCTTCCACGAGCTGTAGGATCCATTTTTATGTTTCTTTTGGCCCTGCAATCTTTTATTGCCTGCATGCTGATCACAGAAGTAAGGATTTGCTTGTAATTTTTATCTAGATTTGTTCTAACTCTCATGTTATGATCCTTTGGTCTTTGGCTACGACTAAACCTTTTGGGATGCTACCTTGTGAGATCTAGCTCTGCGCAACTTTGAATGAAGCAACCAGATGGCATTGTCCATAACCCTAAGAAGAGATAACTTAATGTAACATTTGAATGCAACAATAATAAAGCTGAACAGAGCAGACCACTTAGTGGGAACCATCATTCTGTCATTTTATTGGTTCAGAAAACGAAGATGAAACACTAGATATCAGATGGAGCGGATCCAAAAGACCGCACATATGTAGACTGGTCTGTTAGTGACTGGTTGTTAAACAGTGTGGAGAAGATTATTGCATATGTGATGTTCTTAAAATCTGCAAATTTTGACGTGGGAGATTCTATAGGAGATATGTGAAATGAGACAAATGTATCTAGGGCTTTTGAATTCTATGAGTAGCTTTTTACATTGCAACAAGGGGATCTATCTGTGGTATATTACTATGCAGCGATGAAGGGAATAATGGATGAGTTAGAACTACATTAACCCCTTGTTCTCTATTTGCAGACCTTGAACGAATATCGTAAAGGACAACCCGTAGTAAAGTTTCCGTCTGGTTTGAATCCTTCCCTCTGATAAATTAAGTATGTGGTCAAATTCTAGTAGGAGACTTTGCCTACTCTTTGTTTGACATTCTCAAGAGTCTTGTGTGTTTCTTGTAGAACTGGCTCTACTGTTTCCTCTACATCTCATTCAGAGTATTTAGCTATGGTCGTCGGTAATGGTCATGACAGAGGTAGAGGACACAGATGTGAGTCAGAGGAAGGTTGCAGATTTCCTAGAGGTTATGATAAGGCACCACATATATGCACACATTGTGGAAGAATCAATCGAACATCAGAGAAATGAATACACTAGATTATTTTAATTGTTTCCTTCTTTTCTTTGTTTTGTTTTCATCTGATATTTGGTTCAAGGGGTATTGTTGTGTAAAGCCTAATAACAAACCAAATCTTATATTAAGGTTAATTGCGTTTTACCCTCATGTTTAGGAATGTGAGAAATTCTTTCTCCAAACATCTCTCATCTGTTTTTGAAATGTGAATATGTTAGTTTAACGATTTAAGTGAGCATCGAAATAGGAATTAGACTTAAAGCAAAAAATGATGGAAAATACCAAATTTAAAGATATTTACAAATGATATCATGATGTACCTAGTCCATTGCTAGCTCACTAAAATATGTCACGCGCGCACACAAACACACAATACAAAAAGGGAAGAATGATGGACTCTTTTTGGGATATCTCCGGATCATGTTAAAGTTTGACAGTGGGGCTTGGCTCCTTTAAATCCATCCATACCCTGATAAAGACTGTAGGGGTCCATATTGTTTTAATTCGATCATTTTCCCAACCGAAAAATTCTTTTGGTTGCAGTCTGTATCTTGACTTTGAATACTTTGGACATGTACAGGATTGGTCCCAAGTTTGGTTAGGAACCAATTGGATCCAGTTAATCGTGTACAGCACCAGCCCTAGCTATACCTTCCACTCTCCCCCTCAACTTATTATCACAGTTCGTTGAAAATTTACAGGTGTTGTAGGAATAACAGGCAAAGTGCAGATCATATGCACTCCGTGGCACTCGCTTTTGGATGGAACTTGAGATTGTGCTGAAAGTTGCTGATATAGACTAGGGAGGTAATTATAAGTTTCATGGATCAGGGGACGGTTGAAAATACATGCTTATTAAATGTAGAAACTTGTTTACAATATTTAGACATGCTATTAACCTTTTAGAAAACTTGTTTATAAAATCTAATCAATTGTTGGCTTTTTTTTATATATTTCTAAACGATGAAATTACATGTTATGATCCTGATAAGTTTTTAAATAGAGTATCTGAAGCTTTCTGAACATAGCATGACGATCCTATAGGGTGATGTTACAGTACATTTTCTATTTTACATCTTCTAGGTTAAAACAGTTTGAGAATTCTTTTCTGAGGGTAAGAGTCTACTGTAAACTCTATCTTAAAAAGGTCTAAAATAAACATTTACACTTTCTATCTGAGACGAGGATTTCCCACATATTTGTTGAGTCTGGTAACAATGACTAATAGTAGTGGGCAAACTACAAACGTCTGAACATGAGCTAAAAAGTTTCACTCACCAAGCTTGGAGTAACATTTTCAATTGAATGTGTTTCTGACAAAGAAAACTTCCCCTTAAGTTGTTGTCATACATGTAACTTTTAACAAGTTCGTAGCATTTAGTTTGCTTCTAGTTGTTGAACAAGTTATGGTTTACAGAAGCTAATCATCCATTCCTAGTGTAGTGTCCCTTTATATGTATGCAAGTTATGTTACCCGCCAACATCATAGTGTTACATTCCATAGAAACTTCAAACCTGGCCAGGTTCTCCTTTGGTGCTTGTTGAGCATAAATATTCTGTAGGAAATTCTTTCTGTCTATCTTGTCATATATTGCTGCTTGGTGAGTGATAAAATGAGTTTGTGAATGATGATTCTGTTTACCAATTTACAAGTTATACATTTCAAGTTATTATTATTACTATTTTTTCACCATTTTCTAAGGACTTCACTTTTTCCCATGGTGTTCACTTGACAAAGTTTTCTCTTTTGACACGTGAAGACTGGATTAACGGTACTAAATTACTGATGCAGGCGAATCCTCCACAATTGCATTCAAATCTTAAATTTATTCACCTCTTTAGATGGCATTGAAAGCTTGATTCAGAAATGGAGTATTACCTTTCTAATCTTATATCTGCGAAATCGTTTATACGAAATATAAATGCTAGCTCATTATCCATGGATGATAATGAGTTTGTAAACAATATGCGATCTGCAAAATCAGCCATCAAAGGGACAGAGAAAAATACTAGTGTGCCTCGATCTTTTGAAGGTGTGATCCCTCCTGCGATAAGGCGAGGCAAGGCGATTAATTCTGAAGGTAAGAAGTCTGTCTTAAAAATTTTAGAATATTCTACGATGTATATCTTATAATTATTTCAAGTGTGTGCTTTGTTCCTGTAAGAACATAACTGACCCCAGAAATTAACCCATTTCATGATATCTACCTACACCATGCTTATAGCTATATTTGCCTTTCTGTGTCGCATCCACGATTATTGTCCCTATTAATTGCTGAATTAATATGATTAGTACTATTAATTGCTGAATTAATAGGATTCCCACCCTTTCTCTTATAGGGAGGAAAACTTCTTATAGTAGCTAGTTAATCTTTAATCCCTGTTCAATTTGTTGCCCATGGAAAGGCCGTTAGCCAGTATATATCATTTCATGTCAAATTATTAAGTTAACAATGCTTCTGAAGTTGTGATGAAAACTAAACAAAAATTGCGTGTACAAATGCGGTTAGTAACTTAAGCCCAGATGTAAAGGCTTTGAGCTTTTAGGCCAATGTAATTATTCTTGATTCCCTGGAAAGATCAGGTCAGTGAATTTTGTTAAGATCACACACCCTTGGAATAGTTTAGCTGTCAATTGATTAATTTTCTTAGTTTTGGACAAATGATACAAGTCTTGGATAAGAATCTACAGCGCACTAGAATGCCCTTCTTGATGACCCTTTGCTTTGATGCAGCATCTAGGGTTCCTCGAACAATGGATGTAAATACTTAACCCTTTCTCCTCTTACTGATACTACACTACAGAATGTTCTTGTGAGATAATCAGTGATTTCAAATCCAGAGGTTAACCGTACCCTGGTAACTTTAGATAAGACAGAGTTTGGTTTTTTTGAGGGTGACAGTGGAAAAGTTGACAGATAAGTCATCCTTACTGTCACTCTATAGTCCTGTATATGAGATTTCATAAAAAAAATAAATCCCATGATCTGTATGTGAATGAGTCTATTCATATCCTCAATTTTCATAACATGTTTATAATTTTGGGAATCTTGATAACCATATTTATAACTTTGAAATTCTTGAAATTTTAATGGACACAGAATGAATGTTGTCAGATATATTTCCTTGTAGTACATGAAAAAATTATGTTTTTTGTTAAATAGATAACCACAACAAATTTGTTCATGTGAAACTGCAGGTGACAACTATCCCTTCATGGATAAAGCAGAAGATTGGACAGCAACTGATGTACCAAAGCTGCTTGGCTTGTGCAAGCAGGTGGTAACGAGGTACTTTATGCTGTCTAGAGCTCTCATTCAACAACATTTGACGGAAGACCAGTTACTGCTTCCTTTCCAGACAAAACCCTCAAATTCTTCACTCAGATCCTCACAAAGTGAAAATACAAAAGGACCTGCTATGTAGGCTCAGTGAGATGTATTGGCTGTGTATTTGGCTACAATGTTCTGATTAATTTATCAGTGAACTTGTGCAAATGAATCGTTTTGACTCCCTTGTGCAAGAAGAAGAACCAGCTAGGCAAGCTTAACAGGTTGGTTGCCAGTTTCTGCTACTTTACAAGTCATTATGTGAATTCAGCTGCCAAATTTGATTGTATTTTCATAATAAATTTAACATAATACATTTGACCAAAACATTGCAGATTTGGCACATGGCACACGATGAGGCACCATTTTCATTAAGGCAAAAAAAAGGATATTTTGCACTTGGAAAATTGTTCAAAAGTAGGCCATACAACAACTAATACAGGCAGGCCAGGGCTCATTCATCAAGCCTCATATTCTCCTACTCTCTATCCTCTCTTATGTACAAACCTTTTTTTTTCCATGTTAAGCTCACCCCACTGTAGTCATCCGCCCGTATGCCCTTCCATCCATAGCAGGTGCTGCAACTTCATCCTTGCATCTCTTGTTACCATTTGAGGTGCTCACCTTGTATCTTCCATTGGCCTTGCCTTTTCCACCACTACGAGCTTTAGACTTGCTCGCACATGAACACTTTCTACAAACGAACTTCACAGGCACAGCATGCAAGTCACTGATACCAGCGCACCTAGTGTGCTGCCACACTCCACAAGAATCACAGGCTAGCATTCTTTCACCATCATCATCCTTGGCTCCACATGCACAGTCCACTGTCCAGTTCTCTAGCCCCCTCTCCATCCTGAACTGTCCCAGTCTATACTCATCCCCAAAACACCTTCCCCTGACCTTTATACTCTCATTTGCGCCAACCAAAAGTCTGACATCAATACAGTCATCGACATCTCCATGGTCAACAAGCTCTTCGGCTTGGAACTTCTCAAAAATTAGGTAAGTATCCTGGAAAGCTTTTGTAGCATGAAGCTTAAGATCAGCAACTGTGGCGGTTGCAGGTAGGATTAGGAGCTCTGGTGGTGGGGCAATGTAGTCCTTCGGTTGGTTTACTAGTTCAACATGGCACCAGATGCGTAGTGAAAATGGATTCAACGGTCTGGTTTTTGAAATGGGTTCCTCATAGTTCTTGATGAATCGTTTGCAGTCGAGAAGTTTGGCTGCTGAGCTGCATGCAGTTTGCCTAATGCTGTCAGGTTTGTAGGATTGCATCGTGGTTGGGTTTAGAAGTGCATCATACAGGAATTTAAGATCATGCAATAATTGGTCAGCTGATGGTCTAATGACATTTTCTTTTGGACACTGTTTGTTTGGACCAGTTTCAAGCCTACAAATGAGTAGTAGTCATCAAGCAGCTTGAACATTAAAAAATAATAATAATAATAAAATACCAAAATATAATGGGAGTAGAGAGATTACCTGTATTCTATGGCATTGTTATCAGGATTGCACCGGACAGCAACATGCATACCATCATTAGTGACCTTATGAGCTAGTCCCTTGAGGCAATAATCAAGTAACTCAGGTGATGCAACAGCTCGGCATGCTGCTCCTCGAAGAGATTTCCAAGTCACCCACCGACTACCACCTACAGCTCGGAGAACTTTCACCATCACCTCTTCAGCCCTTTCAATGTCATGTTTGCCCCATGCACATAATATTCCTCTCGTGGCATCATCTTTAAGATTCTTTCTTAAGTTAGTTTCGGATTGTGACGGGTTCTCATGAGACTTGTGAAGTAGATAGGTCACATAACAAAAAAGGTCCCTCACTGTCTCCAGTTTGCGATCTGCAAGAGACCAGTATAATGATACTGTGTTTTGCACCGGGGTGCGTAGTGAACGGGAATGGGAGAAGAGAAATGACAAGGGCATATTGGACAGAGTGTCAACAGCTTTTTGGTAAGCTTGAGAAGTGAGAGCATAGCTTCCAGCACCAAACTCGTAGCCCCAGTCTCCATACCATGGATGACCAGCAGTTACTGCATGGAGTAGACGGTACTCCATCCCATACTTCTTTGATATGTCCATAACTGTTACCTTTCTGCAATTGTATAAAACAACATATAAATGCTTGTACATCAGGAAAATTACTATAAATCTGATATCGCTTAAATTTGTAGATCTTTTTATTCCCAAAAGTTGTGATCAAACCCTAAAATATATCCCCTACCAACACTATTAGGGGGTAATAAAAATAGAATATAATTCTCTATAAAGGGATATACTAGTACAAAACCAAATTTATATCTACCTGCGGAAAGCACAACGGTCATGTGTTGTCTTGTGTAGAATGAAATGGATAATAAAAAAAACGTTTGGTCAGATTCCAAGGAGATAAAATGGGCAAGATGGGCATAAAATGTCATCCCAAACCTTACATTATCAAAACTATGATGACGCATTTAGCACAAATGTCCCCATAAAAATGATTACAGTTATTGTAACTTAAAAATAGCAGAAAGCTTATCATCTACCGTCTAAGCTCAGCTTCACCATTCTATCTTTTGAAGACGGCATGGCTGCGCGGGGACAGTTATCTAGCTATGCATATTATATTCTTAGAAGACCTTCCTACTACCCTTCTAGTTCAAACAAGCTCAGGATCAAATTCAGATGGTGCAGAACCCTACAATTATTTCACGTATTTTATAGAATATAGGGTTTTAGATATTGATCCCTCAAATCTCTTTTTTTTCCAAAAATAATTTATCAATCATTGAAATGTTATTTAGACCCTCAATTCCTATTAGTTATTTGAAATTAGTGCCTCCATTAGATTTTCCATGTAACATCCTAACTCAGCTGCCCACATGGTGAGTTACGTTTGTTCGCTCAATTAGGTGATCGTGCTATATGTTATAGGTTTGAGAGAGCACAGAGTTGTTGTAAAAAGGGCTTAGGGGAAGGAAATAACAGTTGAGTGAAGAAACAAACAAAATGAAAACCAAAAAGTTCATACCTGACATGAAGCATTTTACACAAGCGATCCCAGAAGCCCATGACATCGCATCCTGTTAGATGCTTTGAACCACCTTCTCTACCATTAATTCTGAGAAGATGGCCATAGCCATTAGCATGCACTACCCCATGCAACAAATGGCTAGAGTCTTCAAGCTGACGGTATGCCCACTCGTCAAAATCTGCTGCTGTCATCTCATACTTGCATGACATGCACCTACAAAGAAACACAGATATATAAGACAAAGCATATAACTTATCATTGTATACTTTTATAATGCAACAGAAGAACAACGGATCCTTAAAAGAAATTCTGCACAATATAGAATAGCCTTTACTTAAACTGATGGAAAAACACTGTAGTTGCACAAGGAAATAAGCCTACATCACATGAGCAATCACATGAGCACTTGTAAAAGTAAGAAACATAACGAAGTTTGAATGGTACTAAATACATACTCGGAAACTCATCTTTAGGGATTCCTAAAGATTACATATAACTGAAAACTGCTGCACAATTCAAACAAAACTATATCTTTGCAACAATGTCGACTAATAATTAACAGTATATAATGTATGGCTAACATGCCTAGCCATTAACAATGCTCTAAACACATTTTTTGCTTCCTTCTATACAAGCTACTTGAAGCACAATACTGCTAAAGGCCCTCTCTGCTTACTTTAAGAGAGCTAAAATAGCTAGAAAGATGGAAATGCTGTTGTCCTGTTAACATGGTCTCTGTTCAGCTCAAAAGTGCAACTTCATAACCATAAAACGGCCTCATTAAGCTGCACATTACAACCAGGGTAGCAAAGAAAAATTAAGATCCTCACAAAATGCCTTGAGAAACCATTTTAAAAGAGGCTTTCCTAAGTACTAGGAACGGCCCTCATGCAACCAGAGAATACATCTATCAGTAAAAGCTACACCTTTTCACTGATTCCCAATAATCAGGAATCCGAAATGAGGTAATCAGGAATCCAAAAGCGCATTTCAGGAGCTCTAAAAAGACCAATTTAAAGGTAACCTAACAGAACTTAAGCCTGAGCAAATGATCTGTTTATAAGAAGCTTTCACTATCCGCAAGACATACTCACAAAGATACAAGGTAATAGCATGTTACGCAAAATGCACATTCTTCCTTATCTCATTGTTGAAGCTAAAAAAAAGCAAACAAATCTTCAAGCCAGTGCCATAATGCCATTATAGGTGTTTAACATAAGTATCCTTATTTATACATGCAAGAAAAAAAATTTAATATCCAGCTAACATAACTGACATATAAACTTGTTTATTCCAACTTCGTGATGCAAAGGATTGTTGTTGAGAAAATGTTGATCAAAGTAAAAGAGCGAAGGCAATCCCAGGATATCTATAGTGATCCTTGCATAGTTGTCTGCAACATATCTGTTTCAAACATTCTAACAAGAAAACTGTGCAAAACTGGCTGACTCATGGTAATAATGGAAATTAAGGAAACGATAGCATTCAGTTCATATATCTCTTGCACTAATATACCCAAAATCATAAAGAAGTAGGTTTAAATGGTGAAAAAACAAACAAAATGAACTGGTTACAGGAAGCAGATATTAACTGGTAACAGCTTACAACTTATAAGATTGCTTGAAAAAAGATACACACAGAATGACACTAACCTAGGTAGATCAAATTCTTGTAATAAACACACAAAGAAACTCATGTACCCTTCCTCAAATGATAACTATTACTAGTGCTGCATGGCTGCGTTATTCTACTGCACACATACAAGGAATAAATGATCAATTTGAAACATGCCTCAAACTCGAACACAAAATTAAGGGGAAGGAACAAATTAAATTTTGAGGATGTCTAAAGAATGTATAAGCAAAAGGAAACTTTATCCTTTATTTAATTCTTTTATCTACATGGACCTTCACTTGCCTCCTTGTGACCTTTATATTTCTTTTCTTTCCCTT
>NC_033803.1:47529760-47542587 GCF_001876935.1 Asparagus officinalis | reverse complement strand
AAATTGTCTGAGATCTCCCCTTCCCTATTTTATTCAAATATATCATTAACCAATAACACATAAATTATATTCAACGTAAAAGCTAATATATTATATACCTCAATCTCTAATTGATGATAATGCTGGCTGAATGTCCTGGAGCCCCCGTGATGCTCGTAATTGCGAGGCGCGTTGCGATTCCTCCTTGCTATTTCAGCTTGAGCCTGCAAAACAATGTCAATTCAAAACAATATAGAAATTCAAACAATAAATTAAAATTATATACTTCAATAATACCTGAATTTCAGCCGTGTCCCAGTAATCGCAAAGTGCAAAAAAATCTACTCCATCCACACGCGTGTCAAGATGCCAGTATCGCTCCCAATCTTCTGTTATTTGGACAAAATATTTTTTCTTTACCTCAAACCGCCATCTCTTGAACGATACATTGATTTGCCCGAAGCAGTACGTCCAGGCACAAATATTATCGTCAAGAAAGAAAAATCGCTTCAACATATAAAGAAAAAGTAGATACAAATCAGTGTATTAAACATAATAATAAACTAATAACTAATAATGATGAAAATTAAAATAAATGACTCACACATATATATCTCCAACAAGCCACCAGCGCATCAATCCGCTGCGATTTCCACGTCAAAATATGTTGAAGAAATCGTGTCTCCTGGCTAAAACGGCAAGGAAATTGTTGAAAGCATTGGCAAAGGCCCCAACAGGCACTCCGTTTTCCCATCGGATCACAGCCCTCCGATTAAGATCAGGGATGAGGCTCGATTCCTTAGTAGCATTGCGGCCGCGTCGAGGAGGTTTCTCGGTACCTGCGAAACAAAGAATCGAATGAAACAATGAATCAATATATATTTGCGAAAAAAATTTAAAATAATAACCGATAAACTATAAAAATTTATTCATACCTTTCAGTTCGAGGCATCTACGTTTTGCTTGTTCGTACCTTTGCAGCGCGATGGGGCGCATATCATGATAAGAATCCCAATCATCCCTCACATTCTTCTAGATCTTCATTACCCTTATTGTACAAGATGCAGTCATTAGGACAGGCGTCTATCTTTTTGTAATCAAGACCCAGGGTATCAACAATCTTGTGAGCTTCATAATAAGTTGCGGGGATGCTCTTCTCGCCGCCTGGAATGACTTTCCTGAGCAAGTCTAATAACATCTCGAAATGTGTAACAGCCATCCCACTGAGTGTTTGGATATGAAGAAGCCTCAGCATAAAAGAAAGCCTTGTGAACTCGGTGCAACCCTCGTATAACGGTGACTCGTTTTCTTCAACAAGTCTCATCAATCGGGCTACATCTTGAAACATATCAGTAGTGTTAACATCACTCGAAGACGGCACGGTAAGAATATCTTCCAACATATCAGTTGTGTCAATTGTCGGATTGTCGACATCAGTAAACTCTTCCTCTAATTGCATCACCGGGACGCCTTCACCGTGATGACTCCAAAATACATAAGAGCTATCAAATCCATTGATTGACAGATGGAAACTTACGTCACTCCTAGTGAGCATTTTATCATTCCTACAATTCTTACAAGGACAAAAAATCAACCCGCTGAGTGACCGTAGAGGGTTGGTGTCAGAGTAGGCTAAGAAAGCTTCTATCCCATCCTTGTATCGAGTGTCTAGATGCCTTCGATCACGTGGTATGCCCATGAACGATTTGTCAGGAATTGTCCGCATCTAGAATTTAAAAATTAATGGAAGTGAGCATATCCCTACATATATCATTTTAAGTTATAGGACAAGTGTGTGTGATCGGCTGTCAGAGGAAGGCTTCTATCCCATTAGGTATGTAAACGTAGCGTGTATATGTATTTACGTGTGTTCAAGTGTACTTTTATTTCGTCAAAATTTCGGCAGCACCTACCCGCTGTACTTAATCGGATCCGGATCCTCTACTAATGAGAGGGTTCCTAATATCTCCTAATGAGATCTTGGCCTTTGATTTATCAATCAAAGGCCAAGATCTCCTCATGCACAAAAATAGGCGGGAGATGCGGATAAGATATTATCCTTTGAATATGAATAAGCCTCAGCATAAAAGAAAGCCTTGTGAACTCCTTACACCCCTCGTATAATAGTTACGCTAACCCCTTATCCTCACCCTCACCCCCACCCCCACCCTCACCCTCACCTAACCCTAACCCTAACCCTAACCCTAACCCTCAACCTCACCATCACCTAACCCTCACCCTCACACTCACCTTCACCCTCCCCTAACCCTAACCCTAACCTTAACCCTCAAACTCACCCTCACCCATCACCCCTCACCCTCACCTCACCCTCGATCACATAACTCTAACACTCACCCCACCCTCGATCAAATAACCCTAACCCTAACCCTCACCCTCACCATCACCTCCACCCTCACCTAACCCTCCTCTAACCCTAATCCTAACCCAAACCCAAACCCTAACCCTAATCGAACCCTAACCCTAACCCTAACCCTCGCCTAACCCTAACCCTAACCCTCACCCTCACCCCACCCTCGATCACCTAACACTCACCTCACCCTCGATCACCTAACCCTAACCCTAACCCTCACCCTCAACATCACCTCCACCCTCACCTAACCCTCCTCTAACCCTAATCCTAACCCAAACCCAAACCCTAACCCTAATCGAACCCTAACCCTAACCCTAACCCTCGCCTAACCCTAACCCTAACCCTCACCGAACCCTAACCCTCACCCTCGATCACCCCTCACCCTCACCCCACCCTCGATCACCTAACACTCACCTCACCCTCGATCACCTAACCCTAACCCTAACCCTCACCCTCAACATCACCTCCACCCTCACCTAACCCTCCTCTAACCCTAATCCTAACCCAAACCCAAACCCAAACCCTAACCCTAATCGAACCCTAACCCTAACCCTAACCCTCGCCTAACCCTAACCCTAACCCTCACCGAACCCTAACCCTCACCCTCGATCACCCCTCACCCTCACCCCACCCTCGATCACCTAACACTCACCTCACCCTCGATCACCTAACCCTAACCCTAACCCTCACCCTCAACATCACCTCCACCCTCACCTAACCCTCCTCTAACCCTAATCCTAACCCAAACCCAAACCCAAACCCTAACCCTAATCGAACCCTAACCCTAACCCTAACCCTCGCCTAACCCTAACCCTAACCCTCACCGAACCCTAACCCTAACCCTCTCCTTATTCAGTTACATATGAATTCGATCATATACAAGAGCTCGGTTATATGCAAGTTCGAATCTGAATCATATACAAGTACCAACCATGCCAAGTTCATAACTAAATCACTCGACTACATACAAATTCAGTCAATATACAAGTTCGGATCCAAGTCGTCAAGCATCAACCAAGAGTTATACAAAATTCTGCCGTAACCAAATCCAAGTTAACAAGCTTTTGGCTTCGATTCATCCCGTATACAAATATTCAGATAGGAAACTAAGGTCTCAGCCATGTCTACATGCGAGGTTACAAAGACAAGTTAATGAAGGGTTCAAGGGCGATTTTCACCTGGAGTCGATGAAGCGATCAAGGAGGGAGCTCGAAGCTCGTCAAATACCAAAGAGGGTTATTTCCTGTCAGGTTCAAGAAAGAAAGAGGAGTTAGAAATCGTGGTCAGATTCGAAGCTCAACATGGGGGTTCATCACAACTTCGAGATTAAAGCAAAGACAAGAATGGAATTCGGCCAAATTTCAGCCACCAGTCAAAAAAAAAATTCGTCCATGAACAGTAAAAATTCGATCACCATTCAAAGCCCAGACCCAAAAATTTGGTTTTTTTCAAGATTAAATAGTTGGGGGCTTCAATTACCAAGTTATTCATGCAACAAGGAGAGAGAGAGAGAGATTGAGGGGGGGAGATTGACAAGGAGAGAGAGAGAGAGATTGAGGGGGGGAGATTGACAAGGAGAGAGAGAGAGAGAGATTGAGGGGGGAGGAGAGAGGGTTACCTGAGGCTAGAGAGAGGGACGCCTGCGGTGGCGGAAGAACGGCGGCGGCGGATATCCGGCGGCGGCGGTGGAGAGAGGGGGATCGATCTAGGGTGGGGGGGAGGGGAAAGGAGGAGAGGGGGGAAATCGGCTGCGATGGGGGGGGAAAGGGGGTCTTTTACGGGCGCGGGCAGCCCAAAATTTTTGGGCGCCCGCGCCCAAAAATTTTTCCCACCAGATTTCTTTAGCGACGGAAATTTCCGTCGCTAAAGTGATACGGGTGTATCTTCTCTTTGGGAGCTTAGCGATCCTCATGGGAGCTTGAGGATAGATGATTCTCATGGTATCTTGAGAATAGAGTAGAGGAGTCGTGGACGAGGCCATTGGAAGCAACGAAGTCGAAAGGATTCATCAAAACTGCAGAAATTACAGTTGGGCTCTGTCCGGTCGACCGGCGTGGTCACGGCGGTCGACCGCATCGTGCACGGACCCCAACTGTGTCTCGGGACTGAGATCGGTCGACCGATGGTGGCACTGCGGTCGACCGGAGAACCCTGTAATCGATTTTCCAGATTTCGTCGTTCTGACCGGTCGACCGACTTGGGCACTGCGGTCGACCGCGTCGCGGATCCGGGCCTGGGTCTGTTTCCTGCTCCAGTTGGGATTTCTGTTTAGTATAAATAGAAACACGACTTTTCTAGGGTTTAGAACTCAGTTTGTAATCAGAAAAGAGATCAGGGAGGTTGTTCTTTGATCTAGAGAGATTGTGAGAGAGAGATTTGTAAAATCCAATTGATTCTCATAATCTAGAGAAGGTATTTTCCTTCGCCCTAATTCAACTCTTGTGTTCTTCTGTCGTTCTTCTTCTTTACCCACTCTTGATAATTCCGCGATCAAGAGTGCTCGCACGGCAACTCGTATCAAGTTGGTATCAGAGCACCTAGATCCTGTGAAGGGGGAACCTGTGTATGGTCCTTACTCGCTCACAATACAAGAAGCTTGGCGAGATCCTTATTTCTTTGGAGGGAGTCCAGAAATTAAGGAAGGAGAAGATGACTGAAGCAGATAATTCAGCGAGACTTGATGCCATGGAGAGACAGATTGAGACGATCGGGACGACTCTTACCCAACTCGTGGGTCTAATCAACGGAGGTGACAAAAAGGAGGAATCTTCTTCGAAGGGCAAGAAGAAACTCGTCGAATCCGACGAGGAACACGAGGAATCTGATTCAGAGGGGGAGACTGAGATTGTTAAGACTGCTGGACATCAAGGGGGTAAGAATCATTACCAGAATCTGAAGATTGACTTCAAGGTTGAGATTCCTGTTTATGATGGGAGTATCAACGTGGAGAAGCTTGATGATTGGATCGAACGTATGGAGATGTACTTCACTCTCTACGGATATTCGTCCAAGGAGAAGATAGTGTTCGCGACATTGAAGCTTTCCGGGCACGCTTTGACGTGGTGGAAATCCTATTGCAAACAGGAGAGGAAAGCGGCGTCGTGGAACAAGTTCAAGGAACTACTTCGTAAACAGTTCTATCCAGTAGGGTTCCTTGAGGAGCGTTGGTACAAGTGGTATGGCTTGCGCCAAAAGTTTAATCAGACCGTTCAGGAGTATACGACGGAGTTCCAGCAGCAGGCGATGGTTCTAAACATCGCAACAGACGAGTATCCCATCTTCATGAAGTACATGGCGGGTCTGAATGATTACATCCGGAAGGAGATGAAGCTGTTTTCAGTGGAGACAATCGCAGAGGCGAGCGTGAAGGCCATTGCCATTGAGGGCAGGCAGAAGAAGGGCAATGAGACAAAGGGGGATTCCAAACCATCGGGGAGCAAGACGGGTGGCTCTCAGTCTAAGGATGAGAAGAAGAAGGTTGACTCGGGGAAAGCAGGATTGACATGCAATCACTGCAAGCAGACAGGGCATGTGGCCGATCGTTGCTGGGATAAGTATCCTCATCTGAAGCCAAAAGGATTGAAGAAGAAGGAGGAGAAGAAGGCGTACGTGATAGCACAGGGTCCGAAGGAGGTTCCCGGGATGACCGAACCCAATAGCAGTCTCAACCTTATGGCGGGGAAGCAGGCTACCAAGGAAGATGACGACCCGAGGGAGCAGCTCTTTGTTCTGAAATTGCAGGTCAAGACCAGCTTAGTGGATGCTATTGTAGATCCAGGGAGTCAGAAAAATCTGATATCTGAGGCATTAGTACAGAAGCTGGGATTGAAGACGGTGAAGCATCCAAAGCCCTATCCATTAGGGTGGATTCAGAAGGAGGCGGGATTGAGTGTAGTGAACCAGTGTTCATTCAGATTTGCACTCCACGAGTCGTATATTGACGAGGTCACATGCGACGTGGTTCCGTTAGATGTTTGCCAAGTTATTTTGGGCAATCCTTATTTGTGGGATAGATACGCAGTATATGATCGGCGAGCCCAAAAGTATACGTTCACCAAGGATGGCGAGCAATTCGTTTTTCGTTCGGCGTCTCTTCCACAGGAGACGAGCTTGGTGACGGTGACTCAGGCTAAGAGGTTGGTGAATGCGGGCAGGAAGTTCGTTTTATTGTTCATTCGACCGTATGAAGAGCAGCTGAGTAGGATGTGCTTGTCCGCCTTGAGCAAGCTTCAGGAGGGAGATCTTGAAAGGTTAAAAGCAAAGTATGCGGACTTGTTTTCGGAGATCACGGGACTACCACCACGTCGAGGTGTAGAGCATGAGATTATGTTGACCGGGGAGAGTTCCTTACCTAACATAGGCCTATACCGCACATCAGTACTAGAGTCCGAGGAGATCAAGAAGCAAGTTCAGGAGCTCTTGGAGACAGGAGTGATTGTGCCAAGTTGTTCGCCTTGCGGGTCACCAGTGTTGTTGGTGCCCAAAAAGGATGGAGGTTGGCGCATGTGCGTAGATTATCGGGCACTCAACAAGATTACCATCAAGAATCGCTACCCATTACCGCGGATCGATGATCTTATGGACCAGTTGGAGGGAGCGAGGTTTTTCACGAAGCTGGATTTGAAGTCTGGTTACCATCAGGTGAGGATTCGGGAGGAAGACACCTGGAAGACTGCGTTCAAGACCAAGCAAGGCCTGTTCGAGTGGTTGGTGATGCCGTTTGGATTGTGCAATGCTCTGGCTACCTTTATGAGGCTTATGAATGATTTGTTACGACCCTTTATAGAGGATTTTGTGATAGTTTACCTTGATGATATCTTGGTGTACAGCAGGACTTGGGAGGAGCATCTCGTTCATGTTGAGAAGGTATTTGAAGTGTTGCAGGACGGATAGCTGAAGCTCAACGGGAAAAAGTGTAAGTTCGGGAAGGATGAGTTGGTGTATCTCGGTTTCATCGTAGGGAAGGGCCAGCGGAGGATAGATCCAGGCAAGGTGGAGGTGATCACAAAGTGGCCGACGCCGAAGACAGTGACTGAGGTGAGGAGCTTCATGGGAGCTTGCCAGTATTTGCGCAAGTTCATTCGACATTTTTCGACTTATGCGGCACCGTTACATGGCCTCACAAAGGCTAAAGTTCAGTTTGAGTGGGGAAGGACGCATGAGGAGGCTTTTCAGTTGCTAAAAAGGAAGATCTCGGAGGCACCGGTGTTGGCGTTGCCAAATTTGCAGCGGACTTTCGAGGTAGAGACCGACGCGTCTAATTATGCGATGGGCGCGGTGTTGATTCAGGATGGGAAACCGGTGGAATACTATTCTGAGAAGTTTTCGGGTGCTGTTGCAAACTACCCAACCTACGACAAGGAGTTCTATGCACTATATCAAGCAATTAAGCTTTGGAGGGTGTACTTGTTAGGGAAGGAGGTGGTCGTGCATTCGGATCATAAGCCGTTGGAGTTCTTACATGCCCAGACAAAGCTACAGCAGGCACGGCACATGAAGTGGATGTCTTATTTGATGGCTTTCAACATCATTATTAGGTACAAGAAGGGGGTGACGAACAAGTTGGCCGATATGTTATCTCGCCCACCGATAAGGTCGTTGTTGGTGGCGACGCGTATTCAGCCCTTGGTTCCTTTTGAGTATGTTCAGTTGTATGCATCCAGTAGAGACTTCGGTAGTGTGTTTGAGCAGGCGAAGGCTGGTCGAAGGGGGGAGTATGCACTTGGAGATGATGGCTTATTGTATCGTGGGGAATCACTATGCATTCCGGAGGATGGTGATAGGTTGCAGTGGATTCGGGAAGCACATACCTCGCGTGTGCAAGGGCATTTTGGCATTCAGAAAACGCTTCTCAATCTACGGCGACATGTGTTTTGGCCACGGATGCTTGATGATGTGACCAAGTATGTTGGAGGGTGTAAGTTATGTTGTATTTCGAAGCCTTCTAACAGAAAGAGGGGATTGTACCTACCATTACCGGTTCCTTCTAGGCCGTGGGAGAGCATTTCTATGGATTTTCTAGGAGGGTTGCCGACTACGAAGCGCGGGCATGACTATTTGTACGTTGTGGTGGACCGGTTCAACAAGATGGTGATATTGATTCCTTGTAAGAAGACCGTGACGGGAGCGGGTGCAGCACAATTGTTCTTTGAGTATGTGTGGAAGCACTTTGGGTTGCCGAGCTCGATTATTTCGGATCGGGATAGCCGTTTTCTCGGACATTTTTGGGATTCTTTATGGAGTTTGATGGACACTAAATTGAAGAAGAGCACGGCCTTTCATCCACAAACAGACGGACAAACGGAGGTAGTCAACCGGACTATGGTGCACATGTTGCGTGGGTATAATTCCAGGCATCCTAAGACTTGGGATGAGAGTTTACCATATTTGCAGTTTGCTTTCAATCGGGCGATTCATGGATCTTCCGGAAAGTCACCATTTGAGACTTGTTATGGGTTTTTACCGGCCCGTTCGATCTTGTGTTTTCAAGTGAAGCCACAGTGGACGGAAAGGAAGGGAGTGAAAGACTACATGCTCAGCGATTTCTCGAGAAGATTGCAAACATTCATGCCATGGTTGAAGCTCAATTGAAGAAATCACAAGCTAAGTACAAGGCGAAGCATGACCAGCATCGGGTTCCTTGTAACTTTAGTAAAGGCGATATGGTATGGCTAAAATTGAGTAAGGAGAGGCTCAAAGGAGAAGGGAAGAAGTTGAAGCCTATTCGTTATAGTCCGTTTCGGATTCTCGATCAGATTGGCGACAACGCTTTTCGTTTAGATTTGCCACCTTACTTAGGCATGTATTCGGTGATCAATGCCGAGTACTTGAAGTTGTTTGAACCTCCGTTATTGGATGATGAAGGTGATGACAAGTTGATCTTACCGCATGTTGAAGACTTGTGGTTTGATAGAGAGGAGCCACTGAAAGAAGATTGCATTTTGGAACGGAAGACGACCAAGACGAGGCGGGGGACGAAGGAGTCGTTTCTCATTGGACGTCAAGGTCAGGTACCTAGCAAGGCCAAGTGGTTCAACAGAGAAGGAGGGGCTCGCGAGTTCCCTCAGCTGAAGTTCTAACTTGAATGGGACTTCAAGTTCCTAAAGGGGGGACCCATGATACGGGTGTATCTTCTCTTTGGGAGCTTAGCGATCCTCATGGGAGCTTGAGGATAGATGATTCTCATGGTATCTTGAGAATAGAGTAGAGGAGTCGTGGACGAGGCCATTGGAGGCGACGAAGTCGAAGGATTCGTCAAAACTGCAGGAATTACAGTTGGGCTCTGGCCGGTCGACCGGCTTGGTCGCGGCGGTCGACCGCTTAGTGCACAGACCCAGACTATGTCTCGGGACTGAGAGCGGTCGACCGAAGGTGGCGCTGCGGTCGACCGGAAAACCCTGTAATCGATTTCCCAGATTTCGACGTTCTGACCGGTCGACCGCCTTGGGCACTGCGGTCGACCGCGTAGCGATTACGGGCCTGGGTCTGTTTCCTGCTCCAGTTGGGATTTCTGTTTAGTATAAATAGAAACACGACTTTTCTAGGGTTTTTAACTCAGTTTGTAATCAGAAAAGAGATCAGGGAGGTTGTTCTTTGATCTAGAGAGATTGTGAGAGAGAGATTTGTAAAAATCCAATTAATTCTCATAATCTAGAGAAGGTATTTTCCTTCGCCCTAATTCAACTCTTGTGTTCTTCTATCGTTTTCTCTTTACCCACTCTTGATAATTCCGCGATCAATAGTGCTCGCACGGCAACTCGTATCATATCTTGATTAGTCACTCCAAAATTCTCAGATAATCATAATTTTATTCATAAGTCAATGTATTTTTGTCATGGAGATTGCCTCTTATTTATAGAATAAACTTAACTCTAATGATAACATCAAATCATTACAATCTTATCTACTAAATTGAAAAATATTATCCTAACCAAATATATAATAGAAACACCTAAGAAGATAAACTCCCAAACTGTAAATCCTTGTCAAATAAAATAAAATCTCCTAAATAAAAATTCAAACTAAATTATCATCTGTTAGACCCTAGAGGGGGAGGGGGTGATTAGGGTATTATGCTAATCTAATCCGATTTTATGCCAATTAAAACTTATTAATAAATTATTCCTGCAAGAGAGATATACAATATGTTACAAGCAAGAATAATCAATATGAACAAAGATAAATATCCTAGCAATGAGATATACTATGGGATATATGCAAGGATATATAATTAACACAAGGATAAATAATCTAAACAAGATAGTGGGCAATATAATCAACAAGTAATATACAAAGGCGATATAAGATATGAACATAAAAATAAGTGTGCCAATGTAATCACAAACAAACGATATGATTACGGAGTTCGGTCCCCACGACCTACGTCTCCGCTCCTCACCTCGAGGAGATCTCCATTATCACAACCGGGTTTTCTACGTTCACCCGAATAACGTTTACACCTCACACTCGGTTTTCTAGTTTACCGAAAACTCTACAATCAATACTCTTGCAATCTCACACTACACCCTCTCAAGTGTTGGACCTAGACGTGTCTCCCTCAAGTGCTCGGATACAACCTCTCCCTAGGTTCGTCAACCGACGCCACTCTTCTTGGGACGATCCCCGACTCTCGCCACACACTTCTCTCGGTGTACAAGTGTATTACAAAGTGATTCTCACAATAAGCATAATTACAATAAATAATTGTTCTCTAATATGGATGAGAACACAATGAAAGCTCACACTTAATTGTTACAACTCTCACCAACCCAAATATATAATGTATGTAAATACAATAAGCTCAAGTGGGTATGTGTAAACAATGAGTGAAATCAAATCAACTGAACTCAATTGAAAATACTAGCTTAATGAAAATGATAAACAACAAAGAATTAATACAAAGCTAGTATTGAGTTTAGAAATTCTTCTCTGAAAAACAAGATGGAGAGATGGATTAAAATAAAGCCCAAGGAATGTAGATGATCTCCTCCACTTGTGTAAAACTTCTTCACAAACAAAACTCTTTTAAACAAACACTAAATAAACTTAAACCCTTGTTAAACTCTTGTTTAAAAACTTCTTGGATTGCAATGAGAACTGAGATCAATGGGGTATTTATAGCCTCCCAAAACCTCAGCCAAAAGCCCAACAGAAATAACCAAAAAACCAACAGAATCAGAAATCAGATTCTGTACAAAATGATCGTTGGAGTGAACGGCGGGCGATCGTGAAAGGGGGGGGGGGGAGCCATGTTAGAGACTGAGAAAATTTCCAGAAACATCTGCAGTCGACCGTGGGAATTTTCAGCTTGACGGTCGACCGTCATGGTCGATCGCAAAAGTCTTTGCTGGCTCCACGGGGTAAATCAAAGGCACGGTCGACCGTGGCGGTCGACCACAAACAGATATATGAAAATGACAGTTTTGTAAGCAGTTTTTCTAAATTAAAACCCTGTTTAAAAATATCAAATAAATTTCAAAAAATATAAAACTTTGGGAAATAATTGTAAACATGATAATACACATGCTACAAAAACAGGTTTTTAGAAAGGATCTCCCAAATGAAAAATATCATCATTTTACAAAATAGTCCAAAACATAAAAATGTAAACATATGAGTTTTGACATTTTAGCTTAACCATGTTTTGAAACATTACAAAATAATTTTGTTGACTTAAAGAGAGATATAAACTATTGTTATAAAGTCTATAAACAATGAATACAGAATTTTCACAAATACAATAGAATATGAAACATATGAGTATGTATATGAATATATTTTTGTTTCATATCTATGAAATTAAACCAAACAAACTTATCCACATAAAAACAAACATGTATGAATATAAATATTTATTTATATGCTTGTAAAAACTTTGTTTGTGGATAAACCAAAATCCAAAATATGTACATATATATATAACTATATATATACATATAAACCAATAAAATGTGTGTGTATATGATATTATGCTTAAAGTACTTAACACACATAATATAAACTCCTAAACTAAATTACCCAAGCTTGTGATCTTCAACGAAGCTCTATCTTGGTACACTTGCGGATGAAGCTTGAACTTGAATCTTTAACTTTGAATTGCGTAGGCTTCACTCCATAATTCCGCCAACCTCCATTGGATATGATCGTGAATGCGTAATTCTATCCATCCTCCAACTTGTTGTTTGTCTATAATAAATAAGAAAACACAAATACTAGACAAACAACATTAGTGGTATATTATTTGTTAAACATCATCAAAACAAGAAGGCCAACAGCATCACCACCCCTAAAATTGACCAACCCAACAACCCCCCAGTCATCGTCTCATTTATCTAGATTCTAGACCATATTATACCCATTTTATCTACAAATAACCTGTGCCAGGTCCATTTCTCATGCTACGACATCGGGACGTACATGACGCGACCATTAAGAGGCCCCAACCACGTAACCATCTTCTTCCCTAGCTAACACTTCC
>NC_033803.1:47451209-47529750 GCF_001876935.1 Asparagus officinalis | reverse complement strand
CACCTCCCCCCACCCCCCCCCTCCAAAAAAAACAATTTTGAAGACAAAATAAAAATGGTTAAATATTAGAAAAAACCCATAGCTTTTCAAAATATCATAAAATAGCCCTTAGGTTTAGGAATTATCAGATATCCCTTTGACCATAGGATTTTATCAGAAAATCGCATATTTGACTTTAAGATTTTGTTAGGAAATCTCTCAATTATCACTAGGGAAAAATATCCCCTTGAATAATTAAATCACTCGTATGGAAAAACTACGATTAATGCTATTTGGAGGGTTTCCAATAAATAATTAAATTTAAAGGGGTTTTTTTAACCCCTAAACTAAAGTTTTTTTTGGTGGGTGGGGGGGCGGTATTTGATATTCATGGCTAAGAGATTTTCTGATATTTAGCGAATAAAAACAACAACTTTCACATGTCAAAAAGCCCATCCATAAATCTTTCACAAAACTAAACCTAAACTGCAGAATAAGTTAAATTTCATATTCACGAAAAAAAATAAAAAATATTAGATTACAATAAGCTAAAGTACTAAACATGTAAATTTATAAACCCCGTAACCAGTGTGGTAATGAAAGTTTCTTCGAAGATTAGCGGAGAGTAGAAAAATAAAATAGAAGACATCAATATACTTAGAGAAGAATAAGATATAATTCGAACAAGAAGATAATAAAAATAATAAAAAAAAAAAGATACAAAGATAAACAATACGATACACAACTAGGAAGAAAGAATTAGGGATTTCCATTGCTTCATTACTATCTTCACTGGATGAAAGAAGCTCAGAGATACCTCTCTCTGACTATCTCCTTCAGCTTTTGCCCCTTCTTGCTAGATGAAAGACCTATCTACAAAGGAGAAAGTGAGCCATATTAGATGCCTTGTGAGCTTGAGGAACATCTTCAAAGAAAATCAAGTTGTCATGAGCTCTCCAAATACACCAGCTGATAGTAGGAAAATAAATATTCCATAGTTCCCGAGCCTTAGAGTCAAAAAGAGCATCATGACAGATATTAAAACATTGAGGCAAGTCTTGAGGCAAAGGAAAATCTCCAAATTTAGGCAGAATGAAATCCCATACTTTGTTTAGCAAAAGCACAATTCAAGAATAGATGATCATGAGTCTCCAAATCCTACTAACAAATGGAATAGAGGGGGTCTCCAGCCCTTCCTTTTTTTATTAGATTATCCTTAGTATTCAATTTATGTAGAGATAAAAGCCATAGGAAGAACTTCACTTTGCTTGGCAATATACTTTTCCATATGATAGAATAATTTGGACTACAAATACCACCATAAAAAATAAAAGTATATGAAGATTTCACAGTAAATACCCTTGATTTGTCTAGGGGCCAAGACACTTGATCCATATCCAAAGAGGGGCATAAATTGGATGATGACAGCAAGTGTTTAAGAGCTTTAAAACCTATATACAATCAGTTTCTCCTATAGGTCTTCTGATAATAAGTCTCTAGTACCAAAGACACTCATGAAACATTCCCTAAGAAGCAATAATAACATGCTTAAAAAAAGCAAGAGTGTAAGATAGGGGAAATAGGCTAGCCAAAAAGCAATAATAATTATTACAATGCGTTTTGATTAGGTTGGAGATTGGTTCAACTCTCTCTCTCTCTCTCTCTCTCTCTCTCTCNTTCTCTCTCTCTCTCTCTCTCTCTCTCTCTCTCTCTCTCTCTCTCTCTCTCTCTCTCTCTCTCTCTCTCTCTCTCTATTTGTGTGTGTGTGTTTGCTGCATATTTTGTTAGTCTAAAGTGTACACCCAAAGTTGAAGCCGAAACTAGAATCACGAAGAACACAATCCAAAAAGTCCAGGAGAACTACCAATCAGCCTGGCGGTCGACCGCGAGTCAGCGGCAATCAACTGTGAGTTCAGCGGCGGTCAGCCTGAACGTGTGCACAAGGAGTCCCAGGGAGCGGGCTGGAGCTGGAGGCAGTTGACGAGACCCGTGAGACAGTCGACCGCGCCAACCCTGTAATGTTTTCTACTCTCGGGTTTTGCCGCGGTCGACCGCCGTGGTCGACCGTCACGGTTGACCACGATACCTGCGCGGTCGACTGTCACGGTTGACCACGACGTTGTTTTCCAGATTCCTTATGAGTTCAGGAAATCTGTTTGGGCTGGGTTTGATATAAATACCCAAATATTTTTAGGGTTTGTTAAACATCAGAAAACCATCAAAAGAGAGAGCTTTTGATAGAGAGATCTCAGAGAGATAAAACCCTAGTTTGAGAGCTTGTATTTCTTCTTTAATCAATAAAAGAATTGTGTGGTGTGGCTCCCGAGGACGTAGGCACGTTGCTAAACCTCGTTAAATCTGTGTGTTCATCTCCTTTATTATTCCTGCAAGTTTTGATCTTTATTTATGATGAATTTTCCTACTTTCCTACTTTCAACACAAGGTCCGGAAGGGCAAGGGTTCGATTTGATTGTTTCGAATCCCCAACAACTGGTATCAGAGCTTCGTTCAGCAATTTGTGTGAAAGTCATGGTAGAGGAAATTAAATCTAAGATCGAGAAGTTTGACGGCTCAGACTTCGCCTACTGGAAGTCGTAGATGGAGGACTATCTGTACCAAAAGGACTTGTATTGCCCGTTGATGGGCAAGGATAAGGGTCAAAAGAAAGAGGAGTCAGATGATGATTAGGAGATACTGGATAGGAAGGCTCTAGGGTAAATCCGATTATCGTTCGCCAAATCAGTAGCCCATAATATCTTGAAGGAGAAGACGACAGTGGGGCTTATGGAAGTGCTCGCGAAGATGTACGAGCAACTGTCGACAGTAAACAAGGTGCATCTCGTCAAGACTCTTTTCAACCTCAAGATGGCGGAAGGACGATCCTTCACGATGCACCTCAGCGAGTTCAACATGATTGTTGATCAACTTATCTCCGTAGACATCACATTTGATGACGAAGTGTAAGCCCTACTGTTACTATCGCAATTGCCGGATAGTTGGGCAGGTTGTGTGACGGCAATCAGCAATTCGACGAGGAAGGAAAAGTTGAAGTTGAATGAGGTGGTTAGCATGATTCTATCCGAGGAGGTCAGAAGAAAATCATCCGAATCAGAAGGTTCAGGTCCAGCCCTAAATTTTGAGCAAAGAGGCAGAAGCCAGAAGAAAGGGAACCAGAACAGGAATCGATCGAAATCAGTAAAGAAGAGGTCGAACTCGAAGGTTAGGCCTATTAAAAAAAAGTATTATAACTGCGGCCAGGAGGGCCATATGTCTTCAGTCTGCAAGAGTCCAAAGAAGGATACGGGTGAGAAGGAGGCTCATATCATGCAGGATGCATTGATCCTTGCTATGGATAGCAACTCTGATTCTTGGGTCATCGACTCAGGAGCCTCTTTCCACGCCACTGCTAACAGGAAGCTTCTCCAGAATTATGTAGCAGGGAACTTTGGAAAAGTTTTTTGGGGAATAACGAGCCTTGTAATATTATTGGAAAGGGTAAAATGCAGATTCAGATGAAGGGCTCTAAGTGGACCTTGAAGAATGTGAGACACATGCCGAAGCTGAAGAGGAATCTTATTTCGGTGGGACAGCTTGGAGCAAAAGGCTATGTTTCGACATTCATAGGGGATTCGTGGAGAATCTCTAACGGTACGATGATAGTTGCTCGAAGTAACAAACTAGGGACTCTCTATCTTACCTTACATGCGAATAACACCCTCGTAATTACAGCTGGCAAAGAGAGTACAGATCTGTGGCACAACAGGCTAGGGCACATGAGCGAGAAGGGGATGAAGATCTTACATTCACAGGGAAAGCTAACTAGGATCGACTCTGTGGAAGTCGGGGTTTATGAAGACTGCATCTTTGGGAAGCAGAAGAGGGTTAGTTTTCAGAAGGGTGGAAGGCCACCTAAGGCTCAGAAGCTAGAGTTGATTCATATAGATGTATGGGGTCCAGCTAGTGTGTCTTCTTTTGACGGTTTGAAATATTATATCATATTCATCGACGATCACTCGAGGAAGGTGTGGGTCTACTTTATGAAGCACAAGTCAGAGATGTTCAGGGTCTTCAAGAAGTAGAAGATCATGGTGGAGAATGAGACAGATCTGAAGGTGAAATGTCTGAGATCATACAATGGTGAAGAATACGAGCTGGAGGAGTTCAAGAGGTTCTGTGCTACAAATGGTATTTGTTTAGAGATGACTACTTTAAAGACATCGTAGCAGAACGATATTGTAGAGAGGATGAACAGAATCTTGACGGAGCATGTCAGGAGCATGCGATTACATGCAGGTCTACCTAAGATATTTTGGGCGGATGCGGTGCATACGATAGCTTACCTTATTAATCACGAGCCATCAGTTTCATTGGATTTTAGAATTCCAGCGGAGGTTTAGAGTGGAAAGAAGATAAATCTCTCACACTTGCGGGTATTTGGTTGCGTGACTTATGTTCATATCAGTGACCATGTCAGAGACAAACTAGAGACTAAGTCACAGAAGTACGTATTTATTGGATACGGCATTGATGAGTTCGGGTATCGTCTTTGAGATTAGAATAACATGAAGATCATCAGAAGCAGGGACGTGATATTCTTGAGGAGGTGATGTACAAGAACAAGGAAAATGTCAAGGATAGCCAAAGCAGTGGGAGCAACACTACGGATGCAGGTGGATTCGAGTACATGGATTTAGAGAAACTTTCAGATAGAGATGATGATGTTTGTTCTGACCATAGAACGGAGGAGACTCCAGGTACAGAAACAACTACCCAGGGCATGGAGCTTAGGAGGTCATCCAGGGTACCCAAACCAAATCCCAGATATCTTTCATCTCTTGATTACTTATTATTGACAGATAGCGGTGAACCGAAGTGCTATGAGGAGGCTATGCAAGTGAGTGAATCTTAGCAGTGGGAGCATGCGATGCAGGAGGAAATAGAATCTCTACTCACTAATGAGACATGGGAGTTAGCCCAGTTACCTGCACAGAAGAAGACCTTACATAACAAATGGGTCGACCGGGTCAAGCAGGAGAGTGATGGAAGCAAGAGATTCAAGGACAGATTAGTAGTGAAGGGGTTTTAACAGCGGGAAGGAGTGACTTACACGGAGATATTTTTCCCTGTCGTGAAGCTCACAACCATCAGAGTGGTGTTGAGTTTGGTAGCTACAGAAGACATCTTTCTTGAGCAGTTAGATGTGAAGACTGTCTTTTGTTGGCCTTCTTGTTTTGATGATGTTTAACAAACAATTTACCACTAATGTTGTTTGTCTAGTATTTGTGTTTTCTTATTTATTATAGACAAACAACGTAGTTGGAGGATGGATGGATTGCGCTTCAACGATGATATCCAAAGGAGGTTGGCGGAATGTCGGTGAAGCCTTGCAATTCATAGTTA
This sequence comes from Asparagus officinalis, assembly GCF_001876935.1. Lineage (NCBI taxonomy): Eukaryota > Viridiplantae > Streptophyta > Magnoliopsida > Asparagales > Asparagaceae > Asparagus > Asparagus officinalis. Next base: position 47,524,371 of record NC_033803.1, on the reverse strand, counting down.
AAGATCAAGATCAAGTTCAAGCTTCATCCGCAATGTGTACCAAGTCAAGCTAAATTGAAGATCAAGATTGCTTGGGTAATGTAGTTTAGGATTTATATTATGTGTGTTAAGTACTCTAAGCTCAATTATCTATACACACACATTTTATTAGTTTCTTTGTATATATATGTAATCACATATATATACAACACAAGTTTTGGTTTTCATGTTTATAAATATGAAATTACATGTTTCATATTTATTATTGTGATTTGGTTTATCTACATAGATATGAAACAAATATATTTTCATATACATACTCATAGGTTTCATTTTCTATTGTATTTGTGAAAATATTGTATTCTTAGTTTGTAGACTTCAATATCAGTTTATACATGTTTTACTAAGTCTATAAAAACATTTCACAAAGTTTCAAAAGTTGGTTTATGTCAAAATATCAAAATTCAAGTATCTCATATTTTCATGTTTGGACTATTTTGCAAAATAATGATATTTTTCATTTGGGAAGTCCTTTTTCGAAACCAGTCATTGTAGCATGTTTATTATCATGTCTACAATCATTCCCCAAAGTTTTACATTTTTTGGAATTTATTTGATATTTTTAAACAGCTTTGACCTGGATAGCGGTCGACCGGACTTTTCCGTCGGTCGACCGAACTTCTCCATCGGTCGACCGACAGAATTTTCGGTCGACCGACAATAGATCTGCTGCACTCCAACGGCTATTTTCTGAGCTGATTTTTCTGGGGCTTTTTGGACTTTTGCTTGGGGTTTTGGCTGAGTTTTGGAGTGGGTATAAATACCCCATTGCTGTCATCTTTCAACAACTAAGAGAGAATGTTTTAAAATAGTTTAACAAGGGTTTAAACTTGTTTAGTGTTTGTTTAAGTTTGGTTTAAGAAGCTTTTAAGCAATTGAGGGTTTGAGTTTGTGAATTCAATTTCACAAGAGCAAGTGGAGATCATCCTTGGTGTTTGAGCATTCATTCTTCTCCCTCTATCTTGTCATCTATAGAGAAGTTTCCTTAAACTCAATTCTAGCATTTTATAAGTTGCTCTTAATTTCATAAGCTAGATTTCATATTGAGTTTATATTGTTTTCTCTCTTTGTTCACACACAACCTATTGAGCTTATAGTATTTACATTCATAGTATACTTTGGGTTGTGGGGTTTGTGACTTAGAGTTGTGCTTAATTGAGTTCTCACCTTGTTAGAGAGAACAATCATTTGTCATATTGTGCCTAATTGTGAGGATTCACTTGTAATACACTTGTACACCGAGAGAAGTGTGTGGTGAGAGACGGGGTCGAATCCAAGAGGAGTGGCGTCGGTTGACGTGCCTAGGGAGAGGTTGTAACCGAGCACTTGAGGAGGAGGACACGGGCTAGGACCAACACTTAGTGTGTGAGGTGTGATTACATAGTGATTGTATTGTGAGGTGTAAACGTTGTTCGGGTGAACGTAGAAAACCCGGTTGTGATAGTGGAGATCTCCTCGAGGTGAGGAGCGGAGACGTAGGTCGTGGGGACCGAACTCCGTAATCATATTGCTTGTTTGTGATTGCATTGGCGCACTTACTTTTATGTTCATATCTTATATCGCCTTTGTATATTGCTTGTTGATTATATTGCCCACTATCTAGTTTAGATTGTTTACCCTTGAGTTTATATATCCTTGCACATACATTGCCTATATCTCTTTGTTAGGATATATCTTGTTGTTCATATTGCTTATCCTAGCTCATATACATTGTTGTATTTCATACTTGCTAGGATAACTTATTAATTAAGTTTTAATTGGCATAAAATCGGATTAGATTAGCATAAGACCCTAATCACCCCCCCTCACATCTTTCTTCATGGTGACTTGGATAAAAAAATCTACATGAAGCAGCCTGTTAGCTTCATTGAAGAAGGAAAGGAAGAGATGGTGTGAAAGCTCAAGAAGAGCTTATATGGTTTGAAACAGGCTCCGAGACAGTGGTACAAGAAGTTCGATAACTTCATGCAAAACAATGGATACAGAAGATGCAATTCGGATCATTGTTGTTATTTCAAAAGGTTTGAGTCTAGCTTCAGTATCTTGTTATTATATGTTGATGATATATTGGTAGCAGGACCGTGTTTAGAAGATATAAATAGTTTGAAGAAGCAGCTAGCAAAGGAGTTTGCAATGAAGGATCTGGGTGCAACAAAACAGATTCTAGGGATGTGAATCAGTAGGGATGAAGCTGAAGGGATATTGAGATAGAGCCAAGCTGAATACATTGAGAAGGTACTTTAGAAGTTCAACATACAGAATGCTAAAGTTGTTAGCACACCCCTTGGAAGTCAGTTCAAGCTATCTGAGGATCAATCGCCTAAGACAGATACAGATAGAGAGCATATAAGCAGAGTGCCATATTCTTCGGCCATTGGGAGTCTCATGTACGTGATGGTTTGCACGAGACTGGACATCGCCTATGTAGTGGGAGTTGTGAGTAGGTTTGCAAGCAATCCAGGGAAGCAGCGTTGGGAGGCCGTGAAGTGGATATTACAGTACTTGAGGGGAACAACTAACTAACCACCATGTTTTAGGAGGAAGGAGTTGGTGCTGTAGGGATACGTGGATGCGGACTTCGCCGGTGATCTTAATACGAGGCGAAGCACCACGGGGTATGTTTATACCTTAGCGTCGACAGCAGTGAGCTGGGTCTCACATCTGTATGTTTATACCTTAGCGTCGACAGCAGTGAGCTGGGTCTCACATCTGCAGAAGATTGTGACTTTATCTACAACCGAGGCTGAGTATGCAGTGAGCTGGGTCTCACATCTGCAGAAGATTGTGACTTTATCTACAACCGAGGCTGAGTATGTCGCGGTGACCAAAGCAAGCAAGGAAATGATCTGGTTGAACGGGTGCTTGGAAGAGTTGGATCTGAAGCAATAGGAGAGGAGTTCTTTATTATGATAGTTGGAGCGCTATACATCTTGCCAAGAATCCAATATATCATGTCAGAACGAAGCACACCGACGTTAAATATCATTTTACACGCTCGCTAGTTGAATACGGAAAGTTACACTTAATGAAGATTTTAGGAAATCAAAATCCGACGGACATGTTGACGAAGGCAATCACCATTGAGAAACTGAAGTTGTGCGCAATTTCAGTTGGTCTTCACGAGTAGAAGATGAAGGCGGAGCCACACTACGAGGATCGGCGAGATCCCCAGGATATTGTTGATTGAAGAAAGGATTTTTCCGGAGAGGAGAAGATACATGCGAAGAATGAGAGAGTTCGGGTGAACTCACTGATGACACTTTGGTCTCCAAGTGGGAGATTGTTAGTCTAAAGTGTAGACCCAAAGTTAAAGCCGAAGCTGGGATCATGAAGAACACAGTCCAAAAGTTCAGGAGAACTGCCAGTTAGCCTGGCGGTTGACCGCGAGTCAGCGAAGGTCGACCGCGAACATGCACAGGAGTTAGGGAGAGGTTGGAGTTAAAGACGGTCGACCGCGCCAACCCTGTAATGTTTTCTGCTATCGGGTTTTGGTTCAGTTCAGGAAATCTGTTTGGGCTGGGTTTGATATAAATACCCAAACGTTTTTAGGGTTTGTTAAGCATCAGAAAACCATCAAAAGAGAGAGCTTTTGATAGAGAGATCTCAGAGAGATAAAACCCTAGTTTGAGAGCTTGTATTTCTTCTTCAATCAATAAAAAAATTGTGTGGTGTGGCTCCCGAGAACGTAGACACGTTGCCGAACCTCGTTAAATCTGTGTGTTCATCTCCTTTATTATTCTTGCAAGTTTTGATCTTTATTTGTAATGAATTTTCCTACATTCCTACTTTCAATGCAAGGTCCGGAAGGGCAAGATTTTTATTTTATTTTTATTAAAACTAGAAATTTTCAATCATATTAGAGATGGGTTCAGTTCTCTATCTGTGTTTTGGCTGCAGCTACAGTAATACAATAATGGGGATGGATTTTGACTTTCAATACTCAAAGATGTTCAATGAAGAAATTGACTAGTGCTGAGATGCTCTCTCTTTTTCGATTATGAAAAAACTGATCGCGTTGATTGTTTGCTATAAGTTAAGTTACTTGTCTATTTTGGATTATTTCAGAATCTGGAATGAGCTTTATTAGCTCTCGCCCTTAATTTCTTCTTTATATCAACTGAGAAACGGAATCAAAATGTTATATTGGCTATATGATTTATTCATCTTATTCTTAAGCTGGATCTATTTTCTTAGATAATTTTGAAATAAATTTATTTTCTCATTGTGAAATTCTCTGCAATTGAATGAAACAGAGTCTATCTTCTATATATTTTGATTCTGGAATAATAATAACAATTTGGTATCTACCTAGGAAAATTGCTTATTATTTTGATTTGTACTCATTGTAGGAAATATATCTGGTTGGTTACAGGCTTTCAGTGTATGATTCTACCAGGATTACTTAATATTTATAAAAATTTGGACGACGTTTCCTCTAAGTTGATGTCACTCTGCTATTTTGATATAGAATATATAGTGAAGTTTTATAGACGTAATCTTATGTATTTTAATGTTTAATTGTTGTGGCAATATTTTCTTCTGCTCTCACCTTCCTGGAGACGATATTTGGCTAACTTCTGGTTATTTATTTATTTATTTTTTCAAGAAATAGATTACTGGTCCTGTTATTGTTATTAAATTTTGATTTTCCAGGAAGTTTTTGGTCCGGGGCTAAGGTCAATGCTTGAACTTGTTACTGAGGAAGAATTGTTTAAGCTTGCCAACATTCTCTCTATGCAACTGGCAAGTTTCCCTTTTACGAATTCATGGGTTAATTGCATAATAATACCATAAGGTTCACCAATGTTAGCTTCGATGTCACTGAAGTCTTCATTTATTCATGAAAATATCTCAAAGTTGTTTAGATGTAGTTTACACCTTTAACTCGGATGTAGTTTAAAGTCAACATTAGCTTTGACTTTAGTAGTGTTCTCTCTATAGCACATTACCAAAATTCATTCGTTTGCTTTGGGACAGTGAAAGAAATAGATTACTACCTTTGGTTTTAGTAGTTTTAGGCTAAATAGTTGGAAACATAAACAGATTATGAATAAACAATACATGGATCTTGGATAAGAAAGCATATTATTAAGTGGAGTTCCATTCCATGGGGACCTCATATTATTAAGTCCACAAGCATATCGTAATGGGCTTTTTCCATTTCCAACCACAGCATGCATCAATTTAATTTTAATATATTTTGGTGTATAGATTTAATTTAGTTTGTTTACTGGATCGGGTCCATAAGCCATTTTATGCTGTCTTTTAGTATGGTATGAAAGCAAGCCTGATTTGCAGAATTCTCAGCAAACCTGATGCTTGAGAATCGATAGATTTTTGGTTTTGAAAGAGACCTTTCAAATATCATTTATATGAAAAACACTGAAATTGGGTCACTCTCCTACACAAGTTAGGATTGTATACTGCTATTAGCTCTGGATAACCTACATTTTTGTTTAGCGGAATTATGTACACAATAAAAAGGTATATGGTCTAAATAGAAAGCTTAAGATGACTGGCCAAAATACTTTCAGTGTAGAGCTCAGAACAGCTCTCGTGTTGAAGAAATATTTGTAAAACTATTTTTCTGTCATTGGCTCTAGAAAAGATCATGAAAAAAAAAGCGCTCTTTACTACTTCATTTAAGGCTGCCCGCAACCATGTTGTCATTTTTGAGTAAAATTGCAGGCAGAGCAAGGCTATGGAGTCGAGCCTCTTTCGATGATGGTGTAGGGTATTTCAGAGTGAGAGGAGCAAACTTTCGTGGGCGTCGCTTGCTTGGAAAAATAGATTGTCAACATTGCTAAATGTTACGCGCCATCAAACGAAAAAGGATGTTGTTGCCCTCAAAACGTACGCATTTGAGCGTTTATACCGAACTAGAGGATATTCCTTGTATTCTTGCGTCACATAATGTATTTTAATGCTTTACACTGTGTTGTTTAACCTTTGGCTACGGAAAAATGTTGTCGACGCAAAGGGAGGCTCCAATCCTTTTTGATAGTGATCCATTATATAAATATGGCTTTATGATATAGTAGTATTCTCAAATCTACTTTTGATTATGGAGAATACAACAAATATCCCCAAGGAGAAAGCATATTTTCTTTTGACAACTATAAGTTGATCTTATCGTGAACTCCCTCTAAACATACGTTTAGGTAAAGAGAGTCTGTTGACTTGAAATCTGAAACCTTTACAACAAGTGTTGATAAGTTTAAAAACAAAAGTATATTATGAAGTCTCATTTAAAACCTATCAGATGTAATGTCTACCAAATTCATATTGAGCATTAATAATAATCAAACTCTATTTTCTTTCAAAACTTTAGTTTTCTTACTCCTTACTGCATGCATGGTAGATCATCTGAAGATAAACTCTGCAAGTCAAACCAGCTTAACTAGGAGAAAAATAAATTTAAACATTGGCCAAACATGCCAAATGTAATAAAACAAAGAAGTACATTAGACCATGCTTAGCGTGAGCTTCATACTGCATTATATTAATTATAACTAAATAAAGGAGTTAGAAATGATAAGAAATTAATTATACACGATCAGAATAATAACGATGTTAATATATAACTTTAGCGATACGTGCTGTACCGCGGAATTTTACCGATTATGTGTCGTACTGCACCTTCAGAACAATAATAAAGTAATTGAGAAAGATGCTGAATCGTACAAGTGACGGGTTAAATACTAAGATAATGTAATGAGCCGTACTAGTGTTGGTGACTGTACATAATCGGAGGTAATAAATATTGGCTAATGTACTACATTAGAATAGTAACACTATAATTAATTCCTTTCTGTATATTCTGCTGCATTTATCTTTTACTCTCCCATAAAAAGGGGGAAATGATATGAAAGTAAAATTATTGGGATTATTGCCCGCCAATTTGCCTATTTTTGTCTTATTTTAAATTAATTCTTGTCTTATTTGAAATTAATACGTGGCTCTGCTCGAGGATCGTGTAGTTAGAATTCTTGCACGACGTAGAGGTGATAAAAGAGTGTCCAACATAAACCCCCTCAATTTAATCCTGACTCGGTAATTATCAGACTCTCAAGTTTGTGTAGGTTAACATTTTCCTTCTTAAATTGTGGTCATCATATCATTGGTTCTTAAGAGTTTGTGACAATTGCATGGTCATCATGCACGTTACATGTAAAGTCCCCTCTCACTGCAACAAAAGTTATCCGTAAAGTCCCTCTCACTGCGGCAAAAGTTATGGTGAGGGCAATATTCTTATACTCTTATATGTCCCCACAAATTGAGGCTCTTTTGAAGCCCCTGGCAAGCTACCCCGCACCAAACCTATGAAACTATGGTTAATGTTTGAGAGTTATAATCTAAGGGGGTGTTTGGTTACATTTCTATAAATTATAGAAAATGTTTTCCATCTAAAATTTGATTTCCTTGTATTTCTTAAAAAAAATTATAGGAAAAGTTCTAAGAAGTTAAAAAGTACAAATTTTCTTATTTTTTGTATTGTACTTGTTTGGTTCAAAATGGTTCAAAACAAAAAAATGACTCATAACTTTTGGGAAAATAGTAACATTTCCTATAATTTATAGAAATGTCACCAAACACCACCAACTTTATAGAAAAATGAGAACTTTATAGAAAAGTGTTAATGAGTTTTATTATTTAAATAATGAATGCGTCAGATTTCCAAGAGATTTCCGCCCATTTTAGAAGGAAATCAATTTCTATAAATTTTGGTACTTTTCTATACTTTACAGAAAACATTTCTGTAAATCTTTTTTGAGCCAAACACAGTTTGTGAAAATCTATAGAAAACTCTTAATTACAGAAATACCATTGTTTGTACTTTTTGAGAAAACATTTCTCAAAAACAACGCAACCAAACACCCCCTTATACTAACAACACTATACTTTCCAGAGTTATAAAATTAGTCACTGTGAAAAGCTATACAAGATTTACCTTATTCAACCCCTTTCTTAATCGTGTTATCTATCGGGTATGGCATGGGTACCGGTGTTACATGAGGGCAAATGGATCTGCTTATCAAATGGTGTGGATACTTGTTTCTCTTGTAATAATATAGAAAAGACCAAGGAGAGGAGGACCTACGCAAAATACAAGGCAAAACATCAATGGTTGGAAATGGCTTCGCTTAGCTCCACCAAAACCCCTGCTTTCAGTTCTTCAACAAAGCTCGGTTAAAAAGGACTAACTAAACAAGTAACATGCATATTAAAGTAAACTGAAAAACAATCAAATCTTGACTATCGAAACCATGACGATAATAGCTAACATATTGGAATCATCCATCATCTATCGCCAGGTTTAGTAGCCATTGATCGTTGTGCCGTTAGCAGCTGCGCTCAGTTTTCCATCTGAGCCCTTCTTCGCATAGAATCTCCGATACACTGAATCAACACGTTCGAGATAGAAAGTGCCAGGGGACAGTAGGCTCGTCTCTTTAGCTGTGACAAAATCTTTAGCTCCATATCGGTGCTCCATTAGCTTCATTGTTTCGATAAATTTTTCAGGTGGAAACTGAAGACAAATAAATAAACAATGAAGTAAAATAAAAACAACCAGAAAGCATAAGAAAATTACAGATTAAAAAGATTGAGTCATAATGCAAACACTCATAAATGTTTAACTGCAGTCGCAAAAATTGGAAATGATAAACTACTTACAAGAAAAGTACATGAGTCAAGCATCTAAACTAACTTCTTTTTTTCTCAAAATCTAACTGAGTTGTATGTAATTTCTAATCGTTCTCTTGTCATCTATTTGTCTGCTGCCACCAGATCTTTCATATAAGTGTATAATTAAACAAACCACGTGATATGAACAAGCCACATGATATGGATCTGGTTAACCTGGACAGAAGACGAGATGGGAAATATCATTTACTGTACCAATAGTTGATAGTAAGGATTTTTTTTTTTTTTTTGACAAATTTAAGTTCCCAGTTTAGTATTTGTAAGTCTTAAAAATAGAATATATTCTACTAGTAGGATAAAGATATAATCTTCTACAAATCTTTTCTAGCAAACTTCTTTTGACAACAACAAAGCCCTTATACCAAATTTTTAGGGTCAGCTACATGAATCATATTCGTCCATTCAGTTCTATTTTGTGTTATCACCTCTGTTAAGTTAACTATTATCATATCCTTCTTAATTTCTTCAAACCAAGCTCATTCTGGTCTAGACCCTTTCACCTCATTAATAATAATATTATCACTTTTCCTAGCTGGTGCAATTCCGGCATGATCAAACCATCTTAAACTAATTCCCTCTTATTCTATTCTCAATAATAGCAACCTCTAATCTCTTAAACAATGTGCTTGTTTCTTATTATCTCTTTCAGTGTAGACCCAGTCATCGGATCGGACCCACCAGAAAGACCGCCCAGACTAGGTCGTCCAGTTCAGACTGAAGCCTAGCCGGGATTACTTACGGTCAGGCTGAGCAAAGGGCCCAAAACTTGGCCATGGCCCTAGCCTGGCCCGGACCCAATGGGGCTTGAATTGATCCTAGCTCAAATAAAATCGGCCTGACCCATTTAGAAAAAGAAACTTAGCCTAAACTTAGGCATGATCCAAATTTTAAATTATTTTTTTAACTTACATTTTCTTTTTTGTTAAGTTTTTAAGTAAATTAACTTGAGAAACATATACAACCAAGGCACAAAAGAGCACCCGAGCGGGCTAGAGCCTGGCCCGGCCCAACTCAGAGCTTGTGGGCTGGGTTTTGGGCAGCTCCCAAACCCATTACAAGAGGGCCAAGCCCAGCCCAGAAAAGCTAGGGCCCAAGCCTAGTCTGGCTCGTGGCCAGGTCTTATTGTCTATTTCGGTGTATACTCGCAAGACCACCATAACATTCTCATTTTCTACTATTTGTTGCACATTGTTTTTTACATTCTGATCCATAAAGCATTGTTAATAATTGTCATATGGAATTTTGCCTTAAATCTCATAGATATCTTACGATTACATAATCCTCCAAAAGCATCCTAAAACTTCCAAATTTGATTATACGAGTGTGTTATGAATTTTATGATAACTGGTAGCCAATTGGAGTCACCATGATTCCTAATTGTGGTGTGGTAACGCATATGATCTGGGACAAAATTTTCAGACCAAGAAATGCATATAGATGTTAGCATCAAATCATTTGAACCAAGCATTTTGAAGCTTCAAAAAACGTGTCGTGCAGTGATGAGAAAAATTCTTCTATAATATGTATAGAGTTGAAATTACAAAATCCATTTTTTTTAACCAACTAAAGTACGCCGCACAAACCAAATGTCTGATATTGTGCACCGAAGCAGTTCAGTAATCCTAAGTAATAGTAGGAGGGACAGTAACTTTTGAAAGTCAAGCGACATTTACATTACACTTTCAGGACAGCTTAAGCAACTTAATATACAAACTTATTCCTACCAAATTATATGTTTTTATTTCGTATGCTTATACACATGAAGCTATGATATGACAAAATGCAGAAATGCCAATGCAGCATGATGTAGTTTATAGAACTCCTAGCACATGATAAGTAAGATGTTCACAGCACTTGAATAACAATCCACGAAAAGTTGAAGTGTATCCGACCAGCAAAAAGAGAAGATGACACATACCACATGTCTAGACTCCAACTTCCCATTGATGTTCATCACAGTACCAATGTTTGATATGGTGAATGGATGTTGTCCATCCTGGATCCTGAATGAGAACATTGTGGAAGACAACCCACTACCATAAGAAAACATAACGATTCGCTTACCAACCTGATGATGGTAAAAATATTAGTAATAAGGACTGGAAGTTATTTAATGATACAAAAAAATATCATATAAAATATGCAAGAGCTTCACCAGATTGCTAAGTTTGTTATGAAGAACAGAAGCAAATGCTGCATACAGTGATGCCGTGTACATGTTTCCCACTTGTTTCGGTATCAAAGTAGATGGTTGAACCTTCTCATCATACAAGTCCTTTGCAACTTGTTGAGAAGTCTATGCATTGCATTTAATAGATCAATCGGTAAAACAGATTTCACGGGAGAAAATATCGATAAAGTAAATCAGCTTGGTGAATGACCTTTTCAAGGTCACGACTCTGGTAACTTTCATCTCTCGTCAAGGATGAAAAAGGCTCCATCTTTTCTTTTGCTTCCTTCTGGACAGAGCTAATGCAAATAAGGAAAAATATGGAACAAAAAATGTTTCAGGCTAGTGATAGACATATAATTGAAGGCGTGCACCAAGAATCTAGAAAACTAAAAGAACTAGAATTCGGCCATCATACCAAAACAAAATGGGTACAGCTTGAAACCAATCTTACAAAAATCGGGTTGTTTATATAATTAAAGTTAAACAATCTGGAACTGCTATGGAATTAAAAAGAATTAATATCAGTGTGAAAACAAAATGTAAGACATAGACGGCAGTCATATTTTAAAGTTTATGTTGCATAGGTTATTCTCCAACTAGAGGAGGCACTAACAAGAAAGGGAAATTAACCTATTACCATTAATAAAAATAAACTAGAGAATATATTTCCTAAGTGTTGATGTTTACAAACAATTGTCATCTAATGATACAATTGCATTTGTGATATTGATTTACTGAACTGAATTACTTGTAGGGTCTCAATACTCTTTTAAACACCAAGAGATACTAACAAGTGGTTACATCTAACCGTTTAAATAAAAGACTGGATGATGGGTGATGTTTAGCGGACATCAATCATGGCTGCTTCAGAAAGGAAAAAGAGTCATAAAGAATTCAGCTCAAACTGCTGAAAACATAATAAATGGATGCAAGGGCTTATTTGAGTATTCCAACATCACTGTCTAATTATTAACCGAACCCTCCACAATCGTGCTGACAAACAGAAATTGCTTGAAAAAGGCAGGGCGGAAGGAGGAAATGAACTAATGAAGGAACAAAGAAAGTTTCGAGTATTTACATCATACATGTAATGATGATATCAGATTTGCAGTTTGAGATCATGAATAGAACTGTCCCCTGAAGCAGTTGAGAACCAGAAGATATGTAATTTTCAGCTATCTATCACACGTACAGAAGTTTAACAATATTCAACAGTGGAAGGAAACTGGTCATCACATATCAGAACTAATAGGGATTATCTAGATGCACTCAGTATGGAAAATTGCAAACGATATGCATGAATATATTTGGTGGATTGATAGGAGGTAGAAAATTTATGTTGCTTACTTGCTCGAGGCAAGAATAACAAGGAAGCTCATGAAACATTTCCTTGGAAAGCAATCCATTAGTACAACAGGAATGATGATAAATTCAACTGAAAGAATATAACAAGAAGAAGCCGGAGTAATGCATAGATCAAACAAGGCACAAGTAAATCACTTATTTCATTTGTAAGAATTTCACAGATTCCATGAAGGAAGATTTAATAACACAGATTCAAGAATACCAAGAGCTATTTGACAATATTGACAGCTTCAAAACAGATGCTCCACAAGTAAAAGCATATTCTTCTGAGGATGAAAATTTCGAACAGTTTGCATGTAAGGATAGGACAAATTTTATTTTGAGCGAAGCATCACAAGACAACAATATTAAATCTCCATTCCATATCAAAGACTAGCATGACCTTCATTTCGTTGAAAAAGATCAAAAGACATTTAATTGGTGGATGGTCCACTAAATTAAAAAGGTCAAAGACGTGAAAGAGACTGATATCAGTGCCAAAAGAAAATCAGATAGCAATATTAGGTCACCAAAATTTTTAACTTTCAAAAAGTATTCACAGTATGTAACTTAGGTGATTATATGTGTCAAATTATTCAGATCACAACTTTTCACGATACCAATTGGGACAAAATCACAAACTGTTTATCCATGAACCTGGTCATAATATTTGGGGATTGGATGAACTAGGTACCCCTAACATGTGCTAACTCTGCACGAACAATGTCAACGTTGTGTGATCAAATTTCCTCATCATGTGCCTTTTGCTTTGGTCAAGGTTAAAAAATATATAAACAACACATTTTGTCATTCTTCTATATTATTGTTGTGCACTCACCCTTTACAGTTTCCAATTTACATTTAAGGATTTGCCCGCAAACAAAAAGAGTTCTCTCTTTTCTGATCTACATCAGATTGGTTTATTGCTTTTCAAATTGATGCATCCTTTAAAATTAATTGCTATTCTGATATTAAAACCTAGCAACTCATTGTTAAAGATGGTGAACACTATGGTCCATGAATCAAGATGGGTATCACTAGTTATGGGCACTTGCCGTGCCGCTAAAAATTGATACTATGTAGACTAAAGCTAGGAAATGGATGCACCTGGAATTGCGCAAAAAGTCGTTGAAGTACAACCGAGCAAAACTTTTCTGCACTAGCTGCATCAAGTTTATAAGAAAATTTAACACCAGATCAGTTATTAAGTTTATGTACTGGAATATGAGAAAAGTGTTTAGCAAAGAGTTAATTAAAAATCACATGCATACCTTATTGTACGGAGAATGAAATACAATATAATCTGCATCAGAAATTGAAAATTGTTTTTCCTCATATTTCTCAAACCTGAAATCATGAACATATCAGAGTAGAACAATGGTAAGGGAAACTGATATTAAAAAACCAAGATATTGTGTAAATGTTGAATTGTCAGGGGAACTGATATGCCAAAACTAAGACATTAAAAAAATTGTTGATTGACACTTACTTGCTACAAAATTGTTTGTAGCATTGATCAAGTGCCATGAGATAGCATGTCTGAGATAGTTTTCCATCAACAACCTATAAAAAAATACTTATAAGAATTTAGGAGCTAAATAACAATAAGTCCATGAATTGAGAACAACTCTCTTTTGAACAGCAATACTGAACCAATGAATGGACTTTCCCTAGCTTCTTTACCCAAAATGTCAGAGGCTATGCAATTTCAACCTTAGAATACACTTCAAGTCATGAATTGTTTGTAGCTTTTCCGCAGGACTAAATTATCACAACCATCTTTATTCTAGAGGGGAGAAAAAGCAATACTAGATGAAGAAGCAAACCGGATATTCGCTTGCTAGATTGGGCTTGTAAAAATCATAAACATGAGACATGTGTGTCCCTCTGTATTTGCTCTCAAAAGCAATTGGCGCATTTGGCCCAATCAACATTGCAATAGCAGCTGCACCACCTGTTGGTCTAGCAGGACCTTCCGCATAAACCTATCATAGAACAACAATTTAGATCATCCAAGGACTGCATCAGAAAAGTTATATGATGGTGCTGAGAAAACAAAGAATTAATTGACTAATCAAATGTTCAAGGAAGGAAGATAAAGGTTAATGTCTTAATTATACTTATGGACATCCACAATTTCTGATAATTTTTTGATCAAATTAATTAGTAAGATGAAGCTAAAAAAATTTAGTTGTAATATGGGACGAATAGTTGGCTAAAGGTAGACAACGGTTTGCAAGTTCAATCAATTAAAAAAAGAACCATATCAAAATTGAATCATTATACATCAATAGAGTGTTTGAATAGCATACCGCGCTGTCTGTACAGACCGCAAGACCATAACGGCCATCCCACGAGCTACTCTCCACCCAATTTACACAGTTGAACAAAGCAGCTGTTCCACCATAGCACGCATTTGTTGAATCAACTCCTTCAATATCGGTATTGCCACTTTCCTGTATATCCCAATAAAAAGTTATCATAAACATGTACAAGCAAACAAGATGATTAGCATGTAAATAGCGAACTGCTTTAATTATTGTAAGAAGCAAAATAGGTCGCAGCAACACCATTCACAGATGTGAAGAGTAAGATGAGATTTTAACTGTTCTCTCTCAAATACCATTCTGGTGAGAAAAAGGAGAAAGGTAAGACTGAATGGTTGTTGCGTTATAGCCTTGCTTGTTAATCAAACTGAGAAATACATCTTATGTGGGATTTGACCAATTCCTCTCACTTCCAAGGCCTCATAAACAGGGTGATTTTGCTTTCAGACATGAAATGGCTTGATATTTCATTTTGTATACAGATATTACTGTCTTTGTATCCTGCTTTTGTTCAGTCATCACAAAAAGACAACCTAGCCACTCGGCACTCATTGGGAGTCACTGAGTCACAGAGATATACCTACTTTTGATCCAATGTCATGATGTTTAGTTTTGCTGAAGGAGATAATAAAACTATTTGATACAGATTTATAACTACATAACACCTACCATTCTCAATTATTCAGGTATCCATAAGTACAGCAACAAAATCAAGGCAATCAATCAAGTCTCCATTAATCCTTTACAGGAACTTTGATTATTTTTAATATCCTAACACCGTCCTCTATCAGTTGCATGATATAGTATAGAGTTACACATGCAGGTTTTCAGCTTTTAGTGGTGGAGATATGTCGTATATATTTTCATACTTTTGTTGGAATTTTGGATCATAAATTTTCTTCAATTAACTTTTGAATAGGCACAAAAGAATAAAACTTCTTTCCGTAATATCTCTCGAAAAGACTGTGAATATACCTCGAAGATTTGCATCAACCAAGTCTTTATAGACTTGCTCTTGTCGATTACCGTTTCGGTACCAACTTCCAACCTCCCAATTCTTTTTGGATCAATCTGATACTTCTCAAGGAGTGATGTAACAACTGTCAAGCTACACTAGAAATCCTCAATAAGCAAGATATCACAGATAAACACGACAAGTTACATCAACATCAAAATCAAAGGGCATAGATGATAAAGACACAGACAAACTCCAAATGCATACTAATTCAAACCTCATTGAGATGACGTCTTCCAATTCTGTGCAAAAGGTCAAACAATCTTGCCCAAGCCCAATTGTATACTTTCCCTTGCTTGCCCCATCATAAGCTTCAAGCTCTTCCTGCAACCAATTTATATATCAAAAGCTTTCCCAAATGAAGAAAATAAGATACATTAGTATCAGACAAACAATATATAAAATTTTCACCAGAAATAGAAATTTTCACCATCAGAATCGCACAACCATGATGTCCATTACAAATAGCACTAAAAAACAACAAATCATTTTCCTTAAGTTACATTTACATAAAACTCCAAAAGTATTTCCTTTTTCACATTTATATGGCATAAAAAATAATTCGGTACAATCCCTGAAGCTCAATAAAAAAACAATTCAAGTGCTACAAGCCCTGAAGCTCACAATTCAAGAACAATCATTTCCTTTGCAAATGCCACCGAAAACAACCAATCAGGTCCCTCTACTTAATAAAAAAAATCTCTTTTTCACATTTTTAAGTCCCCAAAGCTCAACAAACACCAAAAAGAATTAAAATTTGGAAATTAACCAAGATAAATTCAATACGAACCGCAAGAGTCCTGGGCTCCGAAGGAGCGTCAAGAATATTTCTTTAAACTCCCCAAAAGATAAAAATGCAAAGAAAAAAATCACGGAGAGCTTAAAGGACAGTCACCTGCTTAACGCAAGTAGGAGGGAAGTAGATGTCCATGGCGAGAATCCCCACCTCCTTGGCTGTCGACTCCATCGCAAAACCCTAGATCTGATGTCAAAAGCTCGATCACTCTCTTCGCCTATCTCCTGTTTGTTCTTTTGCCCATGAATTAAAAAAAAAATAGGAAAAAATAAAGAGGCCGAGAATGTTTGGGATGCCAATGGACCTGAGTCGTTTGCGGTGCGCTGGTGATAGACAGTGCGTCCCCTCGACTGATATGAGAAGGAGAAATTCTCAGAACAGTCCCAAAATGAACAAATTTTCACTGTAGACCCAAATGAACTTTTTATTACCAAAATCGACCGTTTTTTTTTTAATTACCAAAATCGACCTGTTTTATGCCACGTAGGCTTAATCATGTTTCCTAATTAGTCGGGGTGTTTTCGGTGAAAGTCGCTGTTTTCATTGCTTTTGAATCTGTTACAACTTTAAACGTTACAACAAGAATGCAACAAAACAAAGATTACAACTTTATCGAAAATAAACACGAGATCCCGTTTTGGTGCGGTCTCGCTTGCGTGGGTCATTGGCCTGTGACGGGGATGTTGATATCCGTGGACCACCGGGGCAATCAGATCCGTTCCGGATAAATCGGACAGAGTTTCGTTGATCCGCGTGAGATCTAGAAACTTCTAATCCAGAAATATCGGACAGAGCTTCGTTGATCCGCGTGAGATCTAGAAGCTATAAGCGTATACCTCGGCTAAAGCGAGGTATTAGCTCTTCTTAGTATTAACGCTAAAGGCTAACACTAAGGATCAAATGAGAACGGGTGATGAAGGCTGATGTAGACCTCTCCTCCTCGGTTGAAGCGCTCGATCGCTGTTTGCTGCAGCAGGGCTTCGCCAAGGCTCTCCAAAAATCCCCATCCTTCCAAATGAGGTAAGGGGGTCTATTTATAGGCAAAAGGGGGCTTGGGGCGTCTGCACAAATCCAGGACACCCCAGGGGTGTCTGCACAGATCTGAGACACCCTTGGGGTGTCTCCAAGAATCCGAGACACCCCTATGGTGTCTCGGAATTTCCGAGACACCCTTGGGGTGTCTCGGAAATTCCGAGACACCCCTAGGGGAGACACCCCTGGGGTGTCTAGGCTTTTCCTAGACACCCCGGGGTATTTCGACTGGCCGGGACTCCGTTTAGGTGTATTTTGTTTGTTTCCCCGTAGATTCTTCGTCCGGACTTGGATTTGAGTGATTCCGGGTGCGTTGGATGCGTGACGAAGAGTTCGATCCGCTCTGGTGATTGGATTATCTGTAGAGTGGTCGAGGCGCGAGGGGCGTTGTCCTTTTTGTGAACAGTGCCGGGTTCCCGATTGGTCCGGGTGTTGGTTGTTCCGAAATCCTATAAGCTCACGTGGCTCGTTGATTCACTTCAGTCGTTCGTCGACGTCGATTAGACTCATGTGGATCGGATAGTGATGTTCATCGTCGTTCTTTAACACTGAACCGTTCGTGGAGACCTATAGGCAATTTTCGATGCCTACAGATACCCCCTCCAAAGTGTTCCGGACTCGTTTCTTTTATAGAAGAGGCCGGAATACTTTGGATGTGATTGGTCTAGCCTTCAGTCGGCATAAGGACCTGTGGTTAGCTTCAACTCTTGGCTCCTTCGATTTTCGGTCTATTCGATGCTTTGACGAATAACCGAAGTTCTTCCGGCACTGCGTTTATCGCTTGGCCGTCGTCGGAGTCTTGAATTTGCAGCTGATGAATTGAGTTTGGCTAGTGTCATTGGTGTTTACTTTGAACTACCTCCGTCACATCGTGTTGACTTAGGGTTTTGAATCGTCATACGTTGACTTTTGGCGCAACGCGTTGACTGGCGTTGACCTAGGGTTACGCGTTGACCGGCGTTGACCCTTAGGGTTTTGAATCGTCAAACGTTGACTTTCGTCGCAACGCATTGACTGGCGTTGACCTAGGGTTACGCGTTGACCGGCGTTGACCCTTAGGGTTTTGAATCGTCGAACGTTGATTGGTGTGGATTTTCATCCTCGAACGTTGACTTTTGTCGCAACGCGTTGACTGGCGTTGACCTAGGGTTACGCGTTGACCGGCGTTGACCCTTAGGGTTTTGAATCGTCGAACGTTGATTGGTGTGGATTTTCATCCTCGAACGTTGACTTTTGTCGCAACGCGTTGACTGGCGTTGACCTAGGGTTACGCGTTGACCGGCGTTGACCCTTAGGGTTTTGAATCGTCGAACGTTGATTGGTGTGGACTTTCATCCTCTAACGTTGACTTTTGTTGCAACGCATTGACTGGCGTTGACCTAGGGTTACGCGTTGACCGGCGTTGACCCTTAGGGTTTTGAATCGTCGAACGTTGATTGGTGTGGATTTTCATCCTCGAACGTTGACTTTTGTCGCAACGCGTTGACTGGCGTTGACCTAGGGTTACGCGTTGACCGGCGTTGACCCTTAGGGTTTTGAATCGTCGAACGTTGATTGGTGTGGATTTTCATCCTCGAACGTTGACTTTTGTCGCAACGCGTTGACTGGCGTTGACCTAGGGTTACGCGTTGACCGGCGTTGACCCTTAGGGTTTCAAATCGTCAAGCTCGGATCTTGACTCTTGGATTGGGGATTTCAAGCCTCTTGATTTGGGTAAGCTCCTCTTCACCATCCTCTTATTTTGTGGTAAAGGTTGTATTTTTATTCTTGTGGTAGACTAGGGGGCATGTATGCACTATTACTTCGGGGGGGTTTTGTGCAAAAAGAGGTAATGGCCGAAACTTTGGGGGGTTTATTTGCAAAATTCGTGGGGGTTTATTTGCAAAATTCGTGGGTGTTTATTCATCAAAATGGGAACTGAAATTTGTGGGTTGAATCTATGTTCATTTGATGAAGGAATGGGGGTGCTTTACGCAAAAGGATCAAAGGGTTACTTGAGGGGTTTATTTGCAAAACAGCCCCTAAACGTTTTGGAGGGGCTTATTTGCAAAGAAGGGCTGTGAAATTGAGGCTGAAATCCAAGGGGTCTAAACCCCAAGCCCCTGATCAAATTTTGATAAATGCATGTGGAGACCAAATGCAAAATTTGTAGAGGGGCTTTTATGCAAGATTTGGCTGAATTCTGCAAAAGGGTTTATTTGCAAAATTTAACCAAAATGGTGGGGTACCGGGGGTGCTAAATGATCGGATATGACGATCATGACCCGAACCGGGTGTGTCCTTGACCTGAATTTTGGCCTTGAACACTAAGGGTATTTTGGGTATTTCACCAAAATTCACCGTGAAAGATGACAATCATCGTGCACGAAATTTGTAGGTTTAATTAGACTTCAATTATGAAATCCTATTTGTGTATAGGATTTTAATTAAAGTTCTTAATTTCCCTTTTAAATTTCGTGTATTCATGTTTTAGATTGTACCTGACTTGCTGCTTTTCGTTGCAGATTTGCAATGTCTCCGCGTCGATCTCGTCCCCGGAGGAGCCGTTCTCGTTCACAGCATAGTGAGGAGGAGGTCCCCACGACATCCTCTCCCGCGGCCTCATTCTTCGGGGGTGAGAATTTATGCTGATTTTTCTTTTTTTGCATCCCTGATTGACCTCTTTGCGGGTCATGAAGGAAGAACCGATACCTCTCTCGCGGAGGGTAAGGTTTCAGACTTGTTTTGCTTAGCCAATTCAAGTCTCCGGTATATTGGGGCGATTTTGTGTCGTTCTACGCCTTATAGGCCGGTGTATGTTACCACGTTATTCACGTGATGATGCATACCGTTCTTCCGGTGTAGGACACTCAAAATCGTCTCTCCAATTATTCCGTGAATGAGTTTATCATTCTTCTTATGAATTTTCTGACTCCACCCTTACGCTTTATTGCAGTGGAATTTCCCGCGGGTAGCCTTCCCTCTCACGCCAATACCGGCTGTAGTCGGGAAGTTTTCTCTTCAGCCTCCCTTAGGCAGGTTGTTAGCCCACTTCCTCGGTTGGGGGTCTTCTCTTCGGCTTCCCTTAGGCAGGCTGTTAGCCCACTTCCTCGGTTCGACGGGGATCGCTCAAACGACTCTTGCTGCTTGATACAGGAGGGAGGGCGCCATTGTTTGCGCCAGCTTATCACAGATGTCCCTTTCACCCCGGATTCTACCTCCACTCAGGCTTTAAAGAAGCCGAGTTTCTTGTTTGGAGATCATGTCAAAGATCCTGCTACGCTGACCCTTTGCGAGGAGCATTGGCTAACTCTCGACGGGGGAGCTTGTTTGTACATCCCTTCGATTCCACGCCACTATTCTTTCAGTCACTTGAAGGGGCAAGCCGTGGACAGACGGATGTCTTGGCATCTTACTGAAGATGCTGAGCGGGTTCAGTGCGGATATGCTACTCACCATAAGACTCCTGGCTCTGACGGGTATCATGACGTACGTGGCCTACGACCCGGGATTATGGGCCTCGACACCGCACCCCCAGGCGAGGTGTCCGCTATCGCTCCGACCGTGAGCAACAGTCTGGCTCTTCTTGGGAGACAGTTACCTCTGCCAGAATACAGATGCTATGGTTGGGCTTCCTCCCTAGCCAAGGGGTGGTGGGCGCGCATGACTGGTTTCGTCTTGGCGCGCTGGGAGAGGGATCTGAAGAGCAGTGGGTTGTATGCACCCATACGAACTACTATGAACGGAATCCCAGTCAGCTGTCGCCATTTCTTGGCTTTGCTGGAGACCTACATGCCTGACAGCAACACCTTTCTGACCAGTGGTGGTGAGCTAGGGTTGGCTTTGCACGAGATGCACCATGTTTCGGGTCTTCCGATGGGGGATTGTCCGTATCAGGAGTACTTCCCGTCGAACCAGCAGCTGGAGTGTATGAAGAAAGATGCTGCGGATATGTATGACACACTCTGGGATCTTACTTGCCACTACTATACTTCTTTGATCCAGACTTCTCCTCAAGCGAGGAGGAAGAGGCAGATCAGCTTGAAGCAGTTTGCCAGCTACTTATTCCAAAACTTGGAGGGTGATTCCAGTACATCCATTTGTGAATTAGACGTGTTGACCCCTTCTGCCGTTAATGAGTTGTTGGGGAAGGCTGAAGCTCGTTCCTACACCATTGGCAGTGCTGAGGGAGCTTTTCCCGCGGGGACCAAGTTTCGCTCTTTTCTCCGCCGCGCACAGAAGTCCATAGGGCCCCGGACTCTATTAGCAGGCTACCTTGCCCTTTGGTTGAAGAAATGCGTCGTCCCGCACCAGCCTTCAGACGCTCTACCCATCGAGGTGCTCTTCCCTGCAGTTCAGCTACAGGGGTCTGGTCAGTAGCTTCACACATATGGGTTCTGAACCATCAGCCGAGCTGGTTTGTCCGAAGGTTGAGCTCCCTTACGCATATTTGATGGCATGGCTCGTTCTTCACCGTCCCGACTTGATGTCGGCACCCAACGTTGTTGACATCCCCGTCCCCTTCCTGCAATTGTTGGAGCAGAGCAGATGGCTTGGGAACAAATTCAGTGATGTTCAACGAGAGCTCCGGGTTCGCAAGAGTTGGGAGTTCTTTAAGTGTTTTCCTCACTTTTCAGGTCGCTATGGCGACGCGCTGATTGATGAGGAGAAACCTAGAAGTGATCGGACCATTCTTGACGCTGGCTGCTTTCGGTGGCTAGTGAACATCCGCGTTGGGTATCTTGTCCTCCGGGTGAAGAACCAATGCCACATAGAGCCTTATCTCCCTTGCCGCTTTGCTCGCCAATTCGGCGTAGCCTGCAGGTTGAGGGAGGACTGATTGATGGCGTACGAGCGTGGCTATGGACAATGGTGGGCTGCACTGGAGCCCGTTTTGCTCTCCCTTCATATCGTCGTAAGCCATTGATTACTTTCCTCAGCTGCAAGTGGTTCCTTTCTGCCTATGAGTCCATCAGCGTTAAGAGTCTCTCAGAATTACAGTCCGAGTATGCGGTCCGGGCCGCTATGATGGCTGGTCGCAGGGCTGAGCTTGCTCAGAAGCGGAGAAAAGGGCATACCAAATCTCCTCTCACAGTCGAGGAAGAGCTCCTCCCTACGGGTGACGATGAGGGGACCTCCGAGGAAGAATATGTGGATGCAGATACCGACAGAGGGGATCTCGATACTGGTTTGTCCTGCCTCTTTGATTTTCCTTTTTCATTAATGACAGCTCTTGTTCATTGAATGAAATGGCTATTGTCACTTTAGGTAGGACGATCGATGATCATGAGCCACCAGCTCCTACACACGTTGAAACGTGTGATAAGCCTGCGCATGTTCGACCTGTTGGTCCTCGGAGGGTTGGTGCCCCGAAGAGGAAGAAGACCGTCCATAAGCCCCATGACGGTCAGCGTCCCTATGGAGTGGACTTAGGGGTAACATTCAATTGCTCTTGCTTCAAGGTTGTTTACCTTTTGGGGATTTGTGACCATGTTTTGTGCTCCAGGTTTCTTCGAAGAGGGCGAACTCCCACCGGGTTCGGCGTCCCCTGGTGTTGACAACATGGATTGCTTTGTGCAACAAATGTGCGATGCTCTTCACGACGGGTCCTTGGGCATCGATCTAAACATCGACCTTGAGCAGATGAATAATGTTGAACCCCGACGCTTTTCACGATGGGTCTTTGGGCATCGACCTTAACATCGATCTTGAGCAGATAAATAATGTTGAGCCCACAATCCCTTATTCAGGTATATCCGCATCCAATGTCATTTTCCTTATGTAAGGTGAAGGAAGATTTCTCGTTTGAGCTTTCCTCATCCTTCAACATTTGGGTTACCCTGCAGATGTTGCGATGGAGGGGCCAAGCTTCTCGAAGCCGGATGCCGGCTTATTAGCTGACATGCTGGCTGAGCAGACTTCCAGAGGGACCGAGAGACCATTCTTCGGGAACGATTCATCTACCGGTATATATCTGATTTTCTCCCTCTTGCCCGATATTTCATATGACTAATGAATGATTGATTATCGCAGCGTCTACCATTGGAGTTAGCCCGGTATCTATCCCTGGCATATCCAGTTTGCCTCAGAGCGACGGGCTTGCAGGTATGTATACGATTCAGGGATATTGTACTTTCCTATGTTTATCTGTCTTTTGACTAATGAGTGCAATCATAGGACCAGCCGCTAGGACTGATTCTCATATGACTCCTGACATCCCTCAAATGCCCGCGGATAATGGATCTACAGGTATGCAGATCCCAATTCTTCTTATTCGTCTAAATTTTCATTTTGACTAATAAGAGAGTGTCATCATAGGACCAGCAGCTTGGGCCGATACTCTTATGACTCTTGGCATTCCGGCTGCATCTGAGGACATGGGGATTGCAGGTATTCATACGACCTTCTTATCCCGATTCTCCTTATTTGTCCAAATTTCCATTTGGTTAACATAGGAATGTCACTGTAGGACCAGGCGTTCAGCCTGATACTGCTACAGTCCCCGGGGTTGAAAGTCCTCATAGCAGTGGTGCCTCCCCGTCTCTGCCGAGTGGTGCGAGCAATCTGTCTGCAGGGGCTGACGTACCCTCTTCTGCTGCTGTCTCGGAGCCTGTCGGCTCTCAACCCGATGGGACATCCGTTGGCGTCGGTATGTTCGGAACCTGCCTTTTGACTTTCCTTTCCATATTCGATAGTTCACTGAGCTTCCAAGTTGTTGCTTGTAGGATCTCGATCTTCTTTGCACGAGCGTGTCCGTAGTCTTTTGGCCGATACTGACCCTGACGGAGAGGCTTTCCGTACGGACCTCAGCTTCTTCACCGCCTGGTATAATGGCTTGATCGAGAAGCTTCTCCACCGAGGAGGCGGCTTCGATCAGTTCCGGCGTTCCTTCTCTCGCCACATGACGATGATGAGGGAAGAAGGATACCCGGAACTGGCTGATTCCTTCACTGCTGATTTCGCTGCCCTGGAGTCAGAGATACGAGAGCTGAAGGAACTGGAGGTTACCGGGGCTTCTTCTTTTGTATCCTCTGAGTTAGAGCATAGGATGGAGCAGTGGCGTGACCTGAGATCTTCCGTCGGGCGTGAGCTTCAGTCACGCGAGAGCTCTCTCGCGCATCTAATGGCTAACATGGCGAGGATGGATAGGGAGAAAGCTGAGTTACTCCGTTCCTTGGACTCGAATCGCGAGGAAGCGACTAGGTTGAAGGAGGCCTTGAAGCGTGCCGAGGAATCCGCCGTTCTTATCGCAGATGACTTGATC
This sequence comes from Asparagus officinalis, assembly GCF_001876935.1. Lineage (NCBI taxonomy): Eukaryota > Viridiplantae > Streptophyta > Magnoliopsida > Asparagales > Asparagaceae > Asparagus > Asparagus officinalis. The sequence goes on along the minus strand of NC_033803.1, from coordinate 47,499,696 downwards.
GGACTAGAGCGTTCTCGTGACCGGGTACTCGAGGAGTTCGGATCCACTCAGGAGGGATTGATGAAGTTGAAGAGTGAAGCTGCGGAGATCTTGAGCTGTTCTGAGGAATCTGCCCGAGCAGATCTGCAGGCGGGACTTATTGTAAATGACCTGGCTGGACTAGAGCGTTCTCGGGAACAGGCACTCGAGAAGCTAGGATCTACCCAGGAGAGACTGATGAAGCTGAAGAGCGAAGCCGCGGAGATTTTGAGCCATTCTGAGGAATCTGCCCGAGCTGATCTGCAGGCGGGACTTGAGCGGAGTTATGTAGATAGACTTTTTAGCTTAAAGTCTCATATTCTTAGCCGTCAGTTGCCTTCGGGCTAATGAGCTCTTTGTTGTATGCTTTTGACTTGACCTGTTTGATAGAAACTCCGTATTTGCTTCTTTCTTGTGATTTGTCCGTATTTCTTCTGAAATGACGGATTTATGGGATTTTTGGAAAACCCCCAGCCATCAACGGGTTTGATGTGCCTTTACCGATTACCGTTTGAATCGGGCTAGCATGCGGATTGTCGAAATCCGTTCCGCATGTAACGTTGTGCTAAAGGAATGAACTCCCTTAGACTTAATGCTACGACTTCGAATACGTAGACTTTGCCTTTGTTACGGGAATAGGCTACCCGGCAACACGTGTTAGGTGTTGACTTATCCCTACTTAGGATTCGGGATAAAATTCCCCATGCACCAAGTGCGCGGATTGGAAGTTGAAAGTTGTGAAAATAGGAGAGGAAGAATTTTATATTCTATCTCCCGCTGGAAAGGAAACTTGAGGTGGGATTCCCCACCCCCAGTATCTGGAAGGATGAACTGGGAATAGGATCTCTACTCCGAGCATCGGAAATGATGAACTGGGAGTGGGGTCGCCACTCCGAGCATCGGAAAGGTCCGAGGAGAGGAAGAATTTTATATTCTATCTCCCGGTGCTGAAGAGGAAGAATTTTATATTCTATCTACAGCTGGAAAGGAAACTCGAGGTGGGATATCCACCCCCAAAATCTCTCCACTCCGAGCATCGGAAAGGCCCGAGGAGAGGAAGAATTTTATATTCTATCTCCCGGTGCTGAAGAGGAAGAATTTTATATTCTATCTTCAGCTGGAAAGGAAACTCGAGGTGGGATCTCCACCTCCAGAATCCGGAAGGATGAACTGGGAATGGGATCTCCACTTCGAGCATCGGAAAGGTCCGAGGAGAGGAAGAATTTTATATTCTATCTCCCGGTGCTAAAGAGGAAGAATTTTATATTCTATCTTCAGCTGGAAAGGAAACTCGAGGTGGGATCTCCACCTCCAGAATCCGGAAGGATGAAACTAAGAGTGGGATCTCCACTCCGAGAATCGAAAAGGTTCTAACGACACTACCTTTTATAGGATTGGTCATTTGAACTCAAAGAACCCCTCATTCGTTGAGGAGAAAAACCCAATTTCGACCCGAACTTTTATAGGTTTGGTGGAAATAGGGGACAAAGGTGGATTTTTTTTTTCGAAAAGGAGTGACTCGACTTTAGTCTTGACTATGTGTAGTCTTGATTAAGCGAGATCGGAAACAATCCTAACTTTTATAGGTTTGACTGTTCCAAGTGGATCTCTCGTTCATGGGAGGAATCGAGAGAGGAATTTGGCTTTGGCCCTAACTGTAGGAAGGTTTGACCAAACTGGAATTTGAGATGACCCTAACTGTCGAAAGGTTTGATCACTCGATTTGAAAGTGGACCTCTCGTTCATTGGAGGAATCGAGAGGGGATTTTGGCTTTGGCCCTAACTTTTATAGGTTTGACCAGAAAGCAACAAAAGTGGAATACGGGTAGCAAAGAGCTTGCCAACTCGTATTATCACTCAAAGGGAGACTTTAATGCTAGGTGATTCTGACCTAACACGTTGAGTCTGAGAAACGCCAATGACTGGCATATGGAAATGTTGGTGGGTCCACTGTCGTTTGATTTGATCAGCGGATGGGTTGGGGAGGGAAAATTAACCTATCAGAGGATCAGATCTCATCTCACAAAAGTAACTCATAAGAGTTGGAGAATTTTGTCGAGAATAAGAAGAGACATTCTGACCTTCAGAGTTCAAATGTAGATTCCTTATTCGTCGATTCCACAACGACCGGGTTATCCCTAAGAATACCCATGTGGTACTCTTCCGGGAACTTCCCGATGCATTGGTTATCCTGAAGATACTAAGGATAGTATCTTTTCAGGAATTTGCCATTTATCGGCATCATGAGCCGGTCGCCGTCTTTAGTGACAAGGCGGTAGGCGCCACTCGAGTAGACCGTCTCCACTACGAATGGTCCCTCCCATTTGGGTTCGAATTTACCCTTCTTCTTGGAGTTAAGGATCATAGGCCGTTTCACAGCTAGAACCAAATCTCCTTCTTTGAAACTCCTTTGTCGAACCTTTTTGTCGAAGGCTCGAGAGATTCTAGCTTGGTAAAACTCAATATGCTGTTGAGCCACCAGGCGTTCTTCATCGAGCTTCTCGAGTTCTTCGAGGCGCTTCTGATGTTGTTCTTCGGTCGACATCTGGGTTGAAAGAGCGATCCGAAGAGATGGTATCTGGATTTCTAATGGAAGAACAGCTTCACATCCGTATACCAGTGAATACGGGGTTGCTCCTGTTGGTGTGCGCACCGTGGTCTGATAGGCCCATAGAGCAGCGCCAAGCTTGTCATCCCAGTCTCGTTTGTTAGTTTTCACGATCTTCTTGTTGAAGGCTTCAGCTAATCCATTCGCTGTAGGATTATACGCCGTCGACGAGATGTCCTGAATTTTAAACTTTTCGCAGAACCTTATGAAGGCGTTGCTGACAAACTGAGGACCGTTGTCATGTATGATTCGTCTTGGAACACCATACCTATAGATGATGTGGTGCTTGATGAATCCAATGACGCTGCTCGTTTTAACTTCTCTGAGTGGAACTGCTTCGGCCCACTTGGAGAAGTAATCGGTGATTGCCAGGATGAACCGGTCGCCTTTGACTGACGGAGGATTTATAGGACCAACAATGTCCATTCCCCAAGTCTCGAACGGCCATGACGTAACCGAAGGATGCAGATGCTCCGGAGGTTGGTGTACATAATTCCCGTGTATTTGACATGCATCACACTTTCGGGCATATGCAATCGCATCACTCATCATGGAAGGCCAGAAATACCCCATTCTTCTGATGCGGTCATAAAGCTTAGGACCACTCGACTTGAGTAGCGTGTACCTCCTGAACTTCTTCTTCCTCGGCATCTTCACTGTAAAGCGGCACTAGGAGTTGGTGAGTTCTTACCGTAACAAACTGCTCTGTTTCGGGAGGCTGTGCCAGTGACACGGCCAATGCGGCCAACGCGTCTGCATAGGTATTCTGTAGTCGTGGAATATGTTCGATAAAGAATCCTTCAAATGACTCAGCCATCTCCACCGCCATCTTATGGTATGGTATTAAATCTTGGCTTCGAACCTCGTACTCTCCCTGAACTTGTTTAACTATCAGTTGAGAATCGCCGAAGGCTTCGAGATACTCAACCCCCAGCTCCTTAGCGAAGTTGAGTCCTATAATCAATGCGTTATACTCTGCTACATTATTCGAGCATGGCTCGGTTAGCGAGTAGGCGCGAGGCATCACATGTTTTCCTGGGGAAACTAAGACAACTCCCACTCCGGAAGAAATCTTAGAACTTCCAGGAGCACTTGCTACATTAGTTGCTCGTGACGCGCCGTCAAAGTATAGACGCCATACTTGCTGGTGCGAAGTTGCGTTGACTTCGTGGACTTCATCGGGTAGGTTGTCATATATCTCAGCGGTGTCCGTAGTTGGATTAGCTGCCAGGAGATCACAGATGGCCTGCCCTTTTACTGACTTCTGTTGCTTGAAATGCAAGTCGTATTGGGACAAGAGTAAGGCCCATTTTGCTAACCGCCAGCTCATGGAAGCCGGTTGAGTCATGAATATTCGAACCGGATTAACTTTAGAGATGACGTAAATGGTCTGTCCAACCAGATAATGCCGCATCTTCTGCATAGCGAATACCAAGGCGAGGCATTCTCTCTCAATCATGGGATATCGAGATTCTGCGCCTACCATGGTTCGGCTCAAATAATATACTGCCTGCTCGTGACCGTTATCGTCATCTTGTGCAAGCAATGCACTTAATGAGTGGCTCGTCGCCTTGACATAAATCAAGAATGGTTTGCCCGATTTCGGTGCAACGAGTACAGGAGGTTTTGAGAGATATTCCTTAATACTCTCGAATGCCTTTTGACAAGCTTCATCCCATACAAAGGATATGCCCTTCTTTGCGAGCCTGGAGAATGGTCGGCATTTTCCTGAAAGGTTCGAGATGAACCGACGGATATAAGCTAATCGTCCTTGCAATCCTCTGAGCTCCCTGAGGTTCCTCGGAGGTTGTAATTCATTGATCGCTTTTACCTTATCAGGATCGATGTGGATACCTTTGGTGGTGATGACGAATCCCAGGAACTTGCCACTCGACATTCCGAGGAAAGACTTGGTAGGATTCATCTTCAATTGATGGGCTCGCATCAAGTCGAACATGGTCTTCAAGTCCTTAATATGATCTTTCTTATCACGACTTTTCACGACCAAGTCATCCACGTAGCATTCAACAGTCTTTCGGAGATGCTCCTGAAAGATCTTTGACATGGCTCGTTGATATGTAGCACCTGCATTCTTTAGGCCGAAGGGCATCACCGTGTAGCAGAAGACACCGAGAGGCGTTCTGAATGCCGTGTGCTTTTCATCGTCTGGATGCATCTTGATTTGGTTGTAACCAGAGAAGCCATCCATGAAAGACATCCTCTCGAACCCACACGTATTGTCGATGATGACATCCGTGATGGGGAGGGGAAAATCATCTTTTGGGCAAGCAGTGTTGAGATCCCGAAAGTCGATACAAATCCTGACTTTCCCGTTCTTCTTAAGGACTGGGACAATATTGGCGAGCCATTCTGGATGTTGCTCCTCCCGAACGAAGCCCGAGTCAATAAGCTTCTTGACTTCGGATTCGATCGCCTCCATCATTTGTGGACGAAACCGTCTTTGTTGTTGTTTGACAGGTTTGACATCTGTCTTGATATTGAGACGATGTACTGCTACGTTCGGGTCGAGCCCTGGCATGTCTTCATAATTCCAGGCAAACACATCGATGTACTCCCTGATGAGAGAGATTAACTCTTCTTTCTCATCGGGTAGGAGACTGTCGCTAATGAATATCGGTTTAGGATTTTCCTCAGTTCCCATATTCACCTGGAGTACTTGATCTTCGGTAGGAGGCTCTCTTTGCTCGAACCTATCACCATACTGCATGTTTAGGTGGTGAACCCAAGGATCTTCCCATGTTGGCATCTGGTCGTCTTCCTCTATTGCGGTAGGATCGACCGTGACCATATTTGACATCAACCTTTTGAACGTCTCGCCAAGGCTAGTGTCGGAACCCCCAGCCGAAGAGTCGGAAGAGTACCCGTTTCTAGCCTTGTTAGCGATCTGATCAATGATTTGCCAGCAACATTCGTCGTCGGATGAGGAGACGTAGCCGAGACCTCTTTTATAGCGATAATAATCATCGGGTTTTCCCTTCGGTACATAGGCCATTCGAGGTGGAACTCGTGGGCCTCGACCAAAGAAAAGACCTTCTCCGAGTGTGAAGTCATACCCATACTTTTCCATCATATCGCGCGCTTTTGCGTCATATCTGAATAGATGAGGAGCAGGTTTATCTTCATCTTCTTCTTCTTCTAAGAAGTGATCGGGTGTCGGAGCTTCTTTTCCTTTGCCGTAGACGACTTCTTTTCCACTCCATTTTCCCGCGGGGATGACAAGCGTCGCTCCGCATGGATCTTGTACCTGCTTTTTCGTCAGACAAAATGACTGAAGAGGCATATGCAGGTCAGGATTATCACAAAGCTCTTTAGTGACGTCATCAAGACACATCGAATACTCTAAATCATCGTTTATTGATAGTTCTTCGGCAAGTTGCCAATTACAACTATTCTCCGATGATTCTTCATCATCAAGATTGATTACAATGGGTACAATGTCATTAAGTACAAAACCACCATCGTAATCAAGCCCAGTTTCGGTATCAGCTTCATCTCCGCTGTCCGTTCCTTGGGCCGGTGATTCAGTATCGGATTCAGCGCCGTATAGAAGGGAATCGGTGAAATAATTCTCCAATCCCTTAAACGGTTGCTTATCCGCGACCACCGTCTTGACTTCGTTATTCGAGTCTATGTACTTGAGGCATTGATGCAGAGTTGACGGAACTATAAGGTTACCGTGGATCCAAGGTCGACCCAACAGCAAATTATAGGACGTTTCTGCATCAATTACATAACAAGTAACTTCCGATTTTAAATCTCCGATCTGGCACTTGATTCGGATCTTCCCCAAGGGTCTAGACCCGCTGGTGTTGAATCCATAAATCGTAGTGCCAGTGGAGGCTAATTTACTCGTCGGGATTCCGAGATGATGCATCAATCGGAATGGCATAATGCTGACAGCGGAACCCGGATCAACTTGGATCCGGTTGACCAAGCTGGAGCCAATGTGCCCGGTAAAATATAAGGGCCGATCATGTTTTGAGTTCTTCGTCTGCATATCTTCTTTGGTGAAAGAGATGCATGGAAAATGATGCGCCGCTAGATTGCAGTGCTGAGCTGACGGCTCTGGCCCTTCAGGGGATGGCTTGATCCGAGTTAGAAAAGCCTTGGACAGGCGCAATAGCTCGTATAGGGTTATCCTAGCTGGGATGTTGGCCAACTGCGCCATAATGTCGAAATGGGGTGAAGAGCTCACATTTCCCGGTTTGTCTCTTCCAATCGGATGATTGAATCGAGACTGCCTCGGGTTTTGGGCTTCTTGGGGTAAAGGCTCTTTTCCCTTCTCCTTCTGCTGGACTTTCTCCGTAGCTATAGGCGTTGGGGGAATTGCTGCAATACCCAGTTCTGACAATGTCTTGGAAGGGGGAGTTTTGGTACCCAATTGCTCGGAAGCATCTGGGTACTTGTAGTGGTACTCATTCCCACTCCGAGTTGCAAAAGCCTCCTGTTCATCTTCAGAAAGCGGGAAGGCGGGGATTTCTTCATCGTCTTTTCCTGGAATAGCGGAAACCCCATAACAAGATTTACCTTTTCCTTTTGACTTTTTCTTGGAAGAGGTTCCAGTCTATTGTTCGTCTTTGATCAGGTCTGGATGAACCCAAAGAATCTCGCCATTCGGGGCTGTGTGTGGCACAAGTCCCTTCTGGCGCTGCTTGTGAGGATCATCATTCACCGTCTTCACTGCTGCCTTTATTACCGGCTCGAGCTGGAACTGGTTCACGGGAAAAGAACCGAAGCTAACCGTCACTGTATTTGCTCCGACTTTCTTCTCCTTGGGCTGCTTCATTGTGATGACCCAACATCGATGAGAGCTTGGATTTTGTCTTTAAGAGCATAGCATACCTTGGTGGGGTGGTGCACCGCATCGATGAGAGCTTGGATTTTGTCTTTAAGAGCATAGCATACCTTGGTGGGGTGGTGCACCGCTCTATGGAATGTGCAGTATTTCGGATCATTGATTCTCTTGGCATCTTCTTGATCCTGAACTGGAGGCAGTTTAATCTTGTTATTCTCAACGAGATATTTGAAGATACCAGGAACTTCGTCCTCTCTGAATGAATAAACTTTCGGGAACTTTGGCTCCGAAGCTTTGGGCCTCGGGGTCTGCTGTTGCCACCTTGGTTGTTGAGGCGCCTTTTGCTGCTGTTGTTGCGGTTGCGCCTGCACCTCGAACGTTTGATTTGCATTCACGGCGTTCGCATGCGCTTTTCCTTTACCTCTAGGGGTGAAGTTCGGTTGCGGAGCGTTATTTGCTATTTGGCCCCTTTCCGCCTTCTTCCTTTTGATGAATCGTTCGGCTCTTTCTCCTCGCACCTTCAGGTCCTTCCAGGTCTTTGATGGCGCCGTTCCCATAGATTCAAGGATATCCAAGGTGAGATTGTTGTGACAGGTCTCGAGGATGAAATCTTCGCTGACCGGGTCCCTGCAATTCATCGCTTTATTTCGAAACCTTTTCACAAAGTTTTCGACTGTCTCACCATTTTTCTGTTTCTCCTCAAACAGAGTGCTGATCGAGACCTCAGTGTCATCATCAAAGAAGTTCGTCAAGAACATGTCTTCCATGTCGTCCCAACTGCCGATGCTCCCCGGCTTGAGGCGACGATACCAATCGAAGGCCGCTCCGCGAAGAGTGCCAACGAATGACCGTACCATCAAGGGTTCGTTGCCGGAGATTATTCCTAAGTGGGACTTAAAATATATCAAGTGTTGGGTAGGGGAACCCTTTCCATCAAACGGCGTAAAGTTGATTAAATTGAACTTTGCCGGATATGGAATAGATTCCCACTCCCTTGGATATGGACACGGTATACCTGACCTTTTTACCTCTTGAGCGTTTATCAACGCGTTGATTTTGCTCTCCAGGTCCTTCATCTTCATGTCTTCACTCGTTTCTATCTTTGAGTGGCTTTGGGTAGAGGTAATGTGGTCCTCTTTTGCATTATCATCTGCAGGACAGCCTCCGTTGTCGTTGTTGACAGGGGGAATAATTATGTTGACATTATTCCCCTCCCGCTCATGCTCCTCTTGATTCTGATGATTGGGTCGAGTGGGCTCCTCTTGATGAGTTGTCAGAGCTACGATTTGTTGGTCGTGCATCTCCCTCATCCGCTGTAGGGTCATCTCCATCTCGAATTTGAAAGCTTCTTTCTGCCGAGCTAGGGCATCCTCAAGCATCTTGTTCATCTGTTCGGCGCTGATCATGAGTACTTCGCGGGGTTGCCCCTCGCTAGATACTGTGTTGTCCGAAGCGATCGCGGAGCCAGCATCTGATGCTTCGTCTTCTGATGGTAATCTCGTCCGAATTCTACCATAAGTCCCTCGTGTAATGGTTCCGGACTGCAGGTGAGTTAGATACCAGGGTACCAACGGAATTGACTCGGGATTGTCCCCTGTCGATGCTCCTTTGCTGGCCATGTTGATGGTGACCTTCGGGAATTCTCCGTCTTTGACCATCTTTCTTCTTCGTTGGAAACGCCTAGGCTTAGCTTCAGACGTTCCGGTGGAGATTCTCTTGAACACCGAAACTCTCCTTGGAGCTTGAGCACAGCAGCATTCTGATAGCACTGCCTTGATTATGTTGGCACACGGGCAGCGAGACTCCATGTCCTGCACATACTTCTTTCGAGATTTTCCCATACCCCCAGCTCTATAGTACAACTCATCAGTTTGATAACTGGAGCAACCTATAGAGTGTTGGCATGTATTCCTCGGTAAAACACCATCATCCTCAGATGAGTGTGCTTCCCTTTGGGCATGGGATGCTTTGTTAGCTTTTTCAAAAGTGGCCCGTTCAAGTTTACGCTTTTGTGAACATAAAAATTGAACGGGCTCTTGTATTTCGACTCGCAATCCGATGCGGTCGGTGATAGGGGCTTTCCCTTTATCATCTTTCTTGGGGAGATTAATTTGACCCCCAGTTTGATTTGTAACTTGGGGACCTTTCAAAGGTCCCAATCTTTCCTTGATAGGTACTCTACCTCGATTCTCCGGTAGAGGACCGAGGCGACCTTTCAAAGGAACCCTGAGTTTTGAATGATCCCCATTCATACCTGGCTCCGTTGAAGGTGCTGGATCTGGTTTTGAAGGAACTCGGGCAGCAACTCCACCCACTTGTGTTTGAGGCGTTGGTTTTAGCTTTGGCAACCAAACCCACTTGCTTGTAGACGGGCTCTTGACCACCTCTTCTCTCTGCATTCCCTCCGCCTTTTGTAACAGAGCTCGGGCATGCGCAAGCAAGGCGCGGCGCTTCTTGATTCGCTCCTTGAGCGTGGAGCGGTTCCTCTTGACGTGGATCCACTCACTCACTTCTGTTTTGGAGAGGAGGTTGGTTGTTTGCCGTTGCTCTCGGCGGTACCTGGATTTTAGATCCTTGTTGTAACGGATCCCATCCAATGATTCAGCAGCTTTGGCTTGTTGTAGGGCGAGGCGTTGGCGCCGTCTTTGGCGAGCCCTCTTCGATGGAGCTGGAGTTGCATCATCAATCGCCTTTGTGGCGGTTGGATCTACAGACTTGACCATACTAAACGACGCAAGGACGTTGTGTGGTGCAAGTGTAGCGGCAGCAACGGCGGGATCTTGGATTGAGGAGTTGGAGTTCCCGCGAGCCCTTTTGGGAGATGGGTTCTTCCCACGCCTATTCGGAGAGGCGGATCTGGAGGAGGAGGAAGAGAGGTACTCTTCGAATTTTTGCTGGTCGAACTCGTACTCGACCTCTTCATTCACCCGGATCTTGAGTGCCGGTTGCGTCACGACGGCGTCGGTTGCGATGCCGTTGGCTCCCACTGTGGTCGCCAGCTTGTTTTCGGTGAAAGTCGCTGTTTTCATTGCTTTTGAATCTGTTACAACTTTAAACGTTACAACAAGAATGCAACAAAACAAAGATTACAACTTTATCGAACTTGTGCAACAAAACAAAGATTACAACTTTTCGAAAATAAACACGAGATCCCGTTTTGGTGCGGTCTCGCTTGCGTGGGTCTTTGGCCTGTGACGGGGATGTTGATATCCGTGGACCACCGGGGCAATCAGATCCGTTCCGGATAAATCGGACAGAGTTTCGTCGATCCGCGTGAGATCTAGAAACTTCTAATCCAGAAATATCGGACAGAACTTCGTCGATCCGCGTGAGATCTAGAAGTTCTAAGCGTATACCTCGGCTAAAGCGAGGTAATAGCTCTTCTTAGTATTAACGCTAAAGGCTAATACTAAGGAAGGATGAGAACGGGTGATGAAGGCTGATTTAGACCTCTCCTCCTCGGTTGAAGTCCTTGGGGTGTCTCGGAATTTCCGAGACACCCTAGGGTGTCTCGGAAAATCCGAGACACCCCAGGGGTATCTCGGAAAATCCGAGACACCCCTAGGGGTGTCTCGGAATTTCCGAGACACCCCTAGGGGTGTCTCGGCTTTCCGAGACACCCCTAGGGGTGTCTCGGCTTTTCCGAGACACCCTAGGGTGTCTCGGAAATTCCGAGACACCCCTGGGGTGTCTCGGAATTTCTGAGACACCCCTGGGGGTGTTTCGGAACTCCGAGACGTCCGTAGGTGTATTTTGATCGTTTTCCCCGTAGATTCTTCGTACGAACTCGGATTTGAGTGATTCCGGGTGCGTTGGATGCGTGACGAAGAGTTCGATCCGCTCTGATGGTTGGATTGTCTTTAGAGTGGTCGAGGCACGGAGGGTATTGTCCTTTTTTGTGAGCAGTGCCGGGCTTCCGATTGGCACGGGTTTTCGTTATTCCGAAGTCTTATTCGCTCATGTAGCTCGTCGATTCACTTCAGTCGTTCGTCGACGTCGATTAGGCTCATGTGGGTCGGATGGTGATGTTCATTGTCGCTCATTAACACTGAACCGTTTGTGGAGACCTATAGGCAATTTTCGATGCCTACACGGGGTTGCCAACCCCGACTGTTTTGGAGTTGTTAAACCCCAATTAGAAGCCTTAAAACCCGATTTGTAATGTCCTAAACAGTCGGGGTTGGCAACCCCGACTAATTAGGAAACGGGATTAAGCCTACGTGGCAGAAAATGGGTCGATTTTGATAATTAAAAAAAACGGTCGATTTTGGTAATTAAAACTTCAATTGGGTCTACAGGAAAATTTGTTCGTCCCAAAATTCCATCCATTTTACTTTTATTTAGTGAAATCGATCTAGTTTTTTGTCACGTCAGCATCATCGTTAGAAACTAGATCGTTTAAAAAAAATAAACTTTTAATTAGTCGGAGTTGATAATCCTAACTAATTAGAAGCACCTCTAAGAGGTTACCAACCAAAATGGTCAGGGTTGCTAACCCCGACTGTTTAGGGGACTAATTAAAAAAATTGTCGGGTTGTTAAATCGACAATTTTGATCGGGTTTGGCAACCCCACTAATTTTTTGTAAAGACTTGAATCGGGGTCTCGAGCACATACTAATTAGTCTGGGTTGTCAACCCTGACTAATTAAGCAACGCGTTATTTTAAAAATCGATCAAGTTTCTGGTCACGAAGCTAACGAGACAGAAATTGGGTCGATTTCGCTAATAAAAAAGAGATAGGGTCGATCTTTGTGATAAAATATGGTAGTGAATCTATATTGAAAAAAAAATTAAGATGAGAATTGTATATGTATGGGTTTTTTTTCTCTTACGCATTTTGTATGTAGGAATGAGTACGAATGCAATGCAATTTTAATTTCTTATTTATATTTATTAAATATGATGTATTTTTATGTACTATAAATGTCATTTTTATTTCTTAATAATTCCTGCATAATGTCCCCAATGAATTATTAAGGAATTGATATTCTGACTTTAAGTGAGAATGTAATAATAAATTAAATTCCGGATAAACATTCTTAAAGATGTTCCCATTTAATTCCCTAATCGCACTCAAACATGAGAATGGGAATGGGCATTCCATTCCCATATCTATTCCATTTCATTCCTATCTTCATTTCATTCTCACTTAACTTCATTCCCGCGTACCAACCAAGGAATTAAATCATTGAAATTGCTATGAGGTCCATAATTCTTACAATTTGGATCCTCTTCTATGCAAAAAAAGTAGTGGAGAGACCATTATTTTTAAGTTTAACCATTAATTTTCTAGTAGATGATCGTGATGCATTCTATCTAACACTTACCATATACTCTTATATTGCACTCATTCTAAATTTATACTCAAAGAAAAAAATCATAATCACCCACTGAATAAACAATTGTTAGGATTAAGCAGCAATCCCTCCATTACTTTTTAGGTGGTCGAAAAGATTAGAATCCTAATCCTTATAACTCATTTCAAAATCAATCCCCTAAACCATTGAAATTATCAACAATTCTAGTGTGTTCTTTCGATATAAATAGGTTATTTGCACTACAAAAGTTTGCAATATTTGAACTTTAATAACCCAAAAAAAAAATTCAACACTTTGATACCACAAAGTTCCTTTCTGACTTTATAATAGTCTAAGTTTGTCAAAATGTTTATAAACTGTTTACAAAGTTTCATATTTTTTGGAATTTATTTACTATTTTTTATAGAGCACTGGAATTCAATTTCGAAATCGATTCAGGCTGATAACATGTTATCAGTCGACTGACCTGTCGACTGATGAAGTCAGTCGACTGATGTGTCGACTGATGAAAGTGCCTGGAATCATCTTTTTGCTCTTTGTTCTGTTTTGGTCGACTGATGAGATCGTCAGTCGACTGAAATGATCATCAGTCAACTGATGAGCTGAATATCGTATACAACGTTCAGCTCATCAGTCGACTGATACTTCCCATCAGTCGACTGATGGGTGCTGTAATGGCTATATTTGTTCTGTTTCAGAAATCTGATTTTCTCGGGATTCTGTCTGGTTCTTTGGGGTTTTGGCTGCAGTTTTATCTCATTATAAATACCTATCAACCCCATCTACCTCAGTACCAAGCTTTCATTGCAAATTACTTGAGTTTAAGTTTATTGTTTTCAAAAGAGCTTAAACTTTCATTTGCTTTCACTATTTCTAACTTCACATCCCAAGCTTCAATTGCAATCTCTCCTCTTGCCATAGGGCTTCTGCAAAGAGAGAGTTTTTCTTCGAATTGTGACTGTTGTGAGCTTGATCTCGTGGAGATCTACTGTGTGGTTGTGAGATCTTGGAGGATATCGTTGTGTAGAAGAAGTTCTGGCTTCCAAACCGGGTATGTAGTAGATTTCTCCTCGAGAGTGGGGAGTGGGGACATAGATCAGCAGACCGAATCTCGTGAGCACATCGCACGTCATCAATTGGCTAATTATCTCTATCTTTACTCTCTTTTTATTATCATTGCATTTCATTTTGTGTGTGGTTTGTTGGAATTACTTTTAATTGCTTTTTATTCATCCAAAAACCCTATTCACCCACTATAGGGCCTTTCAATTGATATCAGAGCAAGGTCTCTACTTTTGTTAGGATTAAAAACCTTAGAGAAAAGATCATTATGGAGGCTTCAATGAATATGTATATGCTAGAAGGACAATCCACCACTAGACCACCTCTCTTCATCGGTAGCAACTTTGCATATTGGAAAGCTAGGATGAGAATTTATTTACAATGCATTGACCTTGACATTCTAGATATCATAGAAAAGAATATGTTAAGAAGTCCGGTGGTAAAATAACCGAGGATGAGAGGACTCAAGCCAACCTTAATATCAAGGCCATGAATGCACTAATTTGTGGTCTTACCCCCAATGAGTACAAGAGAGTTTCTACGTGTGCAACCGCACACAAGATTTGGGAGAAATTATGCATTACCCATGAGGGAACCCCCCCCCCCCCCCCCCCCCAGATTAGTGGACTTATACATGATTATGAACTTTTTAAAATGCTTCCAAGTGAATCTATTGACTCTATGTTTTCTCGGTTCACTAACATTATAAATGAATTACATGGTCTTGACAAGGTCTTGGAAAATCAAGAGATGTGTTACAAAATTCTTCGCTCTTTGATGCCGGCTTGGGAACCTAAAGCTACGGCCATCGAAGAAGCTCATGATCTCTCAACTCTCACTCTTGATGGACTTATTGGCAAACTCAAGGTCCATAAAAAGAAGGTCAATGAGAAGGAAAAAGCAACCGAGGAGCTACCTTAAAAATCAAAGTCCATTGAGCTCAAGGGAGCAATTGATGATTCATCCTCCTCGGATAGTGAAGTTGATGTCTCTAGAGAAGTGGCACACCTCTCTAGAAGGATATCAAGACTAATCAAAATGAACAAAATTTTAAAAATCGATCTAACAATAAATTTTCTCCTCGTATAGGTAAATGTTTTGAAAGCAACGAACCGGGTCACTTAGCCAAGGATTGTCCCAAGCTCAAGGAGAAGTATTTGAAATACAAGAAGAAGAAGGCGATGTATGCCGGTTGGGATGAATCCGAACCAATCAATTCGGATAGCGATGATGAGGGCGCCAAGATTGCTCTTCATGACCCAAACACTTGTTTCATGGCTCATGAAGATGAGGTACAATCCGAAACCGAAAGTGAATCTATTTATATGCAATGTGAACTAGAAGCGGCCTTAGAAGAATTAAAATTTGAATTTAAAATATTAGCAAAAGAATATTCTTCATTCAAAAAATTACATGTTTCTTGTGATTCTAAGTTTGAGCAACTACAATCATCTCTAGCTTTAAAAGATGAAATGATAGGAGATCTAGATTTTGAAAATAACCTACTAAGATCTAAGGTTGAAAGATTAGAAATTAAAAACAATAAAATTAAATCTAACCATGGTTTTTCAAGTCATCATCATGTTAATAGAAAATTGTATCATCAATCTCATGCTCCTACATACAAGAAAAAGTTTTTGTGCATATATTGCATGAAATATGGTCATATTTCTACTCATTGTATGATTAAAAATAACATTGATCATTATGAGCTAATGTGGGTGCCCAAGGGTATCAAAAATACTAACATTCAAGGACCCAAAGCTTGGGTACCTAAAGGTTCTATAACTTATTTATATGTAGGGAACGTCTCACATAAGACGTAAGGAGTTGTTGTACCTTAATAGTGGTTGCTCTTATCACATGATGGGCAATAAGGAATTATTTGTAACCCTATTAAGGATTAAAGGAGGCAATGTCTCCTTTGGTGGCGGCGAGAAAGGTAAAATCATAGGAATCGGTTCTATTGGTAAGAAACCTTCTCCCGTAATTGAAGATGTTTACTTTGTTAAATGTTTAAATCATAATCTTCTTAGCATGTAAGAAACCTTCTCCCGTAATTGAAGATGTTTACTTTGTTAAATGTTTAAATCATAATCTTCTTAGCACTAGTCAATTAAGTGACAAAGGCTTTGATATCATTTTTAACCGGACAAATGTGTTGTTAGTAAAAATGACAAAACCATTTTTGTTGCTTTTAGAAGGTCTAATGTTTATATTTTTGAGATGAATGAGCTTTTAGATCAAGATGTAAAATGCCTTGCCGTGGTAGATGGGGATCCTTGAATTTAGCACAAGAGACTTGGACATGTTAACATGAAGCTTATATCTAAGCTATCCAAGAAGAATTTAGTGAGAGGGCTACCAAATCTATCTTATGTTAAGAATTTAGTGAGAGGGCTACCAAATCTATCTTATGTTAAGGATTCTACTTGTGAGGAATGTGCTAAAGGTAAACAAACTAAGACTTCCTTCAAATCCATAAATGAGGTATCCACTTCTAAACCTTTACAATTATTACATCTTGATCTCTTTGGTCCCATGCGTGTTGCCTCTCCAGGAGGAAAACACTATGTTTTTGTTATTGTTGATGATTTCTCTCGTTTTACATGGGTGATTTTTCTTGCTAGTAAAGATGAATGCTTTGAAGAGTTTTCTCTTTTTGTAAAAAGAATTAAAAATGAAAAGGATTCAAAAGTTGTTAAAATTAGAAGTGATCATGGTGGAGAATTTCAAAACAAATTCTTTCATGATTTTTATGCTCGTCGTGGTATAACTCATGTGTTTTCTGCTCCTAGGACACCCTAATAAAATGGTGTTGTTGAACGGAAAAATAGAACCATACAAGAGATGGCACGCACAATGTTAAATTCTTATGATTTGCTAAAATATTTTTGGGCAGAAGTCGTTAACACGGCTTGTCATGTTTTAAATCGTGTTTTAATTCGACCCTCTCTCAAGAAAACTCCTTATGAACTTCTTTATGACAAAACCCCACAAATTGGATATTTTCGTACTTTTGGTTGTAAATGTTTTGTCTTAAATACTAAAGACCAACATGATAAGTTTGATTCTAAAATTGATATTGGTATATTTTTAGGATATGCTCCTAGAAGTAAGGCTTATAGGGTTTTCAACAAACGAACTCCCGTTGTTGAAGGGTCTATAAACTTTACTTTTGATGAATCTAATATTGGTTTTCAAGATAATTTGCCTAGGAATGATGATGCGATTGAGGAACAAATGGAACTTTTGCAACTAAAGGACAAACCCTCAACGGAAGAACCAAATGATGGGGAGAGCAATAATGAACAAAATCAAGAAGAACTCCCTAAAGATTGGAAGTTTGCACCGGATCATCCTAAAGACCAAATTATAGGGAGCCCATCCAAAGGCGTTTTGACTCGCTCAAAAACAATGAGCGAATGTAGTAATGTAGCCTTTTTATCCCAAATAGAACTTAAACGTATTGATGATGCTTTAAAAGATGAGTTTTGGATTTTAGCTATGCATGAAGAGTTGAATAACTTTCAAAGAAATAATGTTTGGAAATTAGTTCCTCGACCAAATCATACTTCTATTATTGGAACTAAATGGGTATTTAGAAATAAGCTTGATGAGTTTGGCATAGTAACTAGAAATAAAGCTTGTTTAGTTGCCTAATGATATAATCAAGAGGAGGGCATAGACTTTGATGAAACTTTTGCATCAGTTGCAAGCTTAGAATCTATTAGAATGTTTTTGGCCTTTGCAAGTTTCAAAAATTTTAAATTATTTCAAATGGATGTCAAAGTGCTTTCCTAAATGGTTTTATTGAAGAAGAGATTTATGTTGAGCAACCCCCCGGCTTTATTGATTCATCTTTTTCAAATCATGTATACCGGGTTCAAAAAACTTTATATGGGTTAAAACAAGCTCCTAGAGCTTGGTATGCTTGCCTCTCAAGTTTTCTCATTGAAAATGGTTTTTCAAAAGGAACAATTGGTAATACTCTTTTTGTTAGAAAACAGAAAAATAATTTCATTTTAGTTCAAATTTATGTAGATAATATTATTTTTGGTACCACTAATGAATCTTTATGCAAGGACTTTTCTAAAGTAATGCAAGATCAATTTGAGATGAGTATGATGGGAGAGCTCACTTTCTTCCTTGGCCTCTAAGTTAACCAATCCAATGATGGCATCTTCGTATCACAAAGCAAATATGCTAGGGAGTTGGTGAACAAATTCGGGATGGAAAGCTCAAAACATGCCCCAACTCCAATGAGCACCACTATCAAGTTGGATGCTGATGAAAGCGGTGAAAAGGTAGATCAAAAGCTATATCGATGTATGATAGGTAGTCTTCTTTATCTCATCGCTAGTAAGCCGGACATCATGTTTAGTGTTTATGCATGTACACGTTTTCAAGCTTCTCCTAAAAACTCTCATTTAGTTGCGGTTAAAAGGATTATTAAATCATTAATAGTACCTTAGAACTTGGTTTGTTTTATCCTAAAAATACATCTTTTGATCTTTGTGGTTATTGTGATGCCGACTTTACAGGTTATAGGGTGGACCGCAAAAGTACGAGTGGTACTTGTCAATTTTTAGGTAACTCACTTGTTTCTTGGGCATCCAAGAAACAAAATTATGTTGCTTTGTCCACTACGGAAGCAGAATACATTGCCACCGTCTTATGTTGTTCACAACTTTTGTGGATGAAACAACATTTGATTGATTTTGATTTACACTTTCATGATACAAAGATTTTTTATGATAATACAAGTGCTATAAATATTTCCAAAAATTCGGTTTTGCATTCTAGAACCAAACATATGGATGTACATCATCACTTCTTGCATGACCATGTTGAACGGAAAGATGTTTCTCTTGTTTATATTGACACTAAATCTCAATTAGCGGACATCTTTACTAAACCCCTTTGTGAAGTTGATTTTTGCTGCATTAGGAATGAATTGGGCATGGGCATTCTTTGAAAATAATTTCTTTTTGCCACTTTGTTTTCTTGGTTTCCTTGCTCTTATATTGTCATATCCATATTTTCTTTCTTGTTCCTTCAATGTCATATCATGCTCAAGCTCACATATGTACCAAGAGGAGTGTAAAGGTGAGAGACCGGGGTCATCCCAAGAGGAGTGGGGTAGGTGGTAATGCCTAGTGGTAGGTTGTAATTCCTAACACTTGAGGGAGACACGGGTAGGCCAACACTTGAGGTACATTGTGTGATTTCTTTAGTATGTGTCTTTATACTTTCATTACCCCATTTTTTATGGTGACAAAAGGGGAGAGAAATCTCCTCATTTGTGCACATAGAAAGGGGGAGCCTTATAGATAGGGGGAGCAACTATCTATAAGCCAAATAATAAGCCAAATAATCTATTTTATTTGCTCTTGTATAATGGTTGTTTGTCATCATCAAAAAGGGGGAGATTGTTAGGTCCTTTATTTTGATGATGATTTATAAACACTATTATTGGTGCTAATTGTGTATTGAGCTATATTGTAGATTATAATTCATTAGAACCATAGATGGAGGATTGGATGGAATATGAGCTACAACGACGATATCTAGAGGAGGTGAAGGCAAAGTGATGAAGCAATGTTTATCAAGAACACCATATGCAATAAGAAGCTTCATCAACTCAAAAGCAATATCAAGACTCAAGAAATGTATTTCTATGTGAGAGATATTTGCTATTTTTATTTTCTCTCTAGTGCTAGAATATAGGCAAGAAGTTTATTGATTACATTTGAAGCTCATGGGATAACACACTTGCACATTTTCAAAACTCGTATTTTGACACTTTTGCTAAATTGATGATTTTCACATACACGAGGACCTTTTTGTAAAATTCCTTTTCAAACAAGTTTGTCAAAATGTTTATAAACTGTTTACAAAGTTTTACATTTTTTGGAATTTATTTACTATTTTTTATAGAGCACTGAAATTCAATTTCGAAATCGATTCAGGCTGATAACGTGTTATCAGTCGATTGACCAGTCGACTGATGAAGTCAGTCGACTGACCAGTCAACTGATGAAGTCAGTCGACCGATGTGTTGACTGATGAAAGTGCCTGGAATTATCTTTTTGCTCTCTGTTCTGTTTTGATCGACTGACCAGTCGACTGACGAGATCGTCAGTCGACTGAAATGATCATCAGTCGACTAATGAGCTGAATATCGTATACAATGTTCAGCTTATCAGTCGACTGATGCTTCCTGTCAGTCGACTGATGGGTGCTGTAATGGCTATATTTGTTCTATTTTAGAAATCCGATTTTCTCGGGATTCTGTCTGGTTCTTTGGGGTTTTGGCTGTAGTTTTCTCTCATTATAAATACCTATCAACCCCATCTACCTCAGTACCAAGCTTTCATTGCAAATTACTTGAGTTTAAGTTTATTGTTTTCAAAATAGATTCAACTTTCATTTGCTTTTACTATTTCTAAGTTCACATCCCAAGCTTCAATTGTAATCTCTCCTCTAGCCATAGGGCTTCTGTAAAGAGAAGTTTTTCTTCGAATTGTGACTATTGTGAGCTTGATCTCATGGAGATCTACTGTGTGGTTGTGAGATCTCAGAGGAGATCATTGTATAGAAGAAGTTCCGGCTTTCAAACCTGGTGTGTAGTGGATTTCTCCTCGAGAGTGGGGAGCGGGGACGTAGGTCAGCAGACCGAACCTCGTGAACACATCACGCGTCATCAATTGACTAACTATCTCTATCTCTACTCTCTCTTTTTATTGTCATTGCATTTTATTTTGTGTGTGGTTTGTTGGAATTATTTTTAATTGCTTTTTATTCATCCAAAAACCCTATTCACCCCCCCTCTAGGGCCCTTTAGCTTGTTGCGATTTTGAGCAACTTTGTGGACTTACCATCCTATTAAAGAGGATTGGTAAGTTGATTTGTCAGAGGTGACTATTAACATGACAATATGAGTGGGCCCGTCGTCCTGTTGAAGAGGATCGGTAGGAGAAATTTGGAGGGGACTATCAGAGGTGGTTGTTAACATGATAGAATTGAGGACCCGCCATCATATTAGAGAGGATTGGCAAGAGACTTTGGCTTTGGCCCTAACTACATAGAAGTTTGACCAAGTGCGGTTCTGAGATGATCCTAACTGTTTAAAGGTTTGATCGTTCAATTTGGTGGACCTCTCATTCATTGAACGAATCGAGAGAGGATTTTGGCTTTGGTCCTAACTGTAGGAAGGTTTGACCGAAGTGGAAGTGTAGGGAGTAGTTTAACCTCGTATACCAGTCAGAGGTAAGGAGCAGTTTATTCTCATGCACTAGTGGGAGGGAAGGGGCGGTTTAGCCTCGTGCACCAGTTAGAGGAAATGAAAAAGCAGTTTATACTCGTATACTTATCGGAGTGTATGAAGGAGCAGTTTATACTTGTATACTTGTCAGAGTGTATGAAGGAGTAGTTTATACTCGTATACTTATCGAAGTACATGAAGGAGCAGTTTATACTCGTATACTTGTCGGAGTGCATGAAGAAGCGGTTTATACTCGTATACTTGTCGAAGTGTATGACGAAGTAGTTTATACTCGTATACTTGTCGGAGTATATGAAGGATTGAAAAAAGACTATGGGTAGTACTTCTTCAGGAATTTGTCGTTAATAGGCATCAGGATCTTATCTTCATTTGGTTTGACGAGATGGTAAGCACCATTCGAATAGACTGTCTCTATCACGAATGGTCCTTCCCATTTGGGTTGGAATTTTCCCTTATTCTTAGAGTTGAGTATCATAGGTCGTCGAACAGCAAGGACCAACTCTCCTTCCTTGTCTTTCTTGTCGAAAGCCTTGGATATTCGGGCTTGATAGAACTTAATGTGTTGTTGAGCTTCGAGCCGCTTCTTATCTAAGGCCTCTAATTTTGCATGACATCATCGATGACTTTTTTCAGTCGTCATCCTTGTTGCGAGTGCGACACGTAGGGACAGAATCTGAATCTCCAGCGGTAGCACGGCTTCACAACCGTATACCAGTGAATAAGGTGTGGTACCGGTTAGTGTACGAACTGTAGTACGATACGCGCACAAGCTTTCACCGAGCTTTTCATTCCAGTCACGCTTGCTGTTGGATGTCAGCTTGGTTAAGATCTTAATGATCATCTTGTTGAAAGCCTTAGCTAGTCCATTTGCTGATGGATTATAAGCCGTGGACGCGAGGTTCTATATTCTGAACTTGTCACAGAACCGAGTGAATGCATGACTAACGAATTATGATCCGTTATCATGAATGATACATCTTGGAATGCCATATTAATAGATAATGTGATGTTTGATGAACTTAATCACATCATTGGTTTTGACTTCTCTTAAGGGAACATCTTCGGCCCACTTAGAGAAATAGTTGGTTATCGCAAGGATGATGCGATGACCCTTAGCTGATGGTGGAGATATCGGTCCGACGACATCCATCCCCCATGTCTCAAATAGCTATGAAGTCACTGTCAAATGCAGGTCTTTGGGTGGTTTGTGAATGTAGTTGGCTTGGATTTTACATGCATGGCAACACTTGGCATAAGCGACAACGACATTGATCATTCTGGACCAATAATAACCCTAGAGCTTGGGTCCAGATTGGTGAGCGCCGCAGGTATGGTCATGGGCTTCCCGCAGGGCTTCTTGTGCTTCTGTCATTGAGAGACACCGAAGCAACATGCCGTCGTATGACTTATGATACAACGCCTTTGTTGTCAAATCGTAGTAGAATCTCGGAGCACGTCTGCGGACAGAATCTCGCTCCTTTACATCTTCAGGTAGTATGTCGTATAAGACATAGTCGATGATTGGGAAATACCAATCTCTCGGCTCGAGTTGACCCATAGCCTGGTGAGTTGCATTCACTTCCAGAACATGCTCTGGCCGGAAGAGTTGTCGGCTTGCGACGGTGACGCATTGACTTGTTCCCAGCGATTGAGCTAGGTTAGCTGCCAATGACGCCAAGGCATCGACGTACGTATTCTTGCAACAAAGCACATGCTCAATGCGGAAGCTTTTGAATGATTCAGCTAGTTTGATAGCTGCTTCATGACATGGGATTAAGTCGTCGTTTCTGACTTCGTATCCCCCTGTCATCTGTCTAACGATGAGTTGAGAGTCACCGTAAGCTTCGAGATGATTCACTCCCAACTCCTTGGCGAAGTCGAGTCTGATGAGTAACGCATTTTACTCGGCCACGTTATTGGTACATGGCTCAATTAAAGAGAAATCTCGGGGTAACATGTGGTTTTGCAGAGAAACCAAGACTACCCCCACCCCGCGACGATGGACCCGCTTATGCCTACGCGAGATGCTCCGTCGAAGTACAATCGCAAAACTTCTTCCTACGAGGTTACATTAACCTCGTGGGTTTCATCCGGCATAGCTTCTGGCATAGCTTCGAATGAGTCAGTCTTTGACTCGAGTAGATGACTAGCCATGAGATCAAAAATTACTTGTCTTTTGACGGACTTATATGGCATGAAGTGTATATTGTATTGAGGCAGCAGGAGTGCCCATCTTACCAGGCACCAATTTAAGGACCCGGGTTGTATCATGAAGACTTGGATGGGATTCATCCGAGAGATGACGTGTATGGTTTGACCAACCAAGTAGTGTCACATTTTTTGGATAGCGAACACCAAGGCAAACACTCCTTTTTGACCATAGGGTATCGCCGCTCGGCTCCTTGCAAGGTTCTACTCAGGTAATAGATGCCTTGCTTGGGGCCAGCATCATCATTCTATGCTAAGAGGGAGCCAAGAGAATGCTCCATTGCCCGCACATAATGTTCGCGGGGAAAATCGTTTTCTTCATTGATGTCATTGTGATCTCAAAATAACAACTTTTTGTAGTTATAAAAGATCCGGTCTTTTTTTAGATCCGGTTACAACGAAATCAAAGAAAAATAAAAAAATTTACAACTTTCTCCTTGTGAACAAATCGCGAGCTCCTGTTTTGCGGTCACTCGCTTTGTGGGTTCTTTGCCAACGCCGGGGTTAATCCGTGGACCACCGCGCAATCTAGATCCGGTCGGATCTACACGATTTGACGGGTATTATTCCACGAAGGGAATAATAGCCGGGAGAGATTAGTTCACTAAGGAAATAATCGCTCAGATCTCGGGATCTAAGACCAAGCTTAGATCCGGAGTGTGATCCCGTGTAGATCTCAGATCTGTTCTTCCCCTCTCTTGAACTCCTGCCTTTTGTGACGTGGATGCTCGCCGAGGATCAGATCTGGATGTCCAAGTCTTCAAGTCTTCAAAACTCTAAGCTCGATCTTCAATCCGGCAGAGTTTCGGCTCTCAAAAGTCCAACCTTTGAAAATGAACAACCCTTGGCCTATTTATAGGCTCTCTTTACTGTGCCCGCGCACGGAATAGTGTCGGCCACCTATAGGTGGCCGGCACTGGGCCGAGCCACCCATAGGTGGCTCGGCTCTTGGCCGAGCCTGTTTGGATGACTCGTTGACTCCCCGAACCGTTGGCTTGATTCCGCACGCGAATGGATGCATTCCGTTGCTCGCGTGCGATTCGTTGACCTTGTCGCCTCGTCACTCGATGGTTTGTCGAATCATCGCGCCGAGCTATGCCAAGGGACTTATAAGCAATTTTACATGCCTACAGATACCCTCTCCAAAGTATTTCAGCCTCGTTCTTTTATAGAAGAGTCTGGAATACTTTGGACATGATTGTCCCAACCTTCAGTCGGTGTAACGGGACCTTGGAATTGCTTCTGTTCTTGATTCCTTTAATCATTCAGGCTATTCGGTACTTTGTCGAATATCTGAAAGGGTTTCGGTGCTGCATTTATTGTCTGACCGTTGTTGGAATTTCGAATTTGAAGTCGTTTCCTAATTTTCTGATCTTTAGCTCGTGCTCGTTGGTTCAACATAGCATTGACCATCGATTGTTGGCGTTGCGACGCGTTGTCCGGCGTCGTGTTGTTGAGTTATCCTTAAGAATATTTATGAAAACATTCTCCAGGAACTTCTCAATGAAAATTAGGGAACAGTTTATACTCATATACCTTATTGGAGTACTTTCTGTGCCCAAATGAACTGAACCGGTCTGATAATGACCCAAAAAAGGCATTAATTAGGCTCAAAAAAAAAAATCCTCCAACTCTTCCGAACGTATGGGAGAGGAGTGAATGAATGATGGACTAAACCGTTGATCGATTTGAAGTCGTTTCGACGATCGGTTCAGCTTCAATTTAGATTCCTGGTTCAAAACCGGTCCGGTCCGGTTCAAGGCCGGTTTGGTTCAAGGCCGGTTCACCCTACAAAAGGGGTCTTTTTTCTTTTCTTTTCCCTCACCTAGGGCCGGCCACCTCTCTCTCCTCTTTTTTGAATTTCTCTTCCCTCGAGCATCCGTTCTCCCTCAAAACTTGATATCCGTCTTAGATCTAGCATTCCTTTGGATCTTTGACTGAGAAATCCCTCGAAACTTCCATTTTTAGAATTTCTCTCAGGCCCCTCGAGCGCGTGGTTCGAGCACTTTTCAAGATCTAATTTTTATTGGATCTTCGAGCTTTCCCTCAGGTATATCTTCCATAAGTTTAGCATTTTTTATGCTTAATTTAATTTATGAACTTGTGGGATTGCATGCGAGGGTTAGGATTATGATTTGGCGCCTCAAGCTTATCTTTCAGGGAGGTAGAATTGCAATAAAAAGAGGATTTTTTCTAGATCTGACCTCTTGATTTATTTTGTAGGTCATTATGTCGCGAGTCTCGAGAGGTCGTTCCCCTGCTGCATCGGCTGACGGCGTGCTTCCTTCATATGCTGGTGAGCTATTTTTTGCATATTCGAAATTTTACAAATTAGCCCTCTTTTTTCTGAAAATTTACAAATTGGTCCTTTTAACCCCACGTTGTTCTCCTTGGTGAGGCAATCAGGAAGAGCCTTGATTCTCCTTGGTAAGGATCGACGCTTTAAAAATAGAAATTTTACAAATTAACCCTCTTTTTTCTGAAAATTTGCAAATTAGTCCTTTTACCCCCACGTTGTTCTCCTTGGTGAGGCAATCGGGAAGAGCCTTGATTCTCCTTGGTGAGGATCGACGCTTTAAAGATAGGTTTTGCTTGGTCAAAACCATATCTCAAAATAAAGGGGGCGTTTTGACGCTGCATTGTGCCTTATAAGGCAGGGATATATTGTCGATATACCCTATCTTATAAACGCACAATGTGGCCAAATCGTCTCACCCTTTATAAGGTAATGACTCTATCTTACCGATTTGTAAGATGAGTTCAATTTCCTTTTATACCTGAAATTAACAAACACTTAATTGCTTGTTTTCAGTGGAGTATCCTTCCGGAGCCTTTTCATCGCATGCGGTGAATGGACGTCGTGACGAATATTATTCGACGTCTGATGATTTTTCGCCGATTCCACTTGCTTCCCAGTTTGTTCCGGGCACGTCGACAGAGGTTGCCCAAGTGGTGAAGGAAGGTGGACATCAAGCCCTTCGTCAGCTGATTACAGATGCGCCCCTCGTGAAGGATGCTAGTTCCGTTCAGTCTCTCAGGAAGACTAATTTCTTGTTTGGTGATTCTGTCAGAGATCCCGATGCAGCATTTATTAACGCCGAGCAGTGGCTTCATAAGACTGGCAGTAGTTTCCTGTATTTGCCGAAGATTCCTCGACATCGTTCTTTGACTGAGCTCAGGCGTCAGGCTGTGAAATGGGAAATGTCGTGGCGTTTGACAGAGGAGCATGAGAGCGTCCACTGTGGCTATGTTACTCATCAGGCAGTTCCTGGTTCGAGCAGGGATCACATTGTTGGACTGCGTCCTGGAGTACTGGGGCTAGATACTCCGCCTCGTAACGAGTTCCTAGGAGTACTTTCCCTCCAACCATGAGTTGAGTCAGCTGAAGGATCGCATGCCCGACCGCTACGAGACCTTATGGGACCTCACTTGTCATTATCACATTGCTTTGGCGCAGTCTAAGCCCCTAGCGAAGAGGACCAAAGCAAATGTGAGCCTGAAGCAGTTCGCATCATACTTGTTCAGGAATCTGGAGAGCCATTCTGGCCAATCTATTTGTGAACTGGCACCGCTGACTCCTTCAGAGGTTAATGAGCTGCTGAATAAGACTAACGCCCAATCCTATACCATTAGCAGTTCCGAGAGCGGCTTTCCTGCAGGGACTAAATTCAGATCGTTCTTATATCATGCGACCACACCGATTCGTCCGATGACTCTCCTTGCCGGTTATCTCGCCATCTGGTTGAAGAAATGTGTGGTCCCGTATCAGTCTGGTGACGCTCTGCCACTGGAAGTGCTCTATCCTGCAGTTCAGCTTGCCTACAAGAAGGAACTTTCGCTTCTTCCGGTGATGGTTGCTAACATTCATCGAGGGCTTCGGCAGATTTCTGGTGCTTTTACACGGAGAGATGATGATAAACCGACTCAGATTCCTACCATTAAGGTAGAGCTCCCGTATATTTATTTGATGGCTTGGTTCGTTCTTCATCGTTCCGATGTGATGTCAATACCGAATGCCATAGATCAGTCTGTCCCCTTTCTACAGTTGCTTGAGAATGGTGAGTGGGAGGGCCGAGGATTCCCCGATATCAGGCGTCAGCTACAAGTCCACAAGTGCTGGGCATTCTCCACTTGCTTTCCACAGTTCTCCAGCCGGTACGGCGAGTGTTTGATTGATGAGGAGAAGCCGAGGGAGTATAGGACTTATCTGGATATGGGCTGCTTTAATTGGCTAGTGAACATTAGGCCGGGTTACCTGACTTTCCGGGTGGGGAATCAGTGCTTCATAGAGCCGTATCTACCTTGCCGATTCGCCCGCCAGTTCGGTTATGACCAGCTTTATGTTGGGAACCCGCGCCAGCAGCTTCGGGCTCATGGAGGTCTGGTGGACGGTCTTCGTGCATGGTTGTGGACCGTGACTGGTTGCACTGGAGCTAGGTTCAGTCTCCCAGGTACTGAGCGACAGTTGAACCTCACTTTCCTGAGCTGCAAGTGGTTGCTAGCAGCTAATAAGACTGTCCGTGTGAAGCCTATCGAAGAGTTGGTGGCCGAAGAAGCCTCTCAGCTTGATTCTCGTGTTATCCAGGACGGTGCTCGATCACAGAGGGCTCAGGGCAAGACCCGCCGACTTGATGCAGAAGGTCACAGGGCCTTTAGTTCTGCTGGAGAGGCCTCAGGCGGAGACCCTGAAGACTACGAGGCAGATTTGGAGCAAGGTTAGTCACCTATTTTTTCTTTTTCTCTGCATTTCCAAGTTGCTATTCCTGACCACTATTTGATATTTCAGGGACAGCGACCAATAGTGACGACGAATTCCGTCCTTTTACCCGGGCAAGACCTTCGATTGCTGTCCGTGCTGATAGGCGGAAAAGATTAGCCCACAAGCCGCATGCAAATTCACGAGCATCTGAGATGGACTTGGCTGATGAGGATCCTGTTAGTGACGGAGGTAACGTCTATTCTATAGATCATTTTCTTGATCGTTTAGAACTTCTGGCTCATGCTTTCCCATCCTATGCAGGATATCGTGAGGAAGGCGAGATGAGTCCCGATGATTGTGCATCTCCTGGTGAGCCTGACTCACCGCACCAGGTAGAAAAGCCTGCAGAGACCGCCCATGTTGGGGAGTCTGTCAATGAAGGACCCAGTTCGGTGATTCCAGGTACATCTTCAAGAGGTAACTTGTCTCTATTGGCCATAGTTTCCTTCCTCTTCCCTTATATCTTTTTATGTCAGATTTTTCGATTGATGACTTCGATGGGGAGGGCCTGCCTATGGACACTTCTATGTTCAGCTTCATGTATGACTCTCCTCAGATCGATGGCCAGCCGCCTCAGGATATGTTTCCTGAGTCTGTACTCCCTCAGACTCCCGGGAACGGTTATTTTGAAGGTGCGTGCCTCTTCTCAAGCTAACTATAGGACTAGCCAATTCCTTGACTAATGCAACTATAATATGATGTTTCTGTTTTGTGCCTAACAGGGGCTTTTGTTGAGGCTGACCCTGTTGAGCCGGCTGTACGACCAACTCCACCAGTCGATGCAGCTACAGTCCTTACATCTCCACCACCCCCAGTGACTCGAGGGGGAGGAGGTATAATTTAATTAACTGAGCAAAGCCATTCATTTCCTTATTGAGGCTTTTGACGAATTTCTCTTCTTTGTGTAGGGCTTCCTTCTCAGCTTCATGTCCTCGTTAAGGAGTTGTTATCGGGGAATGACCCTGAGAAGATCATCATCAGCGTAGAAGTCCGCTCTTATTTCTCCTCCCTGACTGCTATAATTGGCAAACTCCTCCACGACGGACTTTCTCTTCGCCAATTTAAGCCCTACCTCGATTCCAAGATAAATTTGATTAGGGACATAGGATGTCCGGATCTGGCGACGGCTATGGTTGATGACCTTGATCGCTTAGAGCGTGAGCTTCAGATGTTTCATGAGCTCCGGGATACAGGTGCCTCTTCATTCGTTGCTGCCGAGTTGGATGCTCGCTTACAGACATGGCGCAGTACTCGGATGGTTGCCGAGCTCGAGATTCAGGTGCAGCGGGGCCGCATAGATCGAGTTGAGGCTGATCTTGCCACTAGATCATCTTCCCTTGAGGAGCTTGATTCTCAGATAGATCAGCTCCGACGAGAACTCCGTGAGAAGGAAGACGCGAAGATGCAAAATCAGCAAGCACATGCTGCTTTATCTGATGAGCTGAAGTCCTTGAAGCAGACACTGGCTGAGACAGAGGAGGTTGCTGTGAGGACTTTAGCCGCGAACGAAGAGTCTGTCAGAGCTGAGTTGCAGGAGGAGCTTAGACGCTCTTATGATGAGAAGCTGTCTGAATTCAGTCAGCAGGTTCTTAGCCATGGGCTTGATGTATGATTTTATTTGCTGAAAACCTTGACATTTGATTCTCTTTAGTGGACCTGATTTTTGTCTTTATCTTTATTATGATTCCTCATTCCGTTTGAAATGATTGACCATAATACTCATAGGATTTTTGGCAAACCCCCAGCCTTCAACGGGTTTGATTAGCCTTTACCGACTACCGTTTGAGTCGGGCTAGCATGCGGATTATCGGAATCCGTTCCGCATGTAACGTTGTGCTAAGGGAATGAACTCCCTTAGACTTCGTGCTATGATGTCGAATACATAGACTTCGCCATTGTTACGGGAATAGGCTACCCGGCGACACGTGTTAGGTGTTGACTTTAGGATTTTTTGGCTAACCCCCAGCCTTCAACGGGTTTGATTAGCCTTTACCGACTACCGTTTGAGTCGGGCTAGCATGCGGATTGTCGGAATCCGTTCCGCATGTAACGTTGTGCTAAGGGAATGAACTCCCTTAGACTTCGTGCTATGATGTCGAATACGTAGACTTTGTCTTTCTCACGGGAATAGACTACCCGGCGACACGTGTTAGGTGTTGACTTTATCCCTACTTAGGCTTCGGGATAAAATACCCCAGACTGGTATTCTGGTGTCTTTTTCAATTGGTAAAGGACTAAACCGGCGACGCGTGTTAGGCGTCGGCATATCCTTTCTTAGGATTCAGGATGACATTCCCCATGCGTGTAAGGCATGGATTTTGGTGTTATTAATAACAACCTGCCGCGATGTTGAATATGCGGACGAGTGTTCTTTTCAATGTTGAATATGTGAACGGGTGTTCTTTTTAACGGTTAAGAACTAACCGGCGGCGCGGGTTAAGCGCCGACTTATCCTTGCTTAGGTTTCAGGATAAAATACCCCAGAATCGAACTCTGGTGTCTTTTTCTACAGAAAAAGACTAAACCGGCAGCGCGTGTTAGGCGCAGACTTATCCCTGCTTAGGATTCGGGATAAACTTCCTATGATGAATCCCAATTTTATATTCTATTTCCCGGTCTTCTTTTAGGGTGAAGGCGAACCCGGAAAACAAGGAAGGAAGAATTTTATATTCTATTCCCTGATTCTGGAAAGGAAGAATTTTATATTCTATTTCCAGGGAAAAAGAAACTAGAAGTGGGATCTCCACTCCGAGAATCTGGAAAATTTAGATAAACTTGCCTTTTATAGGATTGGTTACCTAAACTTGAAAAAAGAGTTCTTCGTTTATGGAAGTGAAGTTTCAACTTTGGCTATAACCGTGAGAAGATTTAACCAAAAAGAAGAGAAAGGAGTTCTTTCGTTTATCGAAAGGAGACTCTGATCTGAAAGGGGACCTTCTTGTCTATGGAAAGAGTCAAGAGGGCCAGATGGACATTTTTGGTGGACCCACTGTTAATTGAAACTGATCAGTGAGGGATTTTGGTGGAGAAAATAATTTTGGGTTATCCTTTAGAATATTAAGTGTAATATTCTTCAAGGAACTTCCCGGTAAATGGGTTATCCTGAACATACTAGGGATAGTATTTTTTCAGGAACTTCACATTTATTGGCATTAATTGTCTGGCGCCCTCTTGAGTAATCAGGCGATATGCGCCGTTTGAATAGACTGTGTCTATTACAAACGGTCCTTCCCATTTGGGTTCGAATTTACCTTTCTTCTTGGAAGTGAGGATTATTGGTCGGCGAGCAGCGAGGACCAGATCTCCTTCCTTGAAGCTTCTCTGTCGGACTCTTTTGTTAAAAGCCCTAGACATCCTAGCCTGATAAAACTCAATTTGCTGTTGAGCTTCCAAGCGCTTTTCATCCAGCCTCTCAAGCTCTTCGAGATGCTTCTGATGCTGTTCTTCTGTCGTCATCTCTGTTGCGAGGGTGATCCGAAGGGATAGAATCTGAATTTCCAACGATAGCACAGCTTCACATCCGTACACCAGCGAATACGGGGTGGCACCTGTGGGCGTGCGTATGGTGGTGCGATAAGCCCACAGTGCTTCACCGAGTTTATCGTCCCAGTCTCGTTTATTGGTCTTCACGAGCTTGGACAGGATCTTAATGATCGTCTTGTTAAACGCTTCAGCTAATCCGTTCGCAGCGGGGTAGTAAGCTGTCGACGAAACATCTTCGATTTTGAACTTGTCGCAGAATCTGACGAAGGCATTGCTTATGAACTGTGGACCGTTGTCATGAATGATCCTTCTTGGCACGCCGTGTCTGTATATGACATGATGCTTAATAAAATTGATGACGTTGTTCGTCTTCACTTCTTTAAGCGGAATCGCTTCAGCCCACTTTGAGAAATAGTCCGTGATTGCGAGGATGAATCGATCGCCTTTGACTGAAGGGGGAAAAATAGGACCGACAATATCCATACCCCATGTCTCGAACGGCCATGACGTGGTTGACGTGTGCAACTGCTCTGGCGGTTGATGCATATAATTCGCATGTATCTGACAAGCGTGGCATTCTCGTGCATGTTCGATTGCATCTCGAACCATCATTGGCCAGAAATATCCCAATACCCCATTCTTCTGATGCGATCATACAGTTTGAGACCAGGCTGATGCGCACCACATTCTCCTTCGTGTGCTTCCTTAAGAACTTCTTCTGCTTCTTTGTTCGAAAGGCAACGGAGTAAAAGACCGTCGTACCCTCTACGGTATAACGTATGGGTCTCGGTATTATAGAAGAATCTTGGTGCTCTTCGGCGGATTGATTCTCTTTCTTTTACATCCTCTGGCAAAATACCGTATTGGACGTAGTCGATGATAGGAAAGCGCCAATCTCGGGACTCAGACCCAATTTGAGTTGAATTCACCTCTTTGGCGTTCACGTTTCTATCCTCTTCTTCTTCAATCTCCGTACTGTATATGGGTACGCAGAGTTGATGCGTCCGTACTGTGACTAACAGCTCAGCTTCGGGAGGCTGTGCCAGTGATACTGCTAGTGCCGCCAGTGCGTCTGCATAAGCATTCTGGAGACGAGGGATATATTCGATGAAGAATTCTTCGAAAGATTCTGCCATTTTGATGGCTTCCTGGTGGTACGGGATCAGGTCTTGATTCCTGACTTCATACTCACCGCGAACTTGGTTGACTATCAATTGCGAATCTCCAAAAGCTTCGAGATATTCGACCCCCAGCTCTTTGGCGAAACTGAGTCCAATGAGAAGCGCGTTGTATTCGGCAACATTATTGGAGCACGGACTAGTCAACGAATAAGCCCGAGGCATCACGTGCTTTCCAGGGGAGATTAAGACGACTCCAACTCCAGAGGAAACTGTAGGACATCCCGGGGTTATTACTCTATTAACTGCCCTTGAGGCACCATCGAAGTATAATTGCCATACTTGTTGGTGTGATGTGGTGTTAACCTCGTGGGTTTCATCCGGCAAGTCATCATATACTTCTGCCGTATCTGTGGTCGGGTTTGCCGCCAAAAGGTCACAAATCGCCTGTCCTTTTATCGACTTCTGCTGCTTGAAGTGCAAATCGTATTGGGACAAGAGAAGGGCCCATTTCGCTAATCGCCAATTCATAGAGGCCGGTTGCGTCATAAACACCCGTACTGGATTAACGTTGGAGATAACGTAGATCGTCTGTCCCACTAGGTAATGCCGCATCTTTTGCATCGCAAATACCAATGCAAGGCATTCTTTCTCAATCATCGGATATCGAGACTCAGCGCCTACCAAGGTCCGACTGAGGTAATAAACTGCCTGTTCGTGACCGTTATCATCGTCTTGCGCTAGTAAGGCACTTATCGAGTGGTTCATCGCCTTGAGATAAATCAAGAACGGTTTACCAGATTTCGGTGCAACGAGAACAGGAGGGTTCGCCAGATATGTTTTGATATCTTCGAACGCTTTTTGGCAGGCATCATCCCAGATGAATGATACTCCTTTCTTGTTCAGCTTAGAGAACGGTTGGCACTTCCCAGAAAGATTTGAGATGAAACGCCGGATATAAGCTAAACGCCCTTGCAATCCTCTGAGTTCTCTCAGATTCCTCGGGGGCTGCAATTCATGTATCGCCTTCACCTTATCAGGATCGATATGTATACCCTTAGTGGTGACGACGAACCCAAGAAATTTTCCGCTGGACATTCCAAGAAATGATTTAGTGGGGTTCATCTTCAACTGATGACTCCTCATGAGATCGAACATTGTCTTCAAATCCTTGATGTGATCTTCCTTGTTGCGGCTTTTCACAACCAAATCATCAACGTAACATTCGACTGTTTTCCTGAGATGTTCTTGGAAAATCTTAGTCATCGCTCGCTGGTATGTGGCACCGGCATTCTTCAGGCCGAAAGGCATCACCGTATAGCAGAAAACGCCGAGGGGTGTTCTAAACGCCGTATGCTTCTCATCCTCTGGATGCATCTTGATCTGGTTATATCCCGAAAATCCATCCATGAAGGACATCCTCTCAAATCCACATGTATTGTCGATAATGACATCCGTGATCGGGAGAGGGAAATCGTCTTTCGGACATGCTTCATTCAGGTTCCTGAAGTCGATGCAAATCCTGATTTTGCCATTCTTCTTCATGACGGGAACGATGTTGGCTAACCAGTCTGGATGTTGTTCCTCTCGGATAAATCCTGATTCGATCAACTTCTTAACCTCTGCCTCAATGGCTTCCATAATCTGCGGACGAAACCGTCTTTGCTGTTGCTTGACAGGTTTGGCATCCGGCTTGATATCGAGGCGGTGCATTGCGACATTGGGGTCGAGCCCTGGCATGTCTTCATAATTCCATGCGAAGACGTCGATATATTCCCTGATGAGAGCAATCAATTCCTCCTTCTCATCTGGGGGAAGACTGTCGCTGATGAATATAGGCTTTGGGTTAGCTTCATCACCCATGTTAATCTGGACTATTTTATCTTCAGTGGGTGGTTCTCTTTGCTCGAACCTATCGCCATACTGCATATTCAGATGGTGAACCCACGGGTCTTCCCATGTTGGCATTTGATCGTCGTCTTCCATGGTGGATGGATCAGCTGTAGTCATGTTCGCCATTAGGGTTTTGAAAACTTCTCCCAGACTTGTATCGGAGTCCCACTCTGAAGCATCGGGAGAGTATCCCTTCTTGGCTTTGTTAGCAATTTGATCGATAATTTGCCAACCACATTCGTCATCTGATGAAACATAACCTAAGCCTCGCCCATATTTATAATAATCCTCAGGTTTACCTTTTGGTACATATACTGCTTTGGCTGGATTACGAGGACCTCGATCGAAGTATAAACCTTCTCCGAGTGTGAAATCGTAGCCCTGCTTTTCCATGAGCTTGCGCGCTTCTGGACTATACTTGGATAGATGTCGACCAGGTTTGTCATCATCTTCGTCTTCACTTAGGAAATGATCTGGTAACGGAGAGCTTTTTCCTTTACCGTAAATCACTTCTTTAGCACCTCTTACTTTGTTCGGGATGACCATGGTTGTTCCGAAAGAATGCTGGAGGTGTTCCTTCGTTACATAGGATGATCGGATCGGCATATACAACTCAGGATTGTCGTACAGCTCTTTTATCACATCATCAAGAGACAAGGAGTACTCTAAATCATCTTTTATTGCAATATCGGCAAGTTGCCAGTTACAACCTCCATCTGACGATTGTTCATCGTCAAGATTGATTACAAAGGGTACAATGTCATTTAAAACAAAACCGCCATTGTAATCGAATCCGGCTTCAGAATCAGCTTCTTCTCCGCTGTCTGTGCCCTGGGCCGATGGTTCAGTATCGGATTCGTTACCATAAAGGAGAGAATCGGTGAAATAATTCTCATACCCCTTGAATGGTTGCTTATCCGCGACCACCGTCCTAACCTCATTGTCAGTGTCGACATACTTCAAACACTGATGGAGAGTAGAGGGAATTATCACGTTACTATGGCGAGGAAATGCATCAAGCGAAGCGGCATAATACTCACAGCAGAACCCGGATCCACTTGGATTCGGTTGACTTTGCTGGAGCCAATGTACCTGATAAAATATAGCGGTCGATCGTGGTTCGAATTCTTCGTCTGCATATCCTCTTTAGTGAAAGTAATGCAAGGAAGGTTCTTAGTCGCTATATTGCAGTGTTGACTCAACGGTTCTGGCTCTTCAGGCACCGGCTTGATTTGAGTCAGAAACACCTCTGAATTGGCCAAAGCTTCTTGCAAGGCCTCCCTGGTTTCCTTGGACAACCGCAGCAACTCATACAGCGTTATCCGTGCTGGAATGTTGGCTAGTTGAGCCATTATATCGAAGACTTGCGGAGTCTTCGAGCTTTCCGGTTTGTCTCTTCCAATCGGGCGGCTGAAACGAGACTGCTTCGGATTCTGCACCTCCTGGGGATTCTTCTCCTTCGATTTATGTTGTAGTGATACTCATTTCCGCTTCGGGTCGCAAAAACTTCTTGTTCTTCTTCAGAGAGCGGGAAAGCTATGATTCTTTCGTCATCTTCTCCTGGGATGTAGTGATACTCATTTCCGCTTCGGGTCGCAAAAACTTCTTGTTCTTCTTCAGAGAGCGGGAAAGCTATGATTCTTTCGTCATCTTCTCCTGGGATAGCAGAGACTCCGCAGCAAGACTTTTCTTTCTCTTTGGACTTCTTCTTGGATGACGATCCAACCCATTGTTCATCTTTAATCAGATCGGGGTGAACCCAGAGGATTTCGCCGTTTGGGGCTGTATGTGGCACAAGCCCTTTTTGGCGCTGTCCATACGGGTCATCGTTCACTGTCTTCATCCCTACTTTGGTGATGTGCTCTGGTTTGAACCATGTTGTGGGCACCGACCCAAAACTGATTGACACCGCGTTTGCTCCAACATTCTTGGACGGCTTCGGGGTGATAACGCCTACATCAATTAGCGCCTGGATCTTGTCCTTGAGGTGGTAGCACGACTTAGTTGGGTGATGGACCGCTCTATGGTATGCGCAATATTTCGGATCCGTCACCTTGTTTGCTCCTTCTTGATCCATGATCGCCGGCAGGTGGATCTTGTTGTTCTCCAGCAGGTATTTGAAAATGCCGGGAACTTCATCATCCTTGAAGGAGTACACTTTAGGAAACCTCGGCTCCGCAGATTTCTGCTTCTGAGGCCGTTGTTGCCATTGCCCCCGAGCTTGTTGTGGTGCTTGTTGCTGCTGGTGCTGTTGTTGAGGTTGCAATTGAAAGGTTTGATTAGCATCAACTGCATTAGCGTGTGCCTTACCTTTTCCTCGTGGGACAAAGTTCTGCTTTAGAGCACTTGTTGCCTGTTGGCCTCTCTCCGCCTTCTTCCTCTTGAGGAACTGCTCGGCTTGCTCTCCTCGGACTTTCAAATCCTTCCACGTCTTGGATGGCGCTGTCCCCATTGCTTCCAGCACGTCCAATGCGAGGTTGTTGTGGCAGGTCTAGAGGATGAATTCCTCGGAAGAGTGCCAACGAAGGACCGTACCATCAGAGGCTCATTACCAGAGATAACCCCCATGTGCGATTTGAAATAAATCAAATGTTGAGTAGGTGAACCCATCCCATTAAACGGCGTGAAGTTAATTAGATTGAACTTCACAGGATATGGGATCGATTCCCATTCTCTTGGGTATGGACAAGGAATGCCTGTTTTCTTCATCTCTTGAGCGGAAATCAATGTATTGATTTTGCTCTCGAGGTTTTAATCTTCAAGTTTTTACCTGCGTTTTCGCTAGCATTCTCGTTACCACCCCCTGCATTGACGAGAGGATTATTGGTATTATTGTAGGCGTATAAAACTGCCTATAGGTCCCTTAACACAGCTCGACGACACCGATTTGATAAACCGACCATCGAACAACGTATCCAAACACGACTGTCAGTCCACAACGCCGAAGCCAAGTGACACACAACGAAGCGGATAAATGAAGCGACGAGGTTAACGAATCGCACGCAAGCAACAAAATACATCCATTCGCGTGTGGAATCAAGCCAAGGGTTTGAAGAGTCAACGAGTCATCCAACCAAGGGCGGACTCGGACGAATCACGATCGAATCAAGATCAGTTTCGGACTCGAACTCAGAAGTGGATTTACTGTCAAATCAGGAATCAGATTTACTGCCAAATCAGGTCAACGAATCGAGTCCAGACAAATCAACCACAGAACCGAAAAACGGATACAATGAAGGAAAACAGCGGAAACCCAACACCTAGAGGGGCTCGGCCTAAACCGAGCCACCTCAAGGTGGCTCGGCCAAGAGCCGGCCACCTATAGGTGGCCGGCCCAGATCTGTGCGCGGGCACAGTTCAGATGGCCTATAAATAGGCCCCCATTGTTCAATTTCAAAGGTTGGATTTTTGGAGGCGAAGCCCTGCTGGATTCGAGAGCTCAGATCTAAAAAAGATTCAAGCTTTGGGACTTTTAAGATCTTGCTCATTCAGATCCGGTGCTCGGCGATCGTCATGCCCAAATGAAGGCAAGAGTTCGAGAGGAATCGGTCTCAGAATTACGCAGGCAATATACTCCGGATTCCAAGCTTGGTCTTTGATCCTGAGAACAAAGGCTACTATTTTCCTTGCGAAATAGTACCCTCGGAATATTATTTCGCTTAGCGATAGTAACCTCACTAGCTATTATTTCCTTGGCGAAAAATACCGCGTCATACTGCGTAGATCGACCGGATCTAGATTTCGCTGGTGGTCAAGATAAACCCCGGCGCAGGGGAATCCCATGCAAGCGACGCGACTCCGCAAAACAGGAGCTCGTGATTTGTTCGACAACAAAGGATAAAAAGTTGTAATGTTTTCCCCTTTCTTTATTTGATTTCATTGTAACCGATCTTATAAAAAGACCGGATTCTTTGTAACTCAAAAAGCTGTTATCGTAGAGATGACAATGGAATCAATAAAGAAAGACACGATTTTTCCCGCGAACAATCTGGTGACCACAGTGGGAGCCGCCGATCTCGCTGCCGAGATCGGAGCGTCGCAGCCGCGGATCTCAATCCCGGTCGTGGAGGAGGTCGAATACGAGTTTGACCAGCAGAAGTTCGAGGAATACTTGTCGTCCTCGTCCGGATCAACCTCCCCCCGCAAGTCCAAGAAGCTCTCCTCCAGGAGAAAAACTCGTTGGTTTGAAGACGTTGAAAACACCAACGAAGATCTCACCCCGCTGGATGCCAAAGCCGTATCGGGTGAGATTCCTCCAATTCTCAACCAGGTCGGAGCTGCTCTGACAGACCCTTATGCCGCAGAGGGCGTGGTGACTCTCTCGAAGAGAGCCCGCCAAAGGCAACGTCAACGCCTTGCGAAACAGTTCGCAAAGGCCATGGAGTCCGTTGACAGGATCCGCTACAACGCGGATCTAAAGAACAAGAGAGGCAAACAGCCTCAACAACTGAAGAATGGCAGCTCCTCCAAGCCGCCAACAAACGAATGGATCCGGGTCAAATGGAACCGTTCGACACTTGAAGAGCGGATTCACAAACACCGCGCGTTACTCGCACAAGCAAAAACTCTTGTGCAGGAGGCCAAGAAATTGGAGGGAGAAAGAGTGGCCAAAAAGCCATCACCAACCTGCCAAGTATGGAGGCCGAAGCAGCCTCCAACAAAAGTTCAACCATCGGCGAATCAACCCAAGCCGCCGATGATTCCAGTAATTACTCCGGGAGATCACGCAGAATCATCCTAGAAGAAGAAGCCAGTTTTGGAGCGCCTCGGTCCACTTCCCGATGAGCAAGGCAAGGCTCCAGTTCAAGGACGCTTGGGCCCACTAAGAAAACCCCGAACGAATCAACATGATGGGGGTCGCCGTAACCCTCAACATGACAAAGAAGTCATGGCACCCAAGCGCAATACTTTGCGCATCGAAGTTCAGGAGCCCGTTGAGAATTCACACCCACAAAGGCGCGTATCGAGGCGCGTGACTCTCGAAAGTCCGAAGAAGGTAATTCACTCTCAGAAGGAAACGTTATCGTCTGATGATGATTGCGTTATACCTGAGAAATCATGCCAACACACGATAGGTTGCTCCGACTTTCAAACGAAAGAGCTATACTATCGTGCTGGGGGTATGAGCAAAGCCAGAAAGAGGAGTCCTCGAAGGCTGGAAACTCAGTACCCTTGTTCAAAGCTCATTCGGGCGGTACTGTCTGAGTGCAACTGCATCAAGGCAGTCCCCGAGAGAATTTTAGTGTTCGAAAGGCTTAGTACCGAAGCGCCAAAACCAAGGCATAGGCATTTCCGACAAAGAAGAACAGTGGTTGAAGATGGAGAATTTCCGAGGGTCACCACTAACATGACCACCAGAGGGACATCGGCACGGGATAATCTCGAGTCAATTCTGAAAGCATCCCAGCGTATAACCCGTCTGCAGTCTGGAGCCATCAAACGAAAGACTTACGGTAGGGTTCGGACAAGAGCAACAAATCCAGGCGTTCAGGAACCAACAAGGTGAACCAAGTCACCGTAATCAGGTTGTTCAGGAAGAAGAGCACACGGATAGGGATGGAGCTCACAATGCCAATAACCCTCCCGTCAATGCAGGGGGTGGTAACGAGGATGCCAACGAAGATACAAGTGAAGACTTGAAGATCAAAGATCTCGAGAGCAAAATCAACACATTGATCTCCGCTCAAGAGACGAAGAAAACAGGCATTCCCTGTCCATACCCAAGAGAGTGGGAATCGATCCCCTATCCGGCGAAGTTCAGTTTAATCAACTTCACGCCGTTCGATGGGAAGGGTTCCCCCACTCAGCATTTGATTTATTTCAAATCGCACCTGGGTATTATTTCCGGCAATGAGCCTCTGATGGTGCGGTCATTCGTCGGCACTCTTCGCGGAGCCGCCTTCGATTGGTATCGCCGTCTCAAGCCAGGTAGCGTGAACAGCTGGGACGATACGGAGACTATGTTCCTCACTAATTTCTTCGACGACGACACCGAGATATCTATCGGATCATTGCTCGATGAGAAGCAGAAGGACGGGGAGTTAGTCGACACCTTCGTCAAAAGGTTCCGGAACAAGGCTATGAACTGCTTGGACCCGATCACTGAGGAATTCATTATTCAGACCTGCCATAATAATCTGTCCTTGGACGTGTTGGAAGCAATGGGGACAGCACCGTCCAAAACGTGGAAGGATCTGAAGGTCCGAGGGGAGCAGGCTAAGCGATTCCTTAGGAGAAAAAAGGCGGAGAGAGGCCAACAGGCGACAAATGCTCCAGCATAGAATTTCAACCCAAGGAGGAAAGGTAAGGCACATGCTAATGCAGTTGATGCTAATCAAACTTTCCAATTGCAACCTCAGCAACAGCAGCAACAAAGAGCGCCATAACAATCGCAGCCGCAATGGCAACAACGGTTTCAGAAGCAAAGAGCGGAGCCAAGATTTCCTAAGGTGTACTCCTTCAAAGATGACGAGGTGCCCAGCATCTTCAAGTACCTGTTGGAGAACAACAAAATCCAACTGCCGGCGATCGTGGATCAAGAGGGGGCTAGCAAAGTGACGGATCCGAAGTATTGCGCATACCACAGAGCAGTCCATCACCCTACCAAATCGTGCTACCACCTCAAGGACAAGATCCAGGCGCTAATTGATGTAGGCGTCATAACCCCGAAGCCGTCCAAGAATGTCGGAGCAAATGCGTGTAGGCATATAAAATTGCTTATAGGTCTCTTAGCACAGCTCGACACAAACCGACGAACCAACGAGGCGACGAATCGCACGCAAGCAACGGAATAAATCCACTCGCGTTCGGAATCAAGCCAAGTGTTGAAGAGTCAACGAGTGATCCAACCAAAGACAAACTCGGACGAATCACGATCGAATCAAGATCAGTTTCGGACTCGAACTTAGAAGCAGATTTACTGTCAAATTAGATCAACCAAATCAGAATCTAAGTCAACCGAATCACGGACAGAACCGAGAAACGGATACAGCGCAAAACGACGGAAAACAGCAAACCCAGAGGGGCTCGGCCAAAACCGAGCCGCCTCAAGGTGGCTCGGCCAAAGCCGAGCCACCTTGAGGTGGATCGGTGGCCTTAGATCTCGAGATCCGAGCGATTATTCCCTTGGTGGATTAATCCCTCCCGGCTATTATTCCCTTCGTGGAATAATACCCGCATACTCGTGTAGATCCGACCGGATCTAGATCGCGCGGTGGTCCACGGATTAACCCCGGCGCAGGCAAAGAACCCACCAAAGCGAGCGACCGCAAAACAGGAGCTCGTGATTTGTTCACAGAGGAGAGTTGTAATTTTTCTTTATTTTCTTTGATTTAGTTGTAACCGGATCTATAAAAGACCGGATCTTTGTAACCCAAGATGACAATCATATCAATGAAAAAGATGACAGTTTTCCCCGCGAACAATCTGGCGACCACAGTGGGAGCCGCCGATCTCGCTGCCGAGATCGTAACGTCGCAGCCGCGGATCTCAATCCCGGTCATAGAGGAGGTCGAGTATGAGTTCGACCAAGCCAAGTTCGAGGAGTACGTGTCCTCGTCCGGCTCTATCTCCCCCCGCAAGTCCAAGAAGTTCTCCTCCGGGAGAAAAGCTCGTTGGTTTGAAGCTGCTCGGGAAGCCCACGAAGCTCTCAACCCAACTGACGCCGAAGTTGCGTCAAATGAAGTTCCACCGACCTCCAATCAGGTCAACCCAACTCCCGCCAACGCCTCCACTGTTGAAGGCGTTGTGACTCTCTCAAAGAGAGCCTGCCAGAGGCGTCGTCAACGCCTTGCGCAGCAACTCGCCAAGGCGATGGAGTCTACAGACGGATTCCGCTACAACGCGGATCTGAAGAACAGAAGAGGCAAACAGCCTCAACCACCAATGAACGGCGACTCCTCCAAGCCGCCAAAGAACGAATGGGTCCGCGTCAAACGGAACCGTTCGACGCTTGAGGAGCGCATCCGCAAACGCCGCGCGATGTCAGCACAGGCATGGGCTAAAGTCCAGGAAGCCCGTAGAAGACTCCAAAAGGAGGTGACGAAGAAGCCACCACCAACCGGCCAAGTCTGGAAGCCAAAGTCTGAAGTGGCGACTCAGGCCAAAAAGCAACCATCGCAGCCTTCTAAGCAAGGTCAAACTCCGGCGCATCAACCAAAGTCGCCGTTAATTCCTATGGCTACTCCGGGAGATCATGCAGAATCATCCCGAAGGAGGAAGCCAGTTTTGGAGCGCCTCGGTCCAGTTCCCGACGAGAGAGGAAAAGTTCCAGTTCACGAGCATTTGGGCCCAATGAAGAAGCTCAGAACGACTCAACACGTTGGGGGTCACTGTCACCTCCAGTATGACAAAGAGCTCAAGGCAACTGCGCGCACCAATTTGCGCATCGAAGTCCAAGAGCACACTGAAGACTCGCGCCCACAAAGGCACGTTTCGAGGCGTGTAACTTTTGAAAGCCCAAAAAAGGCGATCCAACCTCAGATAGAAACATTATCATCTGATAGTGATAGTGTTATACCTGAGAAGTCGTGCCCACACACGATAGGTTACTCCGACTGTCAAACGGACGAGCTATACTATCGTGCTAGGGGTACGAGCAAAGCCAGAAAGAGAAGTCCTCGAAGGCTAGAAACTCAGTGTCCTTGTTCAAAGCTCATTCGGGCGGTACTGTCTGAGTGCAACTGCATCAAGGCAGTCACCGAAAGAGTTTCGGTGTTCGAAAGGCTTAGTACCGAAGCGCCAAAACCAAGGCATAGGCGTTTCCAGCAAAGAAGAACAATGGTTGAAGGTAGAGAATTTCCGAAGGTCACCACCAATATGACCAGCAGAGGGGCATCGGCACGGGATGATCTCGAGTCGATCCTGAAAGCATCCCGGCCTAGAACTCGCCTGCAGTCCGGAGCCATTGCTGTTCGCGGGGAAAACTGTTTTCTTTTTCATTGAAATAATTGTCATCTTGGATTACAAAGATCCGGTCTTTTATAGATCCGGTTACAACTAAATCAAAGAAAAAAAAGTAAAAATTCGCTTTTGTGGGTTCTTTGCCAACGCCGGGGTTAATCCGTGGACCACCGCGCGATCTAGATCCGGTCGGATCTACACGATTATACGGGTATTATTCCACGAAGGGAATAATAGCCGGGTAGGATTGATTCACCAAGGAAACAATCGTCCAAATCTCGGGATCTAAGACCAAGCTTAGATCCGGAGTGTGATCTCGTGTAGATCTCAGATCTGTTCTTTCTTCCTCTCGAAATCCTGCCTTTTCTGATGTGGATGCTCGCCGAGGATCAGATCCGAATGTGCAAGTCTTCAGGTCTTCAAAGCTCCGAGTTCACTCTTCAAAGATAAAATAGTCCAGATTAACATGGGTGATGAAGCTAACCCAAAGCCTATATTCATCAGCGACAGTCTTCCCCCAGATGAGAAGGAGGAATTGATTGCTCTCATCAGGGAATATATCGACGTCTTCGCATGGAATTATGAAGACATGCCAGGGCTCGACCCCAATGTCGCAATGCACCGCCTCGATATCAAGCCGGATGCCAAACCTGTCAAGCAACAGCAAAGACGGTTTCGTCCGCAGATTATGGAAGCCATTGAGGCAGAGGTTAAGAAGTTGATCGAATCAGGATTTATCCGAGAGGAACAACATCCAGACTGGTTAGCCAACATCGTTCCCGTCATGAAGAAGAATGGCAAAATCAGGATTTGCATCGACTTCAGGAACCTGAATGAAGCATGTCCGAAAGACGATTTCCCTCTCCCGATCACGGATGTCATTATCGACAATACATGTGGATTTGAGAGGATGTCCTTCATGGATGGATTTTCGGGATATAACCAGATCAAGATGCATCCAGAGGATGAGAAGCATACGGCGTTTAGAACACCCCTCGGCGTTTTCTGCTATACGGTGATGCCTTTCGGCCTGAAGAATGCCGGTGCCACATACCAGCGAGCGATGACTAAGATTTTCCAAGAACATCTCAGGAAAACAGTCGAATGTTACGTTGATGATTTGGTTGTGAAAAGCCGCAACAAGGAAGATCACATCAAGGATTTGAAGACAATGTTCGATCTCATGAGGAGTCATCAGTTGAAGATGAACCCCACTAAATCATTTCTTGGAATGTCCAGCGGAAAATTTCTTGGGTTCGTCGTCACCACTAAGGGTATACATATCGATCCTGATAAGGTGAAGGCGATACATGAATTGCAGCCCCCGAGGA
Source organism: Asparagus officinalis (assembly GCF_001876935.1). Taxonomy (NCBI): domain Eukaryota; kingdom Viridiplantae; phylum Streptophyta; class Magnoliopsida; order Asparagales; family Asparagaceae; genus Asparagus; species Asparagus officinalis. Next base: position 47,454,892 of record NC_033803.1, on the reverse strand, counting down.
ATCTGAGAGAACTCAGAGGATTGCAAGGGCGTTTAGCTTATATCCGGCGTTTCATCTCAAATCTTTCTGGGAAGTGCCAACCGTTCTCTAAGCTGAACAAGAAAGGAGTATCATTCATCTGGGATGATGCCTGCCAAAAAGCGTTCGAAGATATCAAAACATATCTGGCGAACCCTCCTGTTCTCGTTGCACCGAAATCTGGTAAACCGTTCTTGATTTATCTCAAGGCGATGAACCACTCGATAAGTGCCTTACTAGCGCAAGACGATGATAACGGTCACGAACAGGCAGTTTATTACCTCAGTCGGACCTTGGTAGGCGCTGAGTCTCGATATCCGATGATTGAGAAAGAATGCCTTGCATTGGTATTTGCGATGCAAAAGATGCGGCATTACCTAGTGGGACAGACGATCTACGTTATCTCCAACGTTAATCCAGTACGGGTGTTTATGACGCAACCGGCCTCTATGAATTGGCGTCTAGCGAAGTGGGCCCTTCTCTTGTCCCAATACGATTTGCACTTCAAGCAGCAGAAGTCGATAAAAGGACAGGCGATTTGTGACCTTTTGGCGGCAAACCCGACCACAGATACGGCAGAAGTATATGATGACTTGCCGGATGAAACCCACGAGGTTAACACCACATCACACCAACAAGTATGGCAATTATACTTCGATGGTGCCTCAAGGGCAGTTAATAGAGTAATAACCCCGGGATGTCCTACAGTTTCCTCTGGAGTTGGAGTCGTCTTAATCTCCCCTGGAAAGCACGTGATGCCTCGGGCTTATTCGTTGACTAGTCCGTGCTCCAATAATGTTGCCGAATACAACGCGCTTCTCATTGGACTCAGTTTCGCCAAAGAGCTGGGGGTCGAATATCTCGAAGCTTTTGGAGATTCGCAATTGATAGTCAACCAAGTTCGCGGTGAGTATGAAGTCAGGAATCAAGACCTGATCCCGTACCACCAGGAAGCCATCAAAATGGCAGAATCTTTCGAAGAATTCTTTATTGAATACATCCCTCGTCTCCAGAACGCTTATGCAGACGCACTGGCGGCACTAGCAGTATCACTGGCACAGCCTCCCGAAGCTGAGCTGTTAGTCACAGTACGGACGCATCAACTCTGCGTACCCATATACAGTACGGAGATTGAAGAAGAAGAGGATAGAAACGTGAACGCCAAAGAGGTGAATTCAACTCAAATTGGGTCTGAGTCCCGAGATTGGCGTTTTCCTATCATCGACTACGTCCAATATGGTATCTTGCCAGAGGATGTAAAAGAAAAGGAATCAATCCGCCGAAGAGCTCCAAGATTCTTCTATAATACTGAAACCCATACATTATACCGTAGAGGGTACGACGGTCTTTTACTCCGATGCCTTTCGAACAGAGAAGCAAAGGAAGTTCTTAAGGAAGCACACGAAGGAGAATGTGGTGCGCATCAGCCCGGTCCTAAACTGTATGATCGCATCAGGAGGATGGGATATTTCTGGCCAACGATGGTTCGTGACGCAATCGAATACGCACGAGAATGCCACGCTTGCCAGATACATGCGAATTATATGCATCAACCGCCAGAGCAGTTGCACACGTCAACCACGTCTTGGCCGTTCGAGACTTGGGGCATGGACATAGTCGGTCCTATTTTTCCCCCTTCAGTCAAAGGTGATCGGTTCATCCTCGCGATCACAGATTATTTCTCAAAGTGGGCTGAAGCGATTCCGCTTAGAGAAGTGAAGACGAACAACGTCATCAATTTCATCAAGCATCATGTCATTTACCGACACGGCGTGCCAAGAAGGATCATTCATGACAACGGTCCACAGTTCATAAGCAATGCCTTCGTCAGATTCTGCGACAAGTTCAAAATCGAAGATGTTTCGTCGACAGCTTACTATCCCGCTGCGAACGGATTAGCTGAAGCGTTTAACAAGACGATCATTAAGATCCTGTCCAAGCTCGTGAAGACCAATAAACGAGACTGGGACGATAAACTCGGTGAAGCACTCTGGGCTTATCGCACCACCATACGCACGCCTACGGGAGCTACCCCGTATTCGCTGGTATACGGATGTGAAGCTGTGCTACCGCTGGAAATTCAGATTCCGTCCCTTCGGATCGCCCTCGCAACGGAGATGACGACGGAGGAACAACATCAGAAGCGTCTCGAAGAGCTCGAGAGGCTGGATGAAAAGCGTTTGGAGGCTCAACAACACATCGAGTTTTACCAAGCCAGGATGTCAAGGGCTTTTAACAAAAGAGTCCGACAGAGAAGCTTCAAGGAAGGAGATCTGGTCCTCGCTGCTCGCCGACCAATAATTCTCACCTCCAAGAAGAAAGGTAAATTCGAACCCAAATGGGAAGGACCGTTTGTAATAGACACAGTCTATTCAAACGGCGCATATCGCCTGATTACTCAAGAGGGCGCCAGGCAATTAATGCCAATAAATGGGAAGTTCCTGAAAAAGTACTATCCCTAGTACATTCAGGATAACCCATTTACCGGGAAGTTCCTTGAAGAATATTACACTTAATATTCTAGAGGATAACCCAAAATCATTGTCTCCACCAAAATCCCTCACTGATCAATTTCAATTGACAGTGAGTCCACCAAAAATATCTTTCTGGCCCTCTTGACTCTTTCCATGAACAAGAGGTCCACTTTCAGTTTAGAGTCCCCTTTCGATAAATGAAAGAACTCCTTTCTTTTCTCTTTGGTTAAGCCTTCTCATGGTTATAACCTAAGTTGAAATTTCATTTCGATAAACGAAAAACTCATCTTCCGAAAGGCAGGTTTATCTAGATTTTCCAGATTCTCGGAGTGGAGATCCCACTTCTAGTTTCTTTTGCGCTGGAAATAGAATATAAAATTCTTCCTTTCCAGAATCAGGGAATAGAATATAAAATTCTTTCTTCCTTGTTTTCGGGTTTGCCTTCACCCTAAAAGAAGACCGGGAAATAGAATATAAAATTCTTCCTTTCCCGCACTGATCTTTTCCAAAATTTATCAATCTAGGATTCATCCTAGGAAGTTTATCCCGAATCCTAAGCAGGGATAAGTCTGCGCCTAACACGCGCTGCCAGTTTAGTCTTTTTCTGCAGAAAAAGACACCAGAGTCTGATTCTGGGGTATTTTATCCTGAAACCTAAGCAAGGATAAGTCTGCGCTTAACCCGCGCTGCCGGTTAGTTCTTAACCGTCAAAAAGAATACCCGTTCACATATTCAACATTGTGGCAGGTTGTTATTAATGACACCGAAATCCATGCCTTACACGCATGGGGAATTTGATCCTGAATCCTAAGAAAGGATATGCCGACGCCTAACACGCGCCGCCCGTTTAGTCTTTCTCCGTGGAAAAAGATACCAGAGTTCGATTATGGGGTATTTTATCCCGAAGCCTAAGTAGGGATAAATCAGCGTCTAATACACGTTGTCGGTAGTCTATTCTCGTAAGAAAGACGAAGTCTACGTATTCAATATCGTAGCACTAAGAGCGTTAATTCTCTTAGCACAACGTCACATGTGGAACGGATTTAGATAATTCGCATGCTAGCCCGACTCAAACAGTAATCGGTAAAGGCTAATCAAATCTGTTGAAGGCTGGGGGTTAGTCAAAAATCCTAAAGTCAACACCTAACACGTATCGCCGGGTAGCCTATTCCCGTAATAATGGCGAAGTCT
>NC_033803.1:47444236-47450209 GCF_001876935.1 Asparagus officinalis | reverse complement strand
TTTTTTTTTTTTTTAATTTTTATATAGTTAGTATATATAACGGCCCGTCACATATTTCAACATTTGTTGGCAGTTGTTATTAATTAACACCAACCTCGCATGCTCACACGCATGGGGAATTTCTCTGAATCTAAGAAAGGATAATGTCGACACGCTTAAACACGTGTCGCCGGTTTATGTCTTTTACGCGATTGAAAAAGATCAGCAAGAATACCAGCTGGGGTTTTTTATCTGCCGAAGGCCTAAGTATTGGTGATAGTCAACGTCCTATACACGTTGGCTGGGTAGCCTATTCCGGCATAACATATGGTAATGCCTATGTATTTCAAAATCATAAGGCCAAAGTCTAAGAAGATATTCACGATCTCTAGCACAACGTTATCATGGCGGACGGATTTCGTCAATCCGCATTGCTAGCCGACTCAATAGCAGGTAAGTTCGGTTAATATGGCTAATCAATCTCGTTTAAAGGCTTGTGGGGTTAGCCAAAAATTCCTAAAGTCAAACGCTAAACACGTCGTCGCCGGGTGTCTATTCCCCAGTGAGAAATGACGAATGTCTAATCGTATTTCCGAGAGTCGTGCATCAAGTCTAAAGGGAGTTCATTCCTTTAGCACATACTGTCACAGTGCGGAACGGACTTAAGACAATCGCGCATGTAGAAGCCGATTCAAACGGTACATCGGTATAGAAGGCATCGAGTCAAATTCACGTTGAGGGCTGAGGATTTGCCAATCCTATAGTCAATCGTCTGATTACACGTTGTCTGTTTATTCCTTTCATCAGGAGGAAAGACGAAGTCTACGTATTAATATCGTAGGCACTAAAAGAGTTACTCTTTTAGCATAACGTCAGCATGCGGAACGGACTAAAACAATCCGGCATGGCTTAGCCGACTCAAACGGTAGTCGGTAATGGCGCATCAAACCGCGTTGATGGCTGGATTTCCTAAATAAATCCATAAATACGGAGTCCACTGACGCAATCAGCTCATAGTTGGTCTCGGACGTTTGAGCATCGCCCAGGCGATCATTCAAAACCCTAAGGTTAACGCCGGACACGCATAATCCCTTAAGGTCAACGGGCCAGTCAACGCGTTGCAGATGCAAGCAGTCAATCGTACGAGTCCAAACTAAGGTCAACGCCCGGACAACCGTAACCTAGGTCAACGGCCAGTCAATGCGTTGCGATGCAAATAATCAACGTACGATCGTCAAAAAAACCCTATGTCACGGCCGGACAAAACGCGTAACCCTAGGTCAACGCCTATTCATAATGCGTTGCAATGAAAGAATGCAATACTTCGAAAAGTATACGAGTATATAACTGTTTCTTATACTCCTGAAAGTATATCGAGTATAAACTGATTCTTACTACTGCCGAAGTATACGAGTATAAACTGGCTTCTTATTACTCCAATAAGGTATAGCGAGTATAAACTATTCCTATTTTTGTTGAGAAGTTTCTGGAGAATATTTTTCTAACCATTATTCTTAAGAATAACTCAACAACACTGCGGCCGTGACAACGGCGTCACAAATAATAAGACTTCAAGCCAGCAATCGATGGTTTTAGTCTTATACGAGGCTAAAGATTGAAAATCAGAGAATCGACTCCAAGGTTCAAATCGCGAGCAATACGGTCAGACAATTAAATGCAGCAGCAAGTAACGCCTTACATGAACATTCGACAAAGCACACGACCTAGCCTGAGGATTGTAAGATATCAAGAACAGTAACCATTCCAAGGTCCCGTTACACTGAACTGAAGGTGGGGACAATCATATTCCGCAAAGTATTCAGACCTCTTCTCATAAAAGAAGCGAGACTGAAATTACTTTTGGAGGGGGTACTGTAGGCATATAAATTGGCTTAATATGGTCCGCTTAGCACAGCTCGGCACATAACCGACGAACCATACCGATGGGCGACGAGAAGTCGACGAATCGCACGGCAAAGCACCGGAATACATCCGTTCACATTTGGAATCAAAAGTGCTCAAGTGGTTAAAGAGTCACGAGTGATCCAACCAAGACAAACTCGGACGATATCACGAATCGAATAAGATCATGTTTCGGACTCAGTATACTCAAGAAGCGGATTTACTGCCTAATCAGGATTCAGATTTTACTGCCACATCAGGAATCGGATTTACTGTGGGCCTAATCAGGTATCGCAGATTTACTGCGCAATAATCAGGAATGGCAGATTTACTGCCTAATGCAGGATCGCAGATTTACTGCCTTAATCAGGATCCAGATTGTACTAGGCCTAAACATTAGGAATTCAGATTTAGGTAGCCTAATCAGGATCGCATATTTACTGGCGAATCAGGAATCAGAATTTACTGTCTAATATCAGGATCCAGTTTACTGCCAAAATCTCAGGAATCAGATTAACTTAGCCGCCAAAGATCGGATTTAATATCAATCCGAATGCACGAGACCTGGAAAAACGCGTGCAAAAACACAGACACCCTGAGACCAGAGGTGCCGCCAGTTGTCATTTCGGCGGCTCACCCAGAGGTGTTCCGACAGTTGTCAATTTCGGCGGCACCTGCGAGGTGGCCGACAGTTGTCATTTCACGGGCCACGCGCTAGCAGGTGGCGCGACAGTTCACTTTCGCGGCCACCAGAGTGGGCCCGACATAGTTGTTCATTTTCGGGCGCCACGCCGGAGGTGGCCGCCAGTTGTCATTTCGGCCACCCAGAGGTGGCCGACAGTTGTCATTTCGCGGTCCACTCCAGAGGTGGCCGACAGTTGTCATTTTCGCATGCCGACCCAGAAGGTGGCCCGACAGTTGTCATTTCGCGGCACAGTAAAGGGAGCCTATAAAATAGGGCCCCTTGGTTCATTGTTGAGGGGTTGGAAAATTTTGAGAGGCGAAGCCCTCTGGATTGGAGACGTGCGAACTTAAAAAGAAATTGGAACTTTGGACTTCGGCTCACTCTGCTCAGATCTGGTGCTGGCCGGCGATCAATCAATCGTCAATAAGGCAGGTGTTCGAGGAGATCAGATCGTTCAGATCTAGAACGCAGGCATACTCCGATCTAAGCTCGTTTTTATCCGAGACTTGGACGATTGTTTTCGTTGGTGAAACAATCTCCCCCGTCTATTATTTCCCTGAGTGAAATAATACCGTTCGTACTGCGTAGAATCCGACGCGATCTACGATGCTCGCGGTGGTCCACGGCAAACACCCGCGCCGCAGGCAAAAGAACCACCAGCGAGCGACCGCAAAACAGGAGCTCGCGATGCGTTCGACACAAAAGGAGAAAAGTTGTAATCTTCTTTATTTTGATTGATTTTCGTTTGTACCACGCAATTCTTATAAAAAAGACCGGATGCTTTTGAACTCAAAAAGTTGTAACTCAAGATGACAATGGAATCAATAACAAAGAAAGACACGAATTTTCCAGCGAACAATGCTTATCTTGAGTTATTTGATAGGTTATGCTTATGAATTCTAGAATTACGATCTTGTTGTTGTTCTTGTCATGAATCTTAATTTTTCTTAGATGATAATTTGATAGGTTATACTTTCCTTAAATGGTTTGATAGTCTATGCTTAATAAATCTAAAGTGAAATATGATAAAAAGAGAATAGTTCTTATGTTGTAATTGAGATTAGATAGTGGATTCAATTCTAGATTCCTTATATCTTTAATTGAATCCTCCATCTTTTCTTTCTTGATCTTTCCTTATTTCTTGATTTTCTCTTATTTGTTTCTTGATTTTTATTTCCTTTATTTTTCTTTCCTTATGATTTCATTTATTCTTTATCACATCCACTCTCAATCACCTATTATGCTTATTTACACATAATCACTCTCACTCCTCATATCTCTTCACAATCACATTTATCATCACTCCTAATTGTCACGCACACAACATAAGAACTGAATCTAATTTTCTCCTACAAACACCTTCCTCGTGGGATCGATAACTTTTTATACTATAACTTGATTAGTTGTGCATTTGCAACTTTTGGTACATATTTATGCCCCATCACCTATAGATACCCTCTCCAAAGTGTTTTAGTATTATTTTTTTATAGAAAAGCTTGAAATACTTTGGATGTGATAGGTCCAACCTTCAGTCGGTATGAAAGGACCTGTAATTGCTTCAGTTCTTGACTTCTTCAATTCTCAGTCTATTCAGTATTTTATTAAATAGATAAAAATTTTCCGGCTCTGCGTTTATCGGCTGACCGTTGTCGAAGTCTAGAATTAAAACTGGTGTGTTGATTTCTAATTTTAGCTCGTATTGTTGAGTCGACGTTGAACTGACTATCTTCATCGGGGATTCATATTTGAACTACGGCTGTATCCTTGGGATTATCTTGTGTTTCAAAGTTGATCTGAGTCTTGTTTTAGCAAAAATTGACGATGTGTTGACTACACGTTGACTATCGTTGACTTTGATTGCAACGCGTTGACCGGTGTTGACCTTCATTTGCAACAAGTTCAAAGTCCTTTGTGGAAACTTTAGCTGGAATTGATGTTCTCCCGGGCGTTCAAGTCACGAGACCAGCTGATGAAGCTGGTGCGTCAGTAACTATCATTCTTATAGAATTTTTGGCAAACCCTCAGTCATAAATGGGTTTGACGGGCCTTTACCGACTATCGTTTGAGTCGGGCTAGCATGTGGATTGTTTAAGTCCGTTCCGCAGGTGACATTATGCTAAAATAATAAACTCTCTTATACTTGATGCTATGATATTGAATATATAGACTTCGTCATTTGTCGTGGGAATAGACTACCTGGTAACGGGTGTTAGACGTAGACTTTAGGATTTTTGGCAAATCCTCAGCCATTAACGGTTTTGATATGCCTTTACCGATTACCGTTTTGAATCGGACTTGCATATGAATTATCTAAATCTATTTTACAAGTGACGTTGTGCAACGAGAATGAACTCTCTTAGACTTGGTGCTATAATATTGAATACACAGGCTTCATCTTTTTTATGGGAAAGACTAACCGGCAATACGTGTTAGGTGTAAACTTATCTCTATTCAAGGATTGAGATAACATCCCCCAGACGTGAATTCTGGCATTCTTTTAACAGAGAAAGGTTAACCGACAATGTGTGTTAGACGTTGACTTATCTCTACTTAGGATTCGAGATAAAATTCCACGTACATGTAAGGTACGGATTTTATCATTATTAATAACGGTCTGCCATTATATTGAATACGTGGGTTTTTATCTTTTTTATAGTAAAAGACTAATCGGCAACGCATGATAGGCGCTAACTTATCCCTACTTAGGATTTGGGATAAAATTCCCCGTGCGTGTTAAGCACAGATTTTGGTGTTATTGTTCGCGGTGAAAGTTGTTGCTTTCATTGAATTCATTGTACTCTCAAGTAATAGTTTATCGATTACAAAAGATCCGGTCTTTTTATAAGATCCGGTTACAACAAAATCAAAAGGAAATAAAAATTACAACTTTCCTTGTTTGTCGAACGAATCACGAGATCCTGTTTTGCGGTCTCTCGCTTTTGTGGGTTCTTCGCCTGCGCCGGGGTTAATCCGTGGAACACCGCGCGATCTAGATCCGATCGAATCTACACGGTATGACGGGTGTTATCTCACGAAGGAAATAACAGCCGGGGGTACTATTTCACCAAGGAAATAATAACCTTTAGTTCTCGGGATCAAAGGCCAAGCTTTGATCCGGAGGGAAACCGTGCAGATCTCAGATCTGATCTCTCTCGAACTCCTGCCTTATTTGGCGTGGATGATCGCCAAGAACCAGATCTGGAAGTCGAGTCTCCTCAAAGTTCTAAATCTTTAATCTTTTTAAGTTTTGAGCCTTCAATCCAGCAAAGCTTCGCCTCCAATAATTCCAACCTTTGAAAAATGAGCCCCCCCAGCCTATTTATAGGCACTCAGAACTGTGCCTTGGCACAGGTGGCTGAGGCATCGAGCCACCAAAAGGTGCCCGAGGCCCCGAGCCACCTAGAGGT
>NC_033803.1:47427963-47444226 GCF_001876935.1 Asparagus officinalis | reverse complement strand
GGGTGTTCGCCGTGTCGTCTGTTGTCCGTTTTTACGGCTTTGTGGTTTATCTGAGCTTCGTCGTTGATCTGAACTCTGATTTGGCAGTCCGGATCCTGATTTGGCAGTAAATCCGCCTCGGTGTTCGAGTTCGAATCCGTTCCACAGTTGGATGACTCGTTGACTCACCGATCCGTTAGCTTGATTCCGGACGCGAGTGGATTTATTCCGTTGTTTGCGTGCGATTCGTTAGCCTAGTCGCGTCGTTAATCCGCTTCGTCGCGTGTCACTTGGCTTCGGTGTTGTGGACTAACGATCGAGTTTAGATACATCACCAGATGGTTCGTTGATTTGTCATATCACCATGCCGAGCTGTGTTAAGGGACCTATAAGCAGTTTTATACGCCTACAGATACCCCCTCCAAAGTATTTCAGCCTCATTCTTTTATAGAAGAGTCTGGAATACTTTGGATATGATTGTCCCAACCTTCAGTCGGTGTAACGGGACTTTGGAATGGCTTCTATTCTTGATTCCTTCAATTCTCCAGGCTATTCGGTGCTTTGTCGAATGTCTGCAAGGGTTCCGGTGCTGCATTTATTGTCTGACCGTTGTCGGAATTTTGAACTTGAAGTCAATTCCTGATTTTCTGATTTTTAGCTCGTGTTTGTTGGTTCAACATAGAACTGACCATCGATTGTTGGCGTTGTGACACAGTTTATACTCATATGTCTGTCGGAGTGTTGTTGAGTTATCCTTAAGAATATTTTTAGAAAAATACTCTCCAGAAACTTCTCGACAAAAATAGGGAATAGTTTATACTCGTATACCTTATTGGAGTAGTAAGAAGCAGTTTATACTCGTATACTTTTCGGAGTATTGATTCTTTCATTGCAAAACGCATTGAATGGTGTTGACCTAGGGTTACGCGTTGACCGGCGTTGACCTTAGGGTTTTGAACGTCGTACGTTGACTTTTTGATCGCAACGCGTCGACTGGCGTTGACCTTAGGGTTTTGAATCGCCTGACATTGACTTTTGGTTGTAACGCGTTGACTGGCGTTGGCCTAGGGGTACGCGTTGACCGGCGTTAACCCTGGTGTTGACCTAGGGTTACGCGTTGACCGGCGTTAACCCTAGGGTTTCGAACGTCGTAGGATGCTCAAGTCACGAGACCAACTAATAAAGCTGATGCGTCAGTGACTCTCGTATTTATAGGATTTTTGGCAAACCCCCAGCCATCAACGGGTTTGATGAGCCTTTACCGACTACCGTTTGAGTCGGGCTAGCATGCGGATTGTCTAGATCTGTTCCGCATGTGACGTTGTGCTAAGAGAGTGAATTCTCTTAGACTCGGCGCTACGACTTCGAATACGTAGACTTCGCCCTTGTTACGGGAATAGGCTACCCGGCAACGTGTATTAGACGCTGACTTATCCCTACTTAGGCTTTGGGATCAAAGTCTCCAGAATCAAACTCTTGTGTCTTTTTTCTACGGAAAAAGACTAAACCGGCGACGCGTGTTAGGCACCGGCATATCCTTTCTTAGGATTCAGGATGAAATTCCCCATGCGTGTAAGGTATGGATTTTGGTTTTATTAATAACAACCTGCCACAATGTTGAATATGTGGACGGGTGTTCTTTTTAATGGTTAAGAACTAACCGGCAGCGCGGGTTAGGCACAGACTTATCCCTGCTTAGGTTTCAGGATAGGATACCCCAGAATCGAACTCTGGTGTCTTTTTGTACGGAGAAAGACTAAACCGGCAGCGCGTGTTAGGCGCAGACTTATCTCTGCTTAGGATTCGGGAAAAACTTCCTAGGATGAATCCTAAATTGATAAATTCTTGGAAAAGGTTGATGTGGGAAAGGAAGAATTTTATATTCTATTTCTCGGTCTTCTTTTAGGGAGAAGGCGAACCCGAAAACAAGGAAGGAAGAATTTTATATTCTATTCCTTGATTCTGGAAAGGAAGAATTTTATATTCTATTTCCAGTTGGAAAGGAGACTCGAGGTGGGATCTCCACCCCCAGAATCCGGAACGGTGAAACTAGGAGTGGGACCTCCATTCCGAGAATCGAAAGATTCGGATAATCCTAACTGTCAGAAGGTTTGATTACCGAACTAAAGGTGAATTTCTCGTTTATCGAGAGTGAATTGTTGTTTTGGTCCTAACTGTAGGAAGGTTTGACCAAGCGAGAATTTGAGGTGATCCTAACTGTTGTAAGGTTTGATCACTCGATTTGAAAGTGGACCTCTCGTTCATGGAAGGAATCGAGAGGAGATTTTGGCTGTGGTCCTAACTGTAGAAAGGTTTGACCAGGTGACAGATCAAAATTTAAGCATTATATCCGGACTCTAACTACGAAAGTATTGAGTGCACGAACCTAGCGGAAGTTTGAATGGATTGAACTTGATAGAATTTGGTGGTCCCACCGTCAATTAGTCTGATCGGTGGGGGATTTTGTGGTGGGAGACTGTAAGTCGTTAAACACCAATGAGAGTTCTGTGAGGGAAAATTGATCCAATATAGTGATCGAATCTCACCTCAGCAAAAGAGTGTTCGAAAATCATAGTAGGAGTTTAGTGTTCATCACTTTGTTCACATTGATCGGGTTATCCCTAAGAATATTAATGTTCTTTCGAGAACTTCCCGTTACATAAATCGTCCACCCCCAGCTTCCTCTACGGAACTGGTTCGGACATTATTCTCAGTTACCTGACCGGGTTATCCTTAAGAATATTAGCGTAATATTCTCCAGGAACTTCCCGTCAAAAGTGGGAAACAGTTTAGACTCATATACCTATTGGAGTATCAGGGAACAGTTGGAGTATTGCCGTTCTTATTTGACTTAATTGAGCGATATAACGCCGGCTTCAACCAAGGTTTGGATGCTATTCTTGAGAGCAAAGCAATCCTTGGTGGGATGAACGACCCTCCTGTGGTATGCACAATACTTTAGATCCGTCGTGTTATCAGCTTCCTCCTGATTTGTGATAGGTGGTACCTTGATCTTATTGCTTCCAAGGAGGGATTCGAAGATGGCTGGAACGTCTTCGTCCTTGAAGGAATACTCTTTTTTGAGTCTCGGGTCCGAAGTCTTTTGCTGCCTTCGGGATTGCTGTTGTGCCGTTTGATTAGCACCAACAGCAACTGCAGGTGCCTTGCCCTTACCACAAGAGGCGAAGTTCGAGTTCAGCGGATTAGCCGTCGGTCGGTTCCTCTCGGTCTTCTTCCTTCGGAGGAAGCGTTCGGCTTGTTCACCGCGCACCTTCAAGTCTTTCCAAGTGTCAGACGGTGCTGTTCCCATTGCTTCCAACACATCCAAAGAGAGGTTGTTGTGGCAAGTCTGGAGAATGAACTCCTCAGTGATCGGGTCCCGACAATTCATCGCCTTGTTCCGGAACCTTTTAACGAAGGTGTCGACTAACTCCCCGTCCTTCTGCTTCTCATCGAGCAATGATCCGATAGATATCTCGGTGTCATCGTCGAAGAAATTAGCGAGGAACTTTGTCTCCATGTCGTCCCAGCTATTCACGCTTCCTGGCTTGAGGCGGCGATACCAATCGAAGGCGGCTCCACGAAGAGTGCCAACGAAGGACCGTACCATCAGAGGCTCGTTACCAGAGATAACCCCTAGGTACGATTTGAAATAAATCACATGCTGAGTGGGTGAACCCTTCCCATCAAACGGCGTGAAGTTGATTAGACTGAACTTCGCTGGATAAGGGATTGATTCTCATTCTCTAGGGTAGGGACAAGGAATGCCCGTCTTCTTCATCTCTTGAGCGGAAATCAACGTATTGATTTTGCTCTCGAGATTTTTAATCTTCAAGCTTTCATCTGTGTTTTCGCTAGCATTCTCGTTACCACCCCCTGCATTGATGGGAGGATTATTAGCATTATGGGCTTCATTCGCACCTGTGTCCTCGTCTTCCAGATTAATCTGGTTACGACGACTTGGTTCGCCTTGCTGGTTTGTCAGTGCTTGGATTTGTTGGTCATGCATTTCTCTCATATTCTGCATGGCCATCTGCATTTCGAACCTGAAGCTCTCCTGTTGTTTAGTCATGGCTTCTTCGAGCATCTTGGCCACTTGTTCCACACTTATCATAAGTGCCTCGCGGGGTTGTCCCTCGCTGGATACCGTATTATCTGATGCGACCGCAGAGCCGACATCCGACTCTTTATCTTCTGAAGGTAATCTTATCCGAACCCTACCATAAGTTCCTCATTTGATGGCTCCAGACTGCAGACGGGTTATACGTCGGGATGCTTTCGGAATCGACTTGGGATTATCCCGTGTCGACGTCCCTTTGCTGGTCATATTCGTGGTGACCCTCGAAAATTCTCCATCTTCGACTACCCTTCTTCTTTGTCGGAAACGCCTAGGCCTTGGTTTTGGCGTTTCGGTACTGAGTCTTTCGAAGACCGAAACTCTTTCGGGGACCGTCTTGATGCAACTGCACTCAGACAATACCGCCCGATTAAGTTTGGAACATGGGCATTGAGTTTCTAGTCCTCGAGGACTCCTCTTCCTGGTTTTCCTCGTACCACCGACACGATAGTACAACTCGTCGGTTTGAAAGTCAGAGTAACCTATCGTGTGTTGGCACGATTTCTCAGGTATAACGTTATCGTCATCAGACGACAACGTTTCCTTCTGAGGGCGAACTACCTTCTTTGGGCTTTCAAGAGTCACGCGCCTCGAGACATGCCTTTTTGGGCGTGAGTTCTCAGCGGGCTCCTGGACTTCGATGCGCAAATTGGCGCGCGCAGCTACCTTGAACTCCTTGTCATGCTGAAGGTGACGGCGACCCCCAGCATGTTAAGTCGTTCGGGGCTTCTTCATCGGGCCCAAACGTTCTTGAACTGGAGCCTTGCCTCCTTCATCGGGAATTGGACCGAGGCGCTCCAAAACTGATCTCCTTCTTTGGGATGACTCCGCGGGATCTCCCGGAGAAGCTGTTAGACCCTAGAGGGGGGGTGATTAGGGTCTTATGCTAATCTAATCCGATTAAATGCCAATTAAAATTAATTAATACGTTATCCTAGCAAATATGAAATACAACAAGATATGTAAGCTAGGATAAGCAATATGAACAAACGAATATATCCTTTCAATGAGATATTACAAAGAGGGGTAAACAAATTAACTACAAATGTGATAGGGCAAAATGATCAACAAGCAATACACAATGGCGATGTAAGATATGAACATGAAAACAAGTGCGCCAATGCAAACACAAACAAAGGATATGTTTACGAGGTTCGGTCCCCACGACCTACGTCCCCGCTCCTCACCTCGAGGAGATCTCCACTATCACAACCGGGTTTTCTACGTTCACCCGAATAACGTTTACACCTCACACTCGGTTTTCTAGCTAACCGAAAACTTTACAATCAACACTCTTGCAATCACACTCTACACCCACTAAGTGTTGGAACTAGACGTGTCTCCCTCAAGTGTTAGGAACAACCTCTCGTCACCTCCCCCGCTCCTCTTGGGACGATCCCCGACTCTCGCCACACACTTCTCTCTTGGTGTACAAGTGTATTACAAAGTGTATCCTCACAATTAAGGCTCAATACAAAGTGTTTGTTCTCTACAATGGATGAGAACGAATTGTAAGCTCACTCTCTAAGATACACAATCTCACAACCCAATTATACTATGAATGTAAATACAATAAGCTCAAAAGGTTGTGTGTGAACAAAGAGATATAAATCAAAACTAAACTCAATGTAGTTCTAGCTTAATAACAATGATAATCAAATATATAAAAAAGCTAGAAATAGAGTTTAGAAAACTTCTCAATATATCAAGAGTGGAGGGAGAAGAGTTGGATGCCCAAACACCAATAGATGATCTCCTTAAGCTCTTAAACACATGAGTTTTGACATTTTAGCTAAACCATGTTTTGAAACAATACAAAATGATTTTATAGACTTAATAGAAGATGTAAACTAGTGTTATGAAGTCTATAAATAGTGAATATAGTATTTTATCAAAACACACATATAATACACTAAAACATGATTTCATGGAACTAAATAAAATTGATATTGATGAAATCATATAAATGTATTAAGTATGAAACAAAAATATGTTATATAAGTATGAAACTAAAATATGTTTTCTAATTATATTTAATTGTTTCGTAGTAAAACTTGAAAACTATCAAACCAAAACATATATGTATATATATAACTATATATATACATGGAAACCAATAAATGTGTGTGTGTGTGTATGATATTGAGCTTAGAGTATATAACACACATAATATAAAATCTAAAACTACATTACCCAAGGAATCTTGCGGATGAAGCTTGAACTCGATCTTTAACTTGAATTGCATAAGCTTCACCGACATTCCGCCAACCTCCTTTGGATATGATCGTTGAAGCTCTATTCCATCCATCCTCCAACTAAGTTGTTTGTCTACAATACATGGAAAAACACAAACACTAGACAAACAACATTAGTAGTAAATTGTTTGTAAATCATCATCAAAACAAGAAGGCCAACAATCTCCCCCTTTTTGATGATGACAAACAATTTACAAAAAGGATATATGCATGAAAGGAAATGAATATATAAATTATAATTCACTTGCATATAAACACGAAAAAATGTATACTCACAATATTTCTCCCCCTTTGACAACATCAAAAAGGGGATAAAAGAATTAAGAGAGCGAAAGCTCCCCCTATCAATAAGCATAGGTGAGTATAAAACAAGAAATACATAGGGATTGCTCCCCCTATCAAAATGCCATATAGAATATATGAAATGAATATCATGGCAAACATGTGTGAGCATGCATAAATAATATGCCAAAAATCACTCACATCCAAGAGATAATGAGAACACATAATGATACGTTACGATAAATAGGTGTCTCAAAAATACAAGCCTAAAACCATGTATAAAAAAAAATAGATTTATGAAATCAAAAGAGAGAAAACATGAGAATCATGCAAAAAGAGTTTTCGAAAATAGATTTATGAAATCAAAAGAGAGAAAACATGAGAATCATGCAAAAAGAGTTTTCGAATGAAAAAAAATCAACCAAATGAAATCATAAATCAAGAAAACATGAGAATCATGCAAAAAGAGTTTTCGAATGAAAAAAAATCAACCAAATGAAATCATAAATCAAAGTTTATATTCAAAAGCATAAAATCAAATCATCATTGATTTAGAAATCAAGAGAGGCAACTATATCTAGCTCTTGAGCTAGTATCAACCCATATAAACATTTTAGCACCCGGTAAACAAGATTTGGGAATAAACACCCAATAAATCCGGAGGGTTATATAAACATAGTCCTCTCATCAAAACAAACACTAATAATCATGAAAACAAAAGATTTTATCAATTATAAATTGTTTTCATATAAAAAGATTTCAAAGCATAATTTTCAAAACCAAGATAAAGAAGGATAAAAACATTAAAATTCTTAGTTTGAAAATCAAATTTGTTTTGGTACCCAAGAACTCTTGGTACCAAAAGATTTAGGGACATGACCCCTATCATTTAAGCTCAAAGCCCTAGGGTTATGAACCCTCTTAGGCACATATGGTGCACTAACATGGTCAAAACAATATTCATTCAAATGACCCTTCCGATTGCAATTTGGATTGCAATAGGTGCAATGAAGAGGGTTAAATGATTTGTATTGACCAAGTGGGCGTGCACAAGAATCATTTGCAAATAAAGATTTTCTTTTAAAATTATTTTGCAAATGAGAAACATTATTAAACAAATGTGGTTTACTTGAGAAATTTGGCAAGTTTGAATATTTATTCAAATCATAACAAAACTTCGCCAAATGGCCAAATCTACCACAAACATCACATTTAAACTTTTGTGGCTTAATAAAATCATTTGGCAAAGGTGAAGTCTTTTTCAAATCATAGCAAAATTTTGCCAAATGGCCAAAACGTCCACAAATATCACATTTAAACACATTTGCATGTTTATGATGTGCATGATAAGCATATGCATGTGTATGTGATGAGGAAGCTACATGAGATGCACAAGAAAGATTAATATTCTTATGTTTTTGTGCATCATAGCAAAATTTAGCTAGATGGCCTTTACGGCCGCAAATTGAACACTTATAAACTTTGCTATATATGTGTGCATGATGAGTAGATGATGATTTAGACTTGGCACACATATCCATAAGCTTCTTATGATTATTAATGCATATTTTCAAAGTTGAATCTAAAGATGAAATGCATTTTTTCATAAGATTCAAGTCTTCATTTTTTGGCACATATGCACCTTTAGAAGTAGAACATAAATAGTTATCTATAAAAGAAGCCGTATCATTTTGTATGTTCTTTACTTCTAACATGACATTATCTCTTTCATGAGTTAAACTAGCAACGTTTGAAGTTAAAGAAACATGATCCAATTTTAATTTTTCATTGTTTTCTTTAAGGATCACATTTTCATTAGAAATAGTTTCAAACTTAGATGCTAACAACTCATGATCGGATTTCAAAATTTCATGCTTGCTTTGTAAATTAATGAAATCATTTTGCAATTTGTTAAAGGCATGTAATAATTTTTCACTAGCACAAGCAAGTTCATCATTAGGTAAATCATTAATAGATTTGAACTCGCAAACCTCACTAGGGCTATCGCCTAGTGGCCGTGTGCATGATGCTCCACATGAACTTGAAGCGGGATCCTCCAAAGCTTGTCGGATCGCCTCCAAGTCTCCTTGATGTGCTTCTATAAATATCCATAAGGTGTAAGCACTATCAAAATGAACAAACTTGTTAGACATAGATGAGTTAAAAGCATTTAACAAATATTCTAACAAAATGTTGTTCATAGTAAACATGCGATGATCATTTTTATTCCACTTGGATTTCTCCAAAATGGGCACAATATAAGCATCATCTATAATTTCCCATAAATCAAAATGTTTAGATCTAACAAATAGTTTAAATCTAACACACCATTGGGCATAGGGGAAATTGTCTAATCTAGGAGCAACACTAGAATCATAGCCTAAACAAGATGCATCATTCATATTCATAATTTGTAAAAATATGCAAGCAAGATGCAAATGCAATCAAAACAAGATTAGCACAAAAAGATAACTTGGATCTTTAACTCAAGGCGATTAGACCTTAAATCAAAGAGCACCAAGCTCTGATACCAATTGTTAGACCCTAGAGGGGGGGTGATTAGGGTCTTATGCTAATCTAATCCGATTAAATGCCAATTAAAAATAATTAACAACTATATTCTTGCAAGATAGGTATACAATCTATTATGGGCAAGAATATGCAATATACACAAAGTGATATATCCTATATGATGAAATATATTATGAGTTATATGCAAGGATATGAAACTAAGGGTGATATAAACATAAATAAGATAAACAAGATAGTGGATAATATGAACTAAGAGCAAATGACAAAGGCGATATAAACAATAGGCATGAATGTAAAAGAACGCCAATGACAAACTCAAACACACGATATGATCACGGAGTTCGGACCTTCCGTCCTACGTCTCCGCTCCCCACTCCCGGGGAGAAATCCACTATCAACCGGGTTTTCTACGGTCGACCGAAAACAGATATGACAGAAACTGAAACCTGTTTTGCTGGTTTTAAAATGCTGTTTAAAAATATCAAATAAATTCCAAAAAATGTAAAACTTTGGGGAATGATTGTAGACATGATAATAAACATGCTACAATGACTGGTTTCGAAAAAGGACTTCCCAAATGAAAAATATCATCATTTTGCAAAATAGTCCAAAACACGAAAATGTAAACATGTGAATTTTGACATTTTGGCTAAACCAACTTTTGAAACTTTACAAAATGATTTTATAGACTTGAAGAAAGATGTAAACTATTGTTATGAAGTCTATAAACAATGAATGTAGTATTTTATCAAAATACACATATAATGCACTAAAACATGATTTCATTTAACTAACTAAAATTGATATTGATGAAATCATATATATGCATATGAGTATGAAACAAAAATATGTTTTCTAATTATATTCAATTGTTTCATAGTAAAACTTGAAAACTATCAAACCAAAACATATATGTATATATATAACTATATATATACAAAAACCAAAACGTGTATGTGTGTATATGATTGAGCTTAAAGTACTAACACACATAATATAAATTCCTAAACTAAATTACCCAAGCAATGATCTTGATCTTCAATAAGCTTGACTTGGTAATCTCGCGGATGAAGCTTGAACTTGGATCTTGAACTTTGAATAGCAAGGCTTCACCGACATTCCGCCAACCTCCTTTGGATATGATCGTTGAAGCTCTATTACATCCATCCTCCAACTAAGTTGTTTGTCTACAATACATGGAAAAACACAAATACTAGACAAATAATATTAGTAGTAAATTGTTTGTAAATCATCATCAAAACAAGAAGGCCAACAGAAGCTACTGGAATCACCGGCGACTTCGGTCGGTTCGCCGAAGGTTGAACTTGCTTCGAAGGCTGCAACGATTGTGCCTTAGCCTGAATCGCCACTTCAGATTTTGGCCTCCATACTTGGCGGGTTGGTGGCGGCTTCTTGGCCACTTCCTTCTGCAGTCTTCTACGGGTCTCTTGGACTTGAGCCCGTGCTTGCGCTGACATTGCGCGGCGCTTGCGAATGCGCTCCTCAAGTGTCGAACGATTCCGTTTGACACGGATCCATTCGTTCGTTGGCGGCTTGGGGGAGCTGCCATTCATCGGTGGTTGAGGCTGTTTACCTCTCCTGTTCTTCAGATCCGTGTTATAGCGGATTCCGTCGGTGGACTCCATCGCCTTTGAGAATTCTCGAGCTAAGCATTGGCGTCGCCTTTGGCGGGCTCTCTTCGAGAGAGTCACCACTCCTTTGGTGACGGAAGAATTGGCAGGAACAGGCTTGACCTGGTTGGAGGGTGGTGGAGCTTCACCCGACACAACTTTGGCGTCAATCGGGGTGAGATCCTCGTTGGTATTCTCAACTTCTTCGTACCAACGGACCTTTCTCCTGGAGGAGAACTTCTTGGACTTGCGGGGGGAGGTGGATTTGGCCTGGTCGAATTCATACTCGACCTCCTCCTCGACCAGGATTGAGATCCGCGGCTGCGACGCAACGATCTCAGCAGCGAGATCGGTGGCTCCCACTGTGGTCGCCAGATTGTTCGCGGTGAAAGTTGTTGCTTTCATTGAATTCATTGTACTCTCAAGTAATAGTTTATCGATTACAAAAGATCCGGTCTTTTTATAAGATCTGGTTATAACAAAATCAAAAGGAAATAAAAATTATAACTTTCCTTGTTTGTCGAACGAATCACGAGATCCTGTTTTGCGGTCTCTCGATTTTGTGGGTTCTTCGCCTGCGCCGGGGTTAATCCGTGGAACACCGCGCGATCTAGATCCGGTCGAATCTACATGGTATGACGAGTGTTATCTCACGAAGAAAATAACAGCCGGGGGTACTATTTCACCAAGGAAATAATAGCCTTTAGTTCTCGGGATCAAAGGCCAAGCTTTGATCCGGAGGGAAACCGTGCAGATCTCAGATCTGATCTCTCTCGAACTCCTATCTTATTTGGCGTGGATGATCGCCAAGAACCAGATCTGGAAGTCGAGTCTTCAAAGCTCTAAAAGTTCAAGTCCAATTCTCAATCCGGCAGAGTTTCGGCTCCAAAAGTTCCCACCTCTGAAACAATGAACCAACCCCTCTATTTATAGGCACTGAAAGCGGATCTGGGCTCAGATCTGGGCCCAGATCAGAGCTGGCTCGGCCAAGTGGCTCGGCCACTTGGGTGGCTTGGCCGGGATATCCCACATGGATGTGTTATGCATGATATCCCCATTTTGTTCTCCTTAGTGAGGCAATCGGGAAGAGCCGCTGGCTCGGTGGTGGCCGAGCCACCTTGGTGGCCGCCGAGCCACCACAAGGTGGCTCGGTGAGCCACCAAGGTGGCTCGGCCACCGAGCCATCTGAGTGGCTCGGTTTTGGCCGAGCTCTTCCCGGGTGTTCGCCGTGTCGTCCGTTGTCCGGTTTCGCGGCTTTGTGGTTTATCCGAGCTTCGTCATTGATCTGAACTCTGATTTGGCAGTCCGGATCCTAATTTGGCAGTAAATCCGCCTCGGTGTTCGAGTTCGAATCCGTTCCACAGTTGGATGACTCGTTGACTCACCGATCCGTTAGCTTGATTCCGGACGCGAGTGGATTTATTCCGTTGTTTGTATGCGGTTCGTTAGCCTCGTCGCCTCGTTAATCCGCTTCGTCGCGTGTCACTTGGCTTCGGTGTTGTGGACTAACGATCGAGTTTAGATACATCACCAGATGGTTCGTTGATTTGTCAAATCACCATGTCGAGCTGTGTTAAGGGACCTATAAGCAGTTTTATACGCCTACAGTTATTAATAACGGCCTGCCATGATGTTAAATACATGAGTTTTTTTTATGGTAAAAGACTAACCGGTAATGTGTGTTAGGCGTTGACTTATTCCTACTTAGGATTTTGGATAAAATTTCCTATGTGTGTAAGGCACGGATTTTGGCGTTATTAATAACGACATGCCATGATATTGATTACATAGCCTTTTGTCCTGTTTACAATAAAGGATTAACCGGCAACGTGTGTTAGGCATTGACTTATCCCTACTTAGGATTCAGGATAAAATTCTCCTTACGTGTAAGGTACGGATTTTGGTGTTGGAAGGTGGTGTCTTCTCTTGGGGCAAAGACGAACCCGTTACTGTAGAGGAAAAATTCCATATCCTATCTCCAGGTGTAACAGAAACTCAAAGTGGGATCTTCACTTCGAGAATCAAAAAATATTCAAATAACCCTATTTGTCGGAAGGTTTGATCACCTAATCTTAATGTGGATTTCTCGTTTATCGGGAGGGAACCCTAGTTTTGGCCCTAACTATAGGAATATTTAACCAAGTGGGAGGTTTAAGACGACCCTAACTATAGAAAAGTTTGATCGCTCGATTTGAACGTGGACCTCTCGTTCATGGAAGGAATCGAGAGGGGATTTTGGCTTTGGCCCTAACTGTTTAAATGTTTGATCAAATGGGAGTGGAGGTATAAATAATAGTAAGAGTGTTGACTTGTACAAATTACTCAGTGGGGGGTTTTTGGTGTCAAGTGGCTAGGGCTTAACACGAAGGGGTTTGATAATCGCCATGGATTAGCGATTAAAAATTTTGGATATCGTGTCAGGACTTCAATAGCAAGAGTGTTAAAGGCTTAGACACAATGAGAGTTTAAATGGATTTAACCATGAATAATTTTGGTAGACCCACCGTCAATTAATTTGATCAGTGAGGGATTTTATAGTGGAGGATCGTGAATCATCAAGCACTCCACAATTACACCATGAGAGTTTCGTGAGGAAAGATTGACCATAAGTAGTCGTTGAATCTCATCTCAACGAAAGAGTGCTCCAAAAGTCACAATGGGAGGATTTTAGTCATCTTGGAAATGATTAAATAGCCACAGTGGGAGGTTCTTAATCATAATTAGGAATGAATTATATTGATGACTGCTTTTTACCATGAATAATTGGTTTTGGGTTATCCTTAAGAATATCATGTGTAGTATTCTTCCAGAACATCCCATTGGAATGCATTTAAGTATCCTACCCCTAACTCTTTGGCGAACCTGAATCTAATTGTATTCGGCCACATCATCGGGTTATCCTTAAGAATATTAAGATTAATATTCTCCAGGAACTTTTCGTTGTTAGAAATAATGGTAGCAATTTAACCTCGTATACCCGTCGGAGAAAAGGGAGAAGTAGTTTAACCTCTTATACTCATCGGAGGAATGGGAGAAGCAGAAGCAGTTTAACCTCGTATACCCATCGGAGGAATGGGAGAAGTGGTTTATACTCTTATACTTGTTGGAGTCTTGGAAGGAACAATTTATACTCATATACTTTTCGAAGTGAACCGTTCTCATTCGGCTCATTTCAGTGTTATGATGTCGGCGTCGACCAAGGCTTAAATGCTGTTCTGGAGAGTGAAGTAAGCATTGGTAGGATGAAGAATCCTTCTGTGTACGTATAGTATTTTGGATCCGAAGTATTGTTAGCTTCCTCCTGATTCGTAATAGGTGGCATCTTAATTTTGTTATTTTCAATGAGGTATTAGAAGATAGCTAGAACCTATTCATCCTTGAAGGAGTACTCTTTTGGAGTCTCGAATTCGGAGTCTTTTGCTGCTTTTGGGGTTGCTGTTGTGACATCTGATTAGCGTCAACAGCCGCTGCAGGTGCCTTTCCCTTATGACGAGAAGAAAAATTCGAGTTCGGGGGGGGAGGGGGGTTAGTCATTGGTTGGCCTCTTTCAAGCTTTTTTTCTTTTGAGAAAGTGTTCAGCTTATTCCCCGCGTAATTTTAATTCTTTTCATATTATGGATGGCACGACCCCCAGGGCTTCTAGTACATCAATGGAGAGATTGTTGTGGTATGTCTACAACATGAATTCCTCTGTGACATAATCCCTACAATTCATTATCTTATTGCGGAAGCATTTAACAAAGCTATCAACTGACTCCCCGTCTTTTTTCTTCTCGTCCAAAAGGGCTCCAATCGATACTTCAGTGTCATCATCAAAGAAGTTGTTAAGGAACGAGTTTTTCATATCTTTCTAGTTATTGATACTTTCTGACTTGAGACGATGGTACCAATCGAAGGTGGCCCCACGAAGGGTGCCAATGAATGACTGGACCATCAAAGGTTTATTGCCAGAGATCACATCCATGTAGGACTTAAAGTAAATTAGGTGTTGAACGGTGTGAAGTTAATTAGATTGAACTTCACCGAATACGTGATTGACTCCCATTCCCTTGGATAGGGACATGGAATGCCAGTCTTCTTTACCTCTTGAGCAGACATCAATGCATTGATCTTGTTCTCATGGTCTTTTATTTTCTCCTTCTCGCCCGCATTTTCCTTCGGGCAATTTCGGGGAGGAATAACTAGACCACCCCCAGCGTTATCACCCTCGGTGGGACCACTACCAACATTTTGGTCAACAACGTTGAGATTCTCTTCCACTTCTGAATCGCTATCTACTTGATCAGTAGCGTTGTGATGGCTAGATTCACCAATCTGATTCGATAAGACTTGAATCTGTTGATTATGCAATTCCCTTATCCATTACATAGTCATTTCCATTTCAAAATTGAAATTCTCTTTCTGCTTGGCTAGAGCGTCTACGAGGATTTTGACCATTTGTTCAGCGTTGATCATGAACGCCTCACGAGATTGTCCTGTGCTAGACACTGTATTGTAGGAAGCAATCACAAAGTTGGCGTCTGACGTTTCATCCTCTGAGGAGTGTCCTCTATCCGGACTAGGTCGTCTAGTTCCTGACCGTAACCAAGCGATGCGCTGATATGCCTCCGAGAAAGAGTCAAGGCAATAACACCTTGTCGATTTTTCTTTATCGTCCACATTGATGGTAACTTCTGAAAGCCCGTCATCATGACCGGCAGATTTCTTCTTGTAGAAGCGTCTTGATTTAGATTTAGACACTTTGGTAGAGATTCATTCGAATATCGAAACCCTCTGTAGAGCTGTCTTGGGGCAGCTACACTCTGATAATACTGCCCTGATTAACCTTTCATAAGGATAGTAAGAGTCCGATTCTGGGATACTTCTCTTTTGAGATTTATTCGTACCCCTAGTCCGATAGTACAACTCATCAGCATTGTGGCTGGAACAACCTATCGGTGGTTGGTTTGAATCCCCAGGTCTGACATTATCGTGTAACGGAGACGTATTCTTCTGAGAATGCGATGCCTTATTAGCGTTCTCAGGAGACACGTTTGGAACCACGCCTACAAAAACATGAGACCTCAACGGGCTCTTAGACTTTAACACATAACCCCAAGCGGGCGGTTATCGAAATTTTCCCTTCATGTGATGGCTTTTACTTGAAGGGAGTGCATGTACGACCTCCAGCTTGAATAACCACTCGTGATTCATATGTCGGTTCCAAGCGTTCTTTGGTCGAAAGGTTGCGTTGATCCTCGTGCAAAGGACCAAGGTGATCCATGACCTTCATCTTGAATCGAGAAAGATCCATGCTACCATGGGACTTCACCAAAGGTACTGGATCAACTTGAATAGGAACAGAAGCGGACGGGGACTCAGAAATAACTGCAGGAGGCAAGGCAAGTGCCGTCCAAGCTGAACTGGCTCGGCCATGGTGCGGGCCAGCTTGAGGTGGCTCGGCCTTGGCTAAGACACCCTTTGGTGT
>NC_033803.1:47417911-47427953 GCF_001876935.1 Asparagus officinalis | reverse complement strand
GCCGAGCCACGCTTGGCTGGCTCGTAATTTTCGGGTGTCTCGGTGCTTATCTGAGTCACTGTTTTGGATTTCGGCCTCTATTCTTGGTGTAGTTTTGGTGATTTCATGGCCACCTTATCCTTCTTCGTGTCTTGTGCCTTTCGTGCTAAGGCATGCGTGTGACTCTTCTGGATGCGCTCCTCGAGAGTTGAACAAGTCCTCTTGATACGGACACATTCGCTGGTCGATGGCTTGGAGGAGGGACCATTTGCTTGCTGTTGAGGCGCTTGGCACCCCCTTCAGATCCATGTGATAATGGATCCCATCAACTTGCTCCAAGACATTGGCAAGCTGACGTGCGAGGCATTGGCGTTGCCTCTAACGAGCCCTCTTTGTCAGATTGGTGCGCCTTCGTTAAACAACTCTTGTATTGAATATGAGTCATTATGATCTGAAATCTCAGCTTCATTGGATACCGAAGGAGCGTTATGAGGGGAAGTCTTAACAACAATTAGGCGAAAGTCACCCCAAGCCTTTTTTTAATGCTGATATCTTCCTATACTTGTGGGACAAGGAAGATCTTGATGAGGATGAGGAGAGGTATTCCTCGAACATGGCCTGGTCGAACTCATACTTGACCTCTTCTTCAACCAGGATCTTGATCCGTGGTTGTGACACGACAGTATCGACAACGAGACTGTTGGCTCCCACTGTGGTCACTAGCGTGTTTATATCGAAAGTTAGTTTATTTATAGAATCCATTATAATTGTTTATCGATTACAATGAATTTAAAAGAGTTAATCTTTTTATAAGACTACTCACTTACACAAATAAAATAAGAAAATACAACTCTCTTCAAACATACGCAGAGGACGTTTATCACCCGCTGCTTGCATGGGATCTTTGCCTATGCCCAGGACGTCTTAGTCTGTGGACCATCGCGGATCAGATCCGATTGAATTAAAATTCAATACTCTTGCTTTACAAAGAAAACAATCGCAGAAGTGATAATCTCGACCAAGCGAGATTACGACTCTTCTTGAGATCAAAACCAAGTTTAATCCGGAGGAAAGGGGAAACGAGCCTCAGATCCTTTGAATAGCTCCCTCTTTATGCTAAAGTTCACTAAGAGCTGCTAGTCCTCCTCTAAAATTCATAATTCACTCCTTAATTTGACAGCACCTCGCCTAAAATTTATGATCCCCTGCATATAGGACCATAAGCTTGTATTTATAGGCTTCGGTTGTAGCGTTTTCGGATAAAAATTAATGATTTGACCTTATCCTCTGTTAGCAATCGCTTAACCATATTTAGGGATAGCCTCAAAATAGTTAGAAGGCTCTAAAATGAACAAATCTTGAGAAAAACCATAAAAAATGGGTTTTGGGCATTTCTGGGCATGAGCCACCCCACGGTGGCTCGGCACTGTGCGAGCCACCATATGCTGGCCGAGTCATTTCGATGTGACTCGGCCACCAGGGTCTATTCCGGTCATCTGGGTTGGACTTGTTTCGTGGTTATGCGTATTTCATTGTTTCGCTGACTTGTACACTTTACCGATTCACTTCATGTATTTTGTTAACTTGGAGGTGGCTGATGAGTGTGTGGGGTACTTAGAGGTGGCTGATGAGCACATGGGCCACTTGGAGATAGCTGATGAGTGTGTGGGCCACTTGGAGGTGGCCGGTGAATGCGTGGGCCACTTAGAGGTGTTCGGTGAACGTACGGGCCACTTAGAGGTGGCTGATGAGTGTGTGGGCCAATTGGAGGTGGCCAGTGAGCACACGGACTACTTGAAGGTGGCTGATGACTGTGCGGGTCACTTAGAGATGGCTGATAAGTACGCGGGCCATTTGGAGATGGCCAGTGAGCACGCGGGCCACTTGGAGGTGGTTGATGAGTGTGCGGGCCATTTGGAGATGGTTGATGAGCGTACGGGCCACTTGGAGGTGACCGGTGAGCACGCAGACCACTTAGAGGTGGCTGATAAATGCGCGGTCTCTTGCTTTGTCGTTCCGGTAGCTTGTTGCTACGTCATTAACGGTTTGCCGATTCGCTTCATGCGCTTGTTGGTCTCAGATAATCCTCATTGATTCGAATTATGACGTTTATCATTTTCTCTCTATCTTGAATTGTGTACGAGAACCTATAGGTAATTTTGACGCCTACAATAGGTATCTATTCCATCAATCTTTATATCAAATGATCAAGTATTTCCAAATTTGTCATTAGAGCTCAAGGCTCGCAATCCAAATAGAAAATGGGGACAACCCCTTATCCAATCTACTCAAAACTATCCCAAAACATCATAAAACTGGAAAGGTCACGTAATACAAATCTCATCAAAACATGGATTAAAAAGTCTATCTTGCAAAGTTAACATTAATGTACAATATTGGCTCCTTCTCTATAAAAGAGATTGTGATTGAGATCTCCATTTTAGAGAAATCCTTCCCTTGATCAAATCTTATAAAAATACAAAACAAATCCTTTCAAAATCTGTGACGCCCAAGGGTTCACACAAGGCTGCAGTCCAAGGTGAAACCCGGATTGTCAAACCTGCCAAGCACCAAACACCATGCTACGACATGTTTCACCATCACAGTCACTATCTCTCTAGTAGAATTAACAAATAAGTGAAGGTACAAAACAGACAAATAATAGAAGTAGTACAAAATCTTATAAGCAAAGAATAAATATATCAATAAATGAGCCCAACTGAAATAAAATGAAAATATTTCTGAGTCTGAAATACATCTCAACACAATGAGTCAAATGAAATCTCACTAAGGCACTTAGCCTCTAGAAAATGAATACAACTCTAAAGTCTGAACAATGAACATAACTATACAGTGGAGCTTCAACTGCTAAAACTGTACGACGGTAACTATGCTAGAACTCTGTCATCTTACGGCTCTCCGAAACTCTGATACGCCTAAAAGAGATAATTTAAACAAAAAGAAAAACAACAAGAGCATCAGAGTGCTACAATAAGATCGCCTCCATCTGCCCCCAGGGAAAGTACTGCTAGATGAAGTGGAGGCTATATCTATTAAGCATGGTCTACCTATATTATTTTTCTCGTATCTAATGGAGTTAATATTTAGACACCTACAAGATGAGACGTAGTACGTCGAGCGAAATAATCCAAATAAGGAAACCCTCATATATATATCATATGTCTCAAATTGTAGATCCCTAGATACCAATTCCAACTCTATGAATGAAAATAACGCTCAAAAGAAATACTCCAAGCCTTAACCATATAGGACAAATGTCACAATCTCGAACTACTTCTCAATCAGATGACGCAATAATAAGAGAATATCATTCAACTCAAAAAATCACCATAGGTCATATCATGTATGCCACAAATCAAAGAATGTACCCTACTCATGGGTAATCTAACATGGGAGTAACTACAACTGATAATACATATATGTGTACATCTCCTTGTGCAATAGCGATACTCTTGTAATAGATAATACATATATGTGTACATCTCCTTGTGCAATAGCGATACTCTTGTAATATTCTTACTCAATCGCTCCGCGATAATAGGTTTTGTCTCCCTATTCCGGATACATGAAATGATGATATTTTTATAATACTCTTACTCAATCGTCCTGTGATAATAGGTTTTATCTTCCTATTCCGGATACATGAATAACGATACTATTATAATACTATTACTCAATCGTCCTGTGAAAATAGATTTTTATCTCCCTATTTTGGATACATGAATAACGATACTATTGTAATACTATTACTCAATCGTCCTGCAAAAATAGGTTTTATCTGCCTACTCCGGATACATGAAATGACGATACTTTTCCATATTCGTCAGCTCAACATGAGACAAAAATATGTTAACACAACATAATCTAAGTGTACGTGCACATATATCGGTGTGCGTGTCCATAACTAGTGTTCACCTTTATCTCAGGTGTTAAACAACTCTTTAAGCGTCATAATATATCAGTACAAGATCGAGAAACTCTCTCGAAAACCAAACAAAGCCAAACAAACATGCACAGGCCATAAAAGAAGTTGGCGATCGACCGTAATTATGTGGCGGTCGACCGCGATAGGTTTTCAGGGTTGCCCAGGCTTCTTCCAGACAAGCGGCACGGTCGACCGAACACAGAAATTCCAGAAATGTGCAGGTTTTTGCACAGTGTTGTGTTCATATTGACTCTATGATTCAAACATGTTTAAAACATACCGAAACATATATAAAACATACAACAACACTTAAACTTTGATAATCACTTGCTGAAATTATCTCGAATATAAATCAAACTCTTGTATTAATCTAATTAGGATTTTTTAACCTAATTAACCAAATTCTTTAATTTAAAGCATGAACTTTTAACATATTAAACGTAAGCATGATTGCCAAACATCTCAGAAAGATATACATTCAGAAAATCATATTTTTTTTAACACTTAGGTATCACAAACCTAGGGTTTTATCATCTTTAATCCACATGTAAACTTAATTAAATGTCAAATTAGGGTTTAAACATGATTAGAACATGATTAACAAGTTAAAAAAAAATTTAAATAACTCTAATGATCATGATCATGTTTCTATTATAAACAGCAAGAAAAACATATAGATTTAACATTTATTTCAGATCTAACAACAAAAATCTATTTTTTTTCACATTAGATTAAGATCTAAGCATGTAAACATAAATTAAACTTCTAAGCTAGTTATTTAACTATGGGGATAAGTTTGGATGCAAGTGATCTTGCCTTTGCACGTAAACAAGCCTCTAAAATGAGCAACAAATGATCTCTCGACGCCAAACATCACAATTCCTTGCCTTTTCTTCGACAAACACCCCAAGATCTCTCCCAAAACTCACAATTAGGGTTAGGGTTTGAGGAGGAAGGTTACTTGTGTTAATCTCACATGAAAGAGTATTAAAAGAGCTTTAAAACGAGTATATATACATAGGGTAACAACTAGGTTCGGTATAAACAAAACCCAACCCGAAATAAACCTGGCAGAAACAGATTCGCCCAGCGGTCGGCCGCCGCGGTCGACTGCGCAGGTTTCTGGGCCGTGCTCAAACTGGGGTTTGGTAAAAAGGTTATAACTTTCTCATCCAATCTTGGAATAGATGACCTAAGATTTGTTGGAAAGATATTAAAGAGACCTACAACTTTAGTCTTTTATACTTTTCCAGATTTAGACTGCATCGATGTGTAAAATATAAAAACTCTCAACTGGTCATTATTCTCAGATTTTCACTCTTTTGGCCTTTGTGCATGTTTTGTGCATATGCACTCATATTTTCTTAAATATACATTAAATTGATCTCAAATTAATTCTTATCCTACTCAAACATCAAGATATGTTATTTTTCACTATATAACATATTTATCATTATTTATCATAGAATATTCAAATTTACGGTGTTTTACATTCTCCCCCCTTAAAAGAATTTCGTCCCCGAAATTCCGCAATCGTATCTTAGGAATTAATAATATGAGAAAAGCACTAAGAGGAGATAATCCAGACAACGAAACCTTCACGTACACATCTCGTACCATTAATCCCTAGATATGACTCACTAACAATATCTATGCTTAAAAACTAAAATGCGAATACTCCCACTTAACCCCTAACTAAACGAAACTAGTACGTCAGGCGAAAAACCCAAACAAGGAACCTCCCATATATATACCATATATTCCGAATGATTAGGCGCTAAGTGTTAATACCTCCATTCTAGCATTAAATATAAATATGACCATATAGAAAATCAAAAATCATAAACATCAATAAGTTATAACCAAATCATTTTATGCACTCGAATAGGTGCAGGTAGTCACGACGCATATCCTCCTCGCGCTCCCAAGAAGCCTTCTCAGCTCTTTTCTATCTCTATTGAACTTTAACTTAAAGTATTACTTCCTTTCTAAGCTTCTCGTCCTCTCTAATAAGAATACAACCCGTGATCTCCATAGTAGTTAAATCTATTTGAAACTCAAATTCTGGTGCATCAATCACTCTCTGCTGCTCCTCGTCGTGCAATTACCTCTAAATTATTAAAACATGGAAAATATCGTGTATACTCGACATTGATGCTAGAAGATCTAGCCCATATAAAACGGCTCCAAAAATGTTCAACTCTCATGAACAGACTAATATATCTCGGGGTAAGCCTTCCCCGTCTACCGAGTCGCTGAACTCGTCGGTGATATTTTTAATAAGATATAGTCCTCAATCTAGAACTCTAAAGGTCGTCGTCTCTGGTCTGCATAACTCTTTCGACGACTATGCGCTACAAGAATACGCTCCCAAACCTATGTTACCTTCCCTGTAGTCCACCACACAAGCTCATGTCTAAGCAATAAACTTACTTATAATTCTGCCCAATGAATAAGCAATCTATAATGCATCCCGTACCAAGCCTCATACGGTGTCATGCCAATAGTCTATGATAAATAATATTATAATCACACTCTATCAATGGGATATAATCCTCCCAGCTATCCTGCAAGTCTATAATACATGTTTGCTACTTGTTCTCCAATACTTGGTTTACTCTCTCCGTTTGTCCATCCATCTGCAGGTGGAAAACTCTAGAATATCGCACTGGCTACCTAACAAATTCTAAAACTCCTCTAGAAGTACCTCTTCACATCTTTGTACATTTTTATTGTACCTGGATATACTATATATCTGATATGATGCACCTCAACTGTAGCGAAAAATAAGTTATACCCTCCGGGACTGCATCAAAACGCCTCCTAGTCCTGCTAATGACGTGTTCACGTAAACAACAAATATTGTATCACAGCTTAGAAAAGTCAAAATTGTTACTGTAGTCTATCTAGCCTTAATAGTCTCAAAGGCTTCCTGGCACCCCGAAAAGTCAAAATTGTTACTGTAGTCTATCTAGCCTTAATAGTCTCAAAGGCTTCCTGGCACCCCGTGCCCAAAGCAAACGTCTCAAAGGCTTCCTGGCACCCCGTGCCCAAAGCAAACTATACACCCTTCTTCGTAAGGTGTGTAAGTTGTATCAAAATCTTCGAAAAGTCCCAAATGAACTTTCTCTCATGTCCTACCAAAACTACGAATCTTTGTAATGGTTCTTAGCGGCTCCTAATCAAGTACAGCCTCAACAATGACTGGATCCACTATTATGCCCCCTGCTGATGACGTGGCCTAAAAAAAATCTGATCTCTTATAACCAAAACTTGTATTTGTTAAACTCAGCGTATCACTGATGCCTCTAATCTCGACTATCTGCTATGCCCGTAATGCTAATAGAGGATGTTGCTCGTGTTCTACCTCCGATCTCCAAAAGATAATGATGTCGTCAATAAAACGACTACGAACTGTTCCTAACATGGATGGAAAACCTGGTTCATCAAATCCATGAATACCACGGGTGCATTGAGCCCAAATGGCATGACATGAACTCAAAAGACCCATATCGAGTCAGAAAATACGGTTTTGAAAATATCCATTTACCGCACTCGCAACTGGAACTAACTAGAACGAAAATTAATCTTTGAGAAATGTTGCGCTCCCCGCAGCTGGTCAAACAAGTCATAAATCCTCGATAGTGGATCCGTGATCCGAGAAGTGATCTTGTTCAACTCACGATAATCTATACATAATTACATGCTACTATCCTTCTTCTCCACGAAGAGGACCAGTGCTCCCATGAAAAATGACTCCAGATAATAAAACTCTGATATATCAACTCATCTAACTGAGTCTGTAGCTCCCTCATCTTAAGGGGTGCCATATGATATGATAGGGTGCCTAGAATATCAATACGGTGCCTGCTGCAACTCGATGCAGAGAAACAACCTCTCTCACTGGAGAAAACATAGGTATGTCCTGAACGACATCATGATACTCTGAGACGACTCCGGTCTCGCTCAAAACTGCACCCCGATCCTGTATCATCACCTCCTCGATGTATGCCAGAAATGACTCCGCATTCTGGTTACCCTATGAGGTTGCTACTATCTATACAATCCTAACAAATGCTCACAAGCGTACTGTTTTAGCAAAACAATCGATACTAATATTGTAGGATGATAACCATTTCATACCAAGAATAACGTCGAAATTCGATATCCACAAAAACGACCAGGTCAAAGATGAACTCAAAGTCATCCATACTGATGACACATCTCATACATATACTCTCTAATAGGGACACCTCTTCTAAAGGAGTAGAAACTGATAATAGAATATCTAAGGGATGTGTAACTAACTGAAACCTATACATGAAGGTATGAAATATGAAAGAATACGAAGTTCCTGAATCAAACAAGATTCGAGCTGGATAAGAATTTACTACAAAAACTTCACTCGCACTATGCTCACGCGGTATGACTACATAAACTCTGTTGGTGGCCAGCGCCTGCTCCGCTATTGATGGTGAAACACATGTGTCCATCTGACACTGATGAATACTCTGAATAGCGCAATTCTGGCCTATAGGCCCCTAAATACTCGGAATAACCGGTAGTACATCTATCCTCCGATGCTGGCCATAACCGCGGTCCCAAGACTATTGACCCTGACCTCTGTCATGTTGCTCTCTTGCTGGTGTACTGTGATAATCCTTCGCTCTATGTTTGATCTTGTTATAATTGTATCATGTATCCCGAATCCTGTGCTGTTGTGTCTCTATCAAATCATGTTGTGCTCTCTTTTTATAACGTCTTTGTTGCTGATGGTAAAAATCCTTACACCGCTGCTGTGTCCTCTAGATCCCACAATAGGTATCTTACCCTTGTCATTTCCATCATGCTAATCTTGATTTCATAATTAACTATAGGCATATCTCACTTCTTTAATCGAACTAGCTCTAACTGTTTGTAGAAGAAGTAAACAAATTATTTTCCAAATAAGTGATATTCATTATCCCGGCAAAAATATGAAATAGTAGCTATCCTTTGCTGCTACTCCCCGGTGATGTCCTCTATACTGAATATTTTTAACCTCTGGTTTGGTACTGAGTCTACATTAAGAAATTTTCACATATTCCTTTTTATTTATAAGCTGCACAGGAATCCAGTGTGCCCTACACTATGGCGTTCTCAGTGTCTAATATCTTTACTATTCTTACAAAGCTAAGCCTCCTGCTCTGCGGCTCTATGAACAGGTGGTTGTGGTGATGATAAAATCATAGGTATTTCCTCTTCAATAGGCATGACTGGTACAATTAGTGGTACAACTCCAGAAAATGATACTACTGGTGAAAACGGATGCACCTCTTGCTCCTCGAGTGTTATAAAATCTTACTGCAAACGGTACCATAAAGTTAATCAAATACTATAGAGCCTGCTGCGGCTCGGGTTTTGCTTGCCTAGCTCTCCAGGTATGAGTTTTATCTCGACCGTATCCTCATCCCAACATTTATAATATCAAGAGGAGAGCTTAATAAACATAGTAAATGAGGTTACAAAATATATATATACATAACGTATCACAATACATATTCATAACATATAGTATTCACGCAAATACTTTAAATCAACATAAAATAATTGTCATAAAAAAATTTCAAAAATTTTGAGATATACGCACATATCATCATCACTCATTCTAGGAAATTCTTAGCGGACTTTATACATGAATCCTAGGAAACTCTATCCTAACTCCACAATTTGATGTTTTTTTAAAATCAGCTGTTTTTTTAAAATCAGCTGTTTTTTTAAAAGGCATTTTTTGCTAAATAATTAGCAAAACCTACCGTTTTGCTAATTATTTAGCAAAAACGACCATTTTTTGGCATGTTGGCCAAAAAGAGGTCGGTTTTAAAAAACAGCTGATTCGAAACATACGGGACTACTAGTCCCGTATGTTTAGTCGCCATTAATTGATGACTAATCACACCATAAAAATCTACGAGACTACTAGTCCCATAGATTTTTGTCCTACTTCAGCTGATGCCTAGCAAATTGAACTCAAAACTGAATGCTCATGACCCAGACTTATGAGTTTTGCATGTCTCTCAAGACTATTGTATACGTGCTTCTCTCTCTCTCTCTCTCTCTCTCTCTCTCTCTCTCTCT
>NC_033803.1:47411266-47417901 GCF_001876935.1 Asparagus officinalis | reverse complement strand
CTCTCTCTCTCTCTCTCTCTCTCTCTCTCTCTCTCTCTCTCTCTCTCTCTCTCTCTCTCTCTCTTCTTTGTATGGATGTAACTGACCCCAGCTCCGATCTCTTCTTCGATGCCCTGGACTCCTTCGAAACCCCAGAAGAAGAAGAAGAAGGAGGACAAGGAAAACCTAGGTTCCTCTGAGCTCATCAAAGCCCTCTCCCTCAACCCCCTCCCCCTTCCCCTTCCTCTCTCCTCCGCCTCCACCAGTCTCGAGACCGCCGCAGCAGGATCCTCCAAGAATCACGGCATGACCCGTCATTGCAACTCTCGCCTCCCTCGCTGGCGCCAGCTGGTCAATCGACCGCTGTTCCAAGAGATGAAACACCAGAGGTCCCGTCGCTCCTGCTCTTAATTGTTGGGTTCGTCATCAAGTCCATCCTTTTCTAGCTCAATCTGCTCATTTCTTGCCTCGGAATCCCTTTCAGATTGCTGAAGGTTTCTTTTTGGCGACGATTGATCCTTTTGGGACGGTGAACAAGGCTAGAAATGCTATGGAGGAGAGATTCTTGTCGGTTTGGAATAGTTTGGTTGGGAACCGGTAGGATTTCAGGAAATTGGTAGGGAGATTTACTCTCAGTTGCTTTTGGTGGACTTAAGTAGGACTAAAATCTACGGGACTAGTAGTCCCGTAGATTTTTGTCGCGTGATTAGTCGCCAATTAATAACGACTAAACATACGGGACTAGTAGTCCCGTATGTTTAGAATCAGTTGTTTTTTAAAACCGACATTTTTGTGGCATGTTGGCCAAAAAGAGGTCGTTTTTGCTAAATAATTAGTAAAACGATCGGTTTTGCTAGTTATTTCGTAAAAAAGAGGTTTTTCAAAAAAACTCCTCCCAGAAACCATCTCCTACTAATAAAGCAACAAACTCTTTAAGTCGAGTAACTGAATTATATAGACCACAAGACAAGCATATGTGCCTATTGAATTTTCGGTTGTGTGCAAGGTTGTGTGGAAACATAGCTGCAGATACAGATAAGACAAGTTTTTTTTTTCTTTTTCCGGTGAATAGTTTCGAACATGATAATTACGAAAGAAAAATAGGCTTAGAAGTTTATAGAAGAAATTGATGCATCCATTCCTTTATAATAATGGGAGGATCCAAGATTTACTATTCATGTTATAGTAAATGTTACAGCAAATTACTGTAGCACATATAGGAGGACAAAAAATGTGCTATTCATGCTACAGTAAATTACTATAGCATTATCACTGTATCAAAGGCTGTAACCGTAGCGTTTTAAAAATATTACTGTAGCATTATTACTGAAGCTCAGACGGGATACTGTAACATTTAAAAAATGTTAATGTAGTACTTACAAAACTGTATTTAAATACATAATTACTATAGCAGAATTAAAAAAATGGAGACCGTGCTTTGCACGGGGTGCACACTAGTTTAATATGATGGGAGCAAAAGTTGTGATCTCTATAAAATTGTAAAAAGTTAAAAAGTAGTTTCATCGATCTCATCAAAAGAATCTAAGGTTACTGGCATATTTATTAGCCCTTAAATCATCAATATTTACAAAACTATCCTCCAAATATTAACATTTGCAAAAGAAAAATCCCTTAGGGATCCAAAAAAGATGAGACCCTACATGGGACAGGTGAGGTGTCGGCTCCCTGTCCCATGATGCACTGTTCATGAACAGTGCATCATCATGAACAGTGCATCCTTGTAGCATCACCCTATCCCTTTTTAGTTATGTTAATTTTTATTTTTTATTTTTCAAATGATCAAATTATCCTTGTTAGTTAATGTCCCCAAATTATCCTCGTTTCCCACTTGCACAGTGTCCCAAGCTGAAACTTGACCCAACGCAAAAATTCAATCGCTGGCATTGCGAGAAAGCCTCTTCTACGGTATTTTGGGCTAGAAGTGCTCACCCTCGTCGTACGGCGGTAGAATATCCGGCTAGGAGTAGCTCTAATAGTAAAAGTACGTAGTAATTAGGGCTATAATCCCCAATTTAATGGGAATTTTATGCAGGGTTGCTGATTTCTTTGTTGGCAAACATCTTTCCTGGCAAACTTATGGTTGAAGAGGCAAAGGGAACGCCTGCCGAAGCATCGAGAAGCTAGTTTTTGATTCAGAGGAGACGAGAGAGAATTATAGGAGATTTAGAGCGGAGGGCGATTGGTGCGTGAAACTCTCACACTGTCTAGGTTTATTTGTTTAATGTTTATAATTTGATGGGGGTAGGCCAATGTTTTGGGCTAGGCTTATAAATATTAATAATTTAAGGGGTAAATGTGCCAATAACCCAAAAATCTTTCTAAAATTTAGAAACCAAAGCCATCTACGCCCGTATTTTTCTCATACGATAGACTTGTGTAGCTTTCACCCAACTTGTTTTTCAGCCAAACTCTCGATTTGCATTTAAAGCATATTTTCTACAATAAAATTTGCAGTTCTCATACACATTGCCTTCTCATGAAACTATTAGGTATTGACTTAAAATCCAAGTCACAGCCGGAGTTGAAGATTAATACTAGGTCCCATCCTAGGAGTTTTAATAGAAACCAAGTTAGCTTCGTGAGCAAGCAGGAATAAGACACTCACTCTAAGGGGGGAGGGTTAGTTGAGAGAGATTGTTCTTATAATCTAGGGGTACAAGATGGTGTAACCGGGTTCAGGAGTGGTGTGAGAATTTAGAAAGTTTCATAGTCTTTGTCTGTCCAAAAAAGTAAAACTTCATTAGCGATAGTAGGTTAATTTTGATCCTCAGGTTTTTTTTCTCCTAACGAGCGTTTTCCATATTAAAGTCTTGTGTGATTTTCTTAATTATTCATTGTCGCGTGTAAATTGTGTTTGTTTAATTGTTTTCAAGTTCTAACTTTATTTCATAATGAAGATTATGCGTGCAGGATTCTGATCCTCTCTAATTAGAAAGTAATTGGGAAGTCTTGAATTCCTCGATTGCCATACATTTCAAATTCAAGAGACGATGCAGGTCACAAGATAAACTATTATGATCTTGAAAATCATCATTTTTCAGAAACCACTATCACAATAGTAGAATCCTACGTGGCCTAATCTCATCCATCAAATTCGGAATGTACGGTAATAATTAGAGAAATTGAGAACTCTCCAATTACCATCTAATTGAAGAATATCTAAATCCATACATTTATCATATTGTCCATGTTCAAAACGCATCTGGACGAAATTTTAGTGGGATTTAGAGGCTCATCTAGATATTTCAGAACTACTAGGACCAGGTTTAGTGGTTTCCAGAGCTCATTGCTTCTTCATCCATTGTATCTTGGCGTATAAATATCACCGCTGATTAAAAGATTTGACTACAGGGGTTTGCTTACTTTGCTAGAAGACAAAATAAATAAAAGGCAGAAGAAGGAGAGACGCCCACCAGTCCTTTTTGATAGCCTGGTTAAGTTCTCAAAGAAAAGTGGGGGAAATCACATGGAGAGAGAAAGAGTTAAATGCGCTCCTCCTTCTCACTCATTATCAAATTAAAGCTACATAAGCCTACACAGAAATTAAAGAATATAAAAAAAGTTAGTGCTACAAAATCCTAATTAATCCAACAACCAACTTCATGTCACAAAAGAAAACATTAAAAAAAAACGAAATAAAGAAAACAAGCTAAAAAGCTTCTCCCGTTTTCTTCGCTTGATTCAGAGCCGTGGAAGTCGCTTTCATGTTGGTAGTGGATTTCCACTAGGAAAAGCCCATTATGGAAACGTGTATGATTATCTCCGTCCTGATTTAGTTGCATATACAATTGTGAGAGAGAGACCTAAATTTGACATGATCAACCTGAAAAGTAACCTGATGAAAAAGAAAACTAGCATGAAGTTGTTCGCTTGACTAATTTTTCTCTAACTGACGCATCAATGAGCTCTTGCGTCCAACCAGTCAAGCATGCACACATATGCAGAGACGGGGGGTTTTTCATTCTCAGAGCATCTCCAACCGAAAAACATAAAAAGGTGTAGTTTTTACACCAACTTGTGTAATTTTTATACCAAATCACTATTTCATCTCCAACCCATTACACCAAATGTTGTACCGAAAAGAATATTCTTGTTATTATTCTTATCTTTTAACATTTTTATCTATTTAAAATATTTAACAAATTATATAATTATATAATACATTACATATATTAATTATAATAATATATTTTATAAATAAAATAAAAATATAAAAATTAAAGGCTAAATCAAATTAAAATACCACTTTCATATATTCAACTAAAGATTACATTTAACATCACAAAAGAAAACATCACACTTGCAAGCAAAAAAAAATAAAAGGCATTACATTTGCATTTCAATCGGGCTAAAGTGTTGTTTGCTCAGGATAAGAATGATAAGAAGAGATTCAAATTCGATCATGTATGGCCCATCTTGAAAGATATCGAAAAATTTGCAGATGTTAATGCTGAAATTCAAGTGGGACGTATGCAACATGGTAACTTTGCATCATCACATTCAGAGTACTCTCCCACTTCAGAGTCTCCCGCACCAGCATCTCCTGGATTGGCTTCATTCGGTTTTAATATGAATGACAATGATTTTGGTGGTACTT
Organism: Asparagus officinalis; assembly: GCF_001876935.1. Taxonomy (NCBI): domain Eukaryota; kingdom Viridiplantae; phylum Streptophyta; class Magnoliopsida; order Asparagales; family Asparagaceae; genus Asparagus; species Asparagus officinalis. The sequence goes on along the minus strand of NC_033803.1, from coordinate 47,413,304 downwards.
CAATTGAAAGACCAATAGGGGTACAGAAAGCAAAATTTAAAAAGAGAAATGATGAAGAAAGTTCTAAGTTTATGGAGTATATGAAAGAAGAGAATCAAAAAATTGTTGCAATGATGGAAAAAAATAATGTTGATAGACAATTAAATTATGAAATCCAAATGTTACGAGCTCAAACTGCGGCAAAAAAGTGGACGTGGATGAATTACGAGAAGAAATTTTAATTTTACTGAAAGATTTGACACAAGTAACTCATCCAAAACTACACGAGTTTCTTGTACCGATTTCGAGCATCTTTCATCCTTCTGATGATAATTTCCCAGAATACTGAAATGTTGTTTTAGCTTATGTTCAATGTTCTATTTTTCTTTAATTTTAATGTATTGCAATTAGTGTTAATTTTTATGTCCTAATGTTTATGTTGTATTTTATTAATTTTTTTGGTGTAGTTTTTCTTATTTCTTCATTTGGTTCTAGTATTATGAAATTTTAAGTGTTTGGATTAAATTATCTATCTTTTTCATTGTTGAATTTTATTTTAATAATTATTTTATACTCTAATTTCATTATAACAGTTAATATAAAATAATATATATTATTAATAGATGGATAAATAACAAAAGCAAAAAAAATGGTTGCACCAATGCTACAGTATTACACCATTTCTAACACAAATACTGTAACATCCCGCTATTTTAGCTAGAGATTTGACACTCCATTGGAGTGAAAAAACACGCCATCTCGCTGTTTTGACTCCGTTGAGAGGCCCTCTGGGTTGTAGTTAGGTGTAACTTAAGTCCATAGTAACTTTCATAATTTCCTAACACTAGATTTAGTGGAAAATGTTTGAGATTTGAATTTTTTGCAGGATGCAGCAACGCAGTGATTTTTACAAGAGAACCATAATCAAACAGTAAACATAACGAGCAACAACCAATTGAACTTGCACTAAGCAAGAGTCCTTGCATTGTAAATGTGCTTATAGAGCAATCAATGAGATCCACATAAATAATCAAATGTATTTCACATAAATAACATCCACAAAGCCCCAATCTGAGCATCTAGCCCTGGGGATCAGTCACACTTCCTTCAAGCAGCATCTGCCTTGTTTCTGGAGCTCATAAAGCATGATAATTGCAGCTGAATCTTGGGAAGCCTTTTTATCTGGGCGCATTTCTCCTTTCAGACTGATACAAGGGCAATTCGGTATATGCAGCTTAATGATCGAGACAAAATGTAGGTGCCCATTCTTCTCTCCAGCACTGCGCATGATTGAGTTCATTTCAGACAGGATAAAAAAATTACCAAAGTTGAGAAACCATGCAGCATGCTATTGCTTATCATTTACTCAAACATCACAAGAGTTTGAGACTAAGCAACTCACATGACTGATAAAAGGCGAACCAAATACAATGTTTAGGACGTTATTTATTTCGCAACATTTTGCAGTTTTATACTCAATATGAATCTACCAATGAAAGAGCAAACACAGAACTAGATGAAGATTTAACCTGAGCTTGCAACTTTCTGATTCAAACCGAGCCCTTGGCCACTGTGATTTTTGACAAAGCTCATTTAGTGCAGTTCGAGGCCCCCCTTTCTTCATATTCACTGACAAAACCACTGAACAACAGCAAGTTCAATGAACTCTATTTTTTTTAATAAAATGAACTTTCTGCAGCATGTGACTACATTGCCAACGAGGAAAAGAAAATGTGATTCTGTGAAGCAACTAGAGCTATTTAAAACTACTTGTTTACACTATCACATCACCAAACTAGAGTAGCCAGTAAAAACAATTAAATCTCTCATCATAGAACTATGGCCATTATGCTGGATTTGAATAAAGTAGATGTATGCAATAGTTTTTTGAGGTTAGATTGAAGGAAGGATAATAATACTTTTTGCTATTTATTCACTGTAACCTTTCTACAGGTAACGCCATGATTGTGCTTGACTGACAACTAATTTCAAACTTCACGACACTTTTACCAATGAATGGTACAAGTTCAAGATGCCTTTAAATTGTGAAACCCATCAA
>NC_033803.1:47403915-47411256 GCF_001876935.1 Asparagus officinalis | reverse complement strand
TCCCTCTTTTTTTCATTGCTCTTTCACTTATTGTATTTGTCAAACTTATTACCAGTAAAACAATATGCAGAGTTGCAGATGGTAAATTTCAATGTTCAGTCAAATAAATGAACAAGCATATTGAACTTATTACAAAAAGAAATCTTTACCATGCTAGCATGAGTAAGTTAACATACCTTGTTCATTGAGACTTGGATCACATGATTTCTTGGATTCAACTGTTTCATTGTCTCTTGGTGGCATGCTGATATCCACATCAATTGCTAGACAAGAATTATCGGAAGATTTTCCTTCATGCTGATTAGGACTGGAGGGCTCATGAGTTCTAATTCCTTGTTTCTGTCAGATATTCCAGCATAAATTCTTATGAGCATAGTAGTAAGTAAATAAAATGCTCAATTTGACTAGATATCAAGCAAAATGTGTCTATTTTTCCTTTATCTAAAGCCTTCGATACAAAATAAACCTATAAAAGCTCACAAAATAAGAATGCAGATACTATTGTAACAACCCATAGAAAGGGGTGATCTACACCATTCATGGGAGTTAGTTTGGGAAATATTAGCTCTTCTTTCTATGGTGCAAACCACCAGTGTTGGTTCTGATAAGATCCATGGTGCGCTACCCAAACCCTACAGGGTGTAGCTCCTCTAAGTGAAGCTTTGAGGGTCAAACATAATTAAAAGATTAAAACAGCAAAAGAGACTAGAAAGTGAGAGATAAGTGTTAGACAAAGTTGCAAACCTCAAGATCCTTCAGTAATAGTAAAGCTGCTTGACCTTTCGCAACTTTTTTCTTCTTGTCACGCCCTGTCCTCACTAAATAAACTTTCTCTAGCTGAACACTGAGCTGAGCAACTGCTATATCTCCTTCCATAGTGAACTTAACATTCAAGAAATAGCCACGGCGACCCAACAACTCAAGTAGTTCCCTAACAGGAGGTAGCTCAAGATTACGAGGTGTTACAATGGGAGAAAGTAATGGTTTAAAAATTTCCCAAACTTTATTTAATTCGAGATTCACATCTAGTAGTATAGCACCAGCTATACTCTCAACCATGTCCCCAAGTACCTACAAGAAATGAAGATGCTAAAAGACAAATTGTATTCCCTTATGGCAACAAGAAAATAAACGAAAAGTTGATAAAATCACATTCAAGTTCTTTTTCCTCTGAGAAATTGTCTGGAAAGTAAATGAAAAATGGTGAATGTCACGTTAGTTTTTTAACCCCTTTGACTATCTCAAACTTTTTGAGAAAATGGACGGAAAGTGAATTGAGAGGAGAAAGAAATTAATAATTTAATCTCTTTACTTTCCTTCACAGTTCCATTATCTACTTCCATAGCAAGCAAACCGAACTAGTAGAGAAAGTTGACACCACATAAGTTGCTACCTCAATATATCTTTTTCACTTTTTTATCATCCAAAGAAGATTTGCAAAAGGAAAGTCATTAGAAAGTATTTTCTCTTTACTTTTCACTTTAAATGTCTAGCCTCCAAACACCCCCCAAAGAGGCGAAGCATAAGTCTAATAAATTTTCATTATTCTTATCTTACTTTTTAAATGCTAAAAAACAATAAAAAAGATAACAAATTATGTGGATATTGTTACAGTAATCTAGCCAAAGATCAATACACAATTTCATTTTGGTTATTTGCACTCAAGTTCTCACCCTTGATTATAACCCAATAAGCTTTGAAGAACATTTTTCACTGGCTTATGAAGTGTGAGTCTGTGAGACTCAGATAAAAGATATGAAATGTAGCATGAAGCTTAATCTTCATTTACAGTTCGTGCAACAAAGCACGTGCCCTACTGTCCTGAGCACCTCGTATATGCATGTAAAGGCCTTTTTCCTCCGTATCTTGAGATGCATTTGGTTTGTGCCCTTTCGAGTGCTTTCTCAGTGATAATTGACAAGCTTAAAAATTAAAGAAAGCGTTCTAAGATATAATATCACTCTCATAGATTTACCTTAGGGCCTTTTGGTAAACCATTCAATGAAGACAAATCATCATCCTCTCTGGCTTCTTCCAATCGCATGGCATATTCTGTTATTTGTTCTGACAATAAACCTGAAGAGTGCTGAAGATGCTGTTGAAGCTTATGCCTGATTGCACATCGAGCAAAGCTTTCATTGCTAATTGATGCTGATCTTAAATCAGTTAATTCTCCAGGATCAATATCTTTGTAAGTTTGAAACAGATGCCATGTTATGACCAAGTCTAGTGCGGCGTCACCAAGAAATTCAAGCCGCTGAATAAAAAGTCGCAATTTCAATCAATATCTTTGAAGAGATTGTGTCAAGCAAAAGAAAACCAATTATAACAGTAGCAACCACATTGCAATACCTGGTAGCAGTAGTTTATTCCTATTTCTTGCTGAGAACCATGTGTAATTGCCTCCAATAGAAGATCTTTAACCATAAATTCATAGCCAAGTTTTACCTCTAGAGCTTCTATCTCATCAGATTTTGAAGTAAAACATGTGGATGTTATGGATTTCTTGATCAATTCAGGCCCACATTCCACATCAATTCCAAGCCATTTCATCATCGCAACTGCTGCACTTAACCCACCACCAACATAATAAGCTCCAATCAAAGCCTCAGCACAATCCGAGATAGTCTTGGAGCAGATCCACCTATGACCCCCATCACAAGCTTTTCCTATCACGATAGAATTATCATTGTCTGTGTGAACGATTTTGCATGGCACTTCAGAAACTTCACATTTACATGGGTAAGGCCGATTAGTAAGTTGACCAGGGGCAACCCAACGGCGAGGATCAAACACAGCATCTCGAATGTACCCCTGCAGAAAAAAAGCAATTGACATGACAATTACGGTAACATTATGCCATGAAACTCGTAAAAATGCTAATAAAATAAACTGCCAGAATAAAATGTAACATACGCTTCTAATTGCAAACTAATTGCACTATACCAATAAGTGAAGGGAATAATGAAATGGTATATGAAAAAAAGCAGTTGATAAAAAGAATGAGACATGGATTGACTAACGAATAATTTCACTAGTTTTCCAAAATTTCCCAAATTCTTAGTTAATAATCATGTGGCTGTGTTGCTTTTGGATTGACTAACAAACAACTATGCCAAAATCAATTGCATCCGCCTTCTTGGTGGGAGAAATTTGGAGAGGAAACTACTACATTTCAAAGGTTTACTCTTTGAGTCCCTCTTTCGCTACAAGTGTTTGAAGATGCAAGCACCTTTGAGAAAGTAAAGAATGTTTCAATTCAACATTATTAATGTAATTGTAATGTTAGCCTATTGTTATTTGAGGTTTACACATATTTGTAGGATCTAAATTTCTATATAACTTACTTAACAGCACAATTGCAGAAGAGGTGTCACTTTAGAGCAAGAGCAGTATAAACCTCTTGTTTCTGTGGCGTACAACAAGAATTGAAGGAAGAGTATCTCGAGGAAGGCACGAAAGCTGGATCCAATTTCGATAGATGAGGCGTTCCTTGATGATGAGTGGATCATGGAGAGCAGAACATTGTCTCCACTTGACGTTGAACCGATTGTGGGGAGGGGAATCTCGTCGCATGATGATCCTGGTTGGTGATTAATGTGGATAGAGATAAAGAATATCTAAATGTAGCTTCAATTATTAACCTAACTATTAAGGAAGAAACGAGGAAGATTCTATAACAACAAAGAAACAAAAGGATCAATAGCCCTTTTAAGAAATTTATGAATTTATCATCTTATAAATAACTGTCTGGAGCTTTGAAATTTCAATTGCAATTTGAAGCATCATCCATTAGAAAGGAATTGTTGAAGATGTTGTGATAGGGAAGAGGAATCTGTTAACCAAGAGGAATTTATGTATTCTTGATCTATATCCCTTATACATTATCCTTCTAGGTTATTTAGATCTTTCACAAAGGCTACGTTAGAGACAAAGTCTAACAGATAGAAACATTCTTATCCAAGTTGCAAGGAAACGGGTGCGGGTACCGGTAAGGGTGCAGGTGCGGGTATACATGTACAAGTAATGACAAAATTGTAAACAGTCGGATACCAGGACATGGTACATATATCTAATGAAATTAATAATTCACATGAGATCATTATCGATTTTCAATTCATGTGTTATTAGAATTGAATTCCCTATCACATTTCTAAGTTTATTTTGAATGTTGATTACTAAAGATCGGAAACTACTCGTTATTTAACTTGACACGGAAACTACCATTTCATAGTTTTGAACTTTGGTATGGACTGAAACAAACCCAACTTATGTCTAACAAGTTTCAAGAAATGGATGTGAAATGTAGGTTATTCATCCAAGAAATGTATCAGTGTATCACAAGTGTTTTAAAATTATTAACTTACATCATATAATTGAGTACATGTTTGAATAAATGTATGCATATGTGCAATGAGTGCCCATAAAGTTTGGGTACGGAGACGTGTCAGGTAAGCATCAGCTACGGGTACGGGCTCATGATAGAAGTACTCGAGTAACAAAGATTCTTAGTTATTTAAAACGCATTTCGTAGCCACTAGAACAAATCTCTATTTAAGAATATAATGACAAAAGGGACTTTATGCACTTAAAGAAAATAATCAAACATGTTTAAAAATTGTTTTCATTGTTTTAAATGTGATGATTCCGATACATCATTAGTTGATTCATAATATTACTTTGCTTTTGCTAATCATTGTACTGACGGAATACACACACACATACACATACCAATAAATGACTATTCCAATGGATGATCCACTCCATTCATCAAGATATAAAAGTCTCAAAACATCTATTAAACAAAAATCATGATGTTTAAATACTTCTAACACATATTTTTCATCGTCTCTTAAGTTGTATTGACATACAACCATCAACTATACAATCACATAATGCATGAGCAACTAGAACCCATATGCCTAATTTTTGTTTATATACAATCTAAGACATAATTTTTAATGAACGAAGCGGATCATGTAAATTGATTGCATATAACATAGTTTTGAAGGTGATTCCGTAGATTGAATCTAAGGCGTCACCTTAGGAACTTGGTTACCTATTTAAAATTAGATTCAGATTCATATTCACAGACGGAAAAAGAAGAAGAAACTATTATGAATCCTACACTTTCCATGTTTAAGAGGGTTATTTGCATTAATAAATAAGGGCCAATTAGGAGTTTCAAGTATCTACAATAAGAGCCCATTCTCTTCTGAAATCGTACTAAATTTTATTTTGATGAGAACTTTAGGATTTTCTTTGAGATATTTTGATTAAGAGATTACTAAGTACAATTAGGGATTTAAGTACAAGAGCAATTCCACCATTTTGTACTCCTCATAGTTTTGATTAGTGGATTCAAATCCTCCTTTGTCCGGAGATACAGGCCTCTAGTGTCAAACCACACAAATCTATGGTTTCTTCTAGTCACATAATTTTCTTTAAATTTTGTGTTTATGTCGACATTGTCACAACAAACTGGTATTAAAGCTTCAGATTATTGGCTAGGGTATCAAGATGTTGACAACTAAGTTCAATAATAGAGAAGCTCGATAACCTTATAAGAATCTTGACAGTCGGCATGTCACATGAATGTCTTACGAGGCCCTACAATAAATGATTGAGAACATCACTTAATGACTAGATGGAAAAAGTTCTAACATAATCGCACAGAAAAATAAAAAGAAAACATTGCTCTGTATGGATAAATATGCATTCACATACAGCAGAGACAAACAATAACAACTGGGCAAACCAATTTTAACAAGAACTCAATCAACAACCTTCAGCATATGCTGAAAAATAGTTACGATATACAACAAAAAAGTACTGACGTAGCCTCATTAATCATTCCTTAGAACTAAACCATCAAACATAATCAAGTCAAAGTAGAACTGAAATGGTAGGTTAATTCTGCAATGTACTGATAAAAGTAAGCGCAATCTTGTTCTAAATATCAAGCAATCCCAACAATCCAAGTAGGAGTACAAAGGCCAAAGAGCTTGCACTGATACGTATCTTAGTGAGACCATATGCTCATCTACTCCAGATTTAGTTCTATTTGACGCAGGTTATCCATGGTAAGAAAGCATTTTTATATTGTGAAGAGAGGTCGACAATGTGGCATTTTTGATAATTGGGAGGAATGTAAATTCGCTGTTGATAAATTTTCAAATGCCTCCTACAAAGGGTTTGCAACGTACGAAGAGGCTTTGAGTGAATGGGAGAAGCACATCATCGATCGTGATTCAACATCCAGCTCAAGACCTGTCCAGACACCGTTTCAATTTCAACAACAAATATTTCCGGAGCAGCATAATCTAGATAAGGACAAGGAAAAATTTAGGGAAATTGTTATTTCCCCGATCTATATTTTTGCATTAGGTTCAATGTTTACAATATTAGTGTTTGTAGTATGTATCGTTGCAGTATTTGTTGGCTTTTCCATTGTTAAAGGTATGTGATGTGATTTGTAAGTTATGTGATGTAATATTTATGCATCTTATATTTTGGACTTTAGTTGCGAGGGAAAAACAGCCTAATACTTGTTCAAAGTGCCAACGAAATAAAGTGTTTGACATGTCAGTTCTTATGCTTTTCCTGCTATATTTGCATGTATCGTGTTGTCTGTATTCCACCAAAGAGAACTGGCTATCGCCAAATGCCAAAGAAAGGGACTTCAGATTTCTGTAAGCAAGAAAAAGAGAATCATCGTTTGAAGATTATAAAAAGTGGAGATTGTCCAAAGGAAAAAATTGCAAATTTTGTCTGCCATTTAGAGAGAACCATCATCATCTCCTCCCTAATTTTTTGAGACGTGCAGGAGAGCGTTGATAAACTATATATGGCAAATAATTAAGTTAACAAATTTTTTCAAGCTCATACTTTAGGTCTTTAAACTAATCCGAGCAAAATTTTACCAATCCAAGCAACAAACTTACTACATCACATCTGCCTTAAAAAGATATATGACAATACCAACAGTATCAATATCAGTAGCAACCCAACTTTTTCACGAGAATAGTTCTAAGCTTTCTCCAAAAGAAAGGAATGTAGTTCCAAGGCTCTATTGTATAAGAACTCAATGAGGTGTACGACCACCTACTCAAAATTGATGCCAGATAACTCACCAGAAGTATGAATATCTAAGCATTCTTTGTGTAGTTAAACATCAATGTTGTCAATCTGCATGGAGCCTCCACTATAACTCCACTGACAATTAAATGGGAACTTTTTCCCTAACTCTCGTTTTGTTTCAGCCCATTCAAAATGCTTAAATTAAAGGAACAAAGTACTTACAAGTTGGCTCGCGGAAGGGGGGAGGGCTGAAGGCGGAGG
>NC_033803.1:47362773-47402773 GCF_001876935.1 Asparagus officinalis | reverse complement strand
CTAGTTTTCAATTACCTAAACAATATGAAAACCCTTAATAAAATGTCATTTATGTAGACTAGAACAAATGATAGATTATCAAATATGGAATTCATCCATTTTTGAAATATTTGAGGAGCATCTTTTTAGTCCAAATGGCATAACATTCCACATATCATGACCATTAGGAATACCGAAAGCTATTAATTGTTTTGATAATTTATCTCTTATTTTTATTTGCCAAAATCCTGATTTGGTATCGAATTTACTAAAGTATTTGTTATTTTGTATTTTATGTATTAATGATTCTATAGATGGGATAAAAAATTCATCAAATTTTGTAATAGAATTTAACTTCTTATAGTTTATTACTATTCTAGCTTTTCCTCTAACTTCTTTTGCATGATTTCTTACTACAAAACTAGTACACATATATTCAGATGTAGCCGGACTTACTAATCCCAGATTTTCCCATTCTAAGACTTGTCTTTTATATTCTAAAATGTCTTATTCATCATATACTAAAGATTTCATTCTTAAGGTTCGAGTGTTTATCTTTAATTTTATAGACATATATCTAGGAACCTTAGAATCTTTAGACTCGGATGATTTTTTAATAAAAGAAATAGGCAAAAATATGTCAATGTTATGACCTAAAAAATAAAAATAAAAAAATGAAGACATTGTAACTCTAGAAGAAATTTTAAGTCCAGATGTTTGCAACATTACAACAAATAAATAAAAAATTAGAAGTAATTCAACAGTTTGATAAAACATTGAGAATAATAAATCAACAATTAGAACGAAAAAACAACCAAAAATAACAAATAAACCCAATAAAGAATCAACAACTTTATATTGGTCAAATATATTAAAAATAGATGAAAAGAAAAAGAATATATATATATATATCACCTTGGATTCAATCTAAGGTAGCGCCTTCAAAACTACATTATATGCTATCAAATTACTTGATTCACTCCGTTCATTATTATTTATATGTTTTGGATTGTATACAGACAAAAAATTAGGCATATTGGGTTGTAGTTACTTGTAAATTAAGTGATTGCAAAATTAACGGATTTACGACAATATAACTAAAGAGACAATGAACAATATATGTTAAAAGTATTTAATCATCATGATTTTTACTTTATAGATGTTTTGAGACATTTAGATAATAATGAATGGAGCTGGTCATCAATTGAAATAGTCTAATTTATGAATCAATGGGTGCCTCCCGTAGATTGAACCTAGACATCACCTTAGGAACACTTTTCCCATATATCGTGAAATAGACTAATCGACTAACCAAATTCATGATTGGCATCATACATTTTGTTGCAAACAACATCACATGTACATGGTGAAATTTTCACATAGTTAGAAGCTAAGTTGCATGGAAACTATACGGGTACCGATGCGGGTATGGGTACGGACACAACAAATTTGTGAAATGTAGGATACGGGGGCACGGCTACGCATACATGTCAAAATTAATAATTTACATGAGATCGTTATTATTTTTCAATTCATGTGCTATTTGAAATTAATTTCCTATTATATTTTTAAGTTTCTTTTATCTTTTATCATGTTGATTATTATAAATTGGAAAGTACTTTTTTTTAATTAGACGCTCAAACCACCCTTTTAAATCATAGTTTTTAACTTGAATATAGTCCGAAACAACCGGACTCATGTCGAAAGAGTTTTAGAAAATAATATATAGGTCCAAGAAGTGTAATAACAAGTATTTTAAATTAAAACATATATCATATAATTGAATACACGTTTGGGTAAATTTATGCATACATCCACGGAGTGTCCATAAAGTTTGGGTACGAATAAGTATCGGGTACGGGTACGGCTTCATGATTGAAGTACTCGGGTAATATAAGTTAGAAGTCTTCTAGAATATGAATCAAACTAGTTAATAGGGTGATTTTTCAAACAAGTAAATAGTCGTTCATTTTGCACATTACTCATATAATGATTAGAAAATATCTAAACAGTACAACTTTTCTATACATAGATGATGATGAGTGCAAATCATGATGGGTGGTGTCAATCATTATATCGAGTAGTTTATTGGGTCATCTCATGATAATAATCTCATCTCACCATCTTAGTTTATCATTTCTATATATAAAATAAGTGTTTATATATATATATATATATATATATATATATATATATATACTTATTAATATTATTATAATATAAATATATATATATATATATATATAGTAGAGAGAGAACGAGAGAGAAACGTAGTCAACTTAAGTGGACGTCCACTAAGTTTCTTAGTAATGATGATCACTGTGATTGAGCTACATTGTGGATGATGCCGCTCCGTTGAACTTGATCTACAATATTCTAAAACCCTAAGATACCAAATTTAGGGTGAACCCGTCGTGGTTTGACCTTCATCCACTCATATCAAGTTTAACGGTTTGCGAATGAATAGTACTTTTTTACATTGCTCGACGGATGGTCAATCACGACGGGTTTCACCCTAAATTTGGTGTGTTAGGGTTTTAGAATATGTAGATCAAGTTTAACGAACGGATCATCCACAATGTAGTTCAATCAAGTGATCATCAATGATAAGAAACTTAGTGGACGTCCACTTAAGTTGACATAAGTTTCTCTCTCTCTCTCTCTCTCTCTCTCTCTCTCTCTCTATATATATATATATATATATATATATATATAATATATATATAGGTAAAAGCTTATTGTCAACTTAAGTGGATAGGAATAAGTTATACACCACTTTTTAACGCGTGATAATTGCATTGGGATCCGTGATAGATATAGAAGAATTTTTTAAAGATTGTGGCATCTTTTGATGGCACAAAATCTTGAGACAAGATGATTGTGGATAAAAAAGTTTGCGTGATGAACAAGGCTCATATCACTTTAAGTGGATAGGAGTTTTACTCTATATAATATATTATATATAATATATAATTAATAGCCCACCTTAAAAGTCACATCAAAAGGTGTGGGACTCACACTATTTATCTATTGGTACCTCATTTGCTAAATGAGCCACCACCTTATAACTATCAAATCTATATATGTACAAGGAGGAAGAGAGAGAGATGTCTTAAGATGAGTATACTTGGTACTAAGCACAATTTTGATTCTTTGTAGTGATGTTGATGCTTTTCATCCACATATTTTAAGGTGCCCATCTAAAAATGATCCACACTTGATTATCCACTCTTTAGATGAGTGGATGAAAAGTGCCCACATCTCTACCAAGCATACTCTTATTCCTCTATATACATGTATATATGTATGTATGTAAATCTACGCACACTTGTTGAATTTTATTTCGAGAAACCAATACATATGTTGAATAGGGGTGTATTCATATCAAAACAAGGTTATACTAGAATGTTTGTGTCTTAAAGCTTTTGAACAATTATTGACAAAACTAAACATGTTTGCAGGATACAAATTTATGCACATTAAAAGTTCACAGTAACATCATAAACCCCATGGGTTTTCATCTTGCATGTACAACAGTAATATTCATGAAAAGCTGTGCATTTATTTAATTGAGAACGCTTACATACCTGAAGATTGCGGTTGACTCCCAGTTTATGAAGCATCGCATTACAAACTGTATATGACCTACGGGAAGATAATTGCCCCTCATGTTTTTCTGGAAATTTCAAATACAGATAACAGCTCAGAGCATACTTCAGAACAGAATCCCCAAGAAGTTCCAAACGCTCTAAAGAGAAATCCTCACAACATCTTAAAGTTGTGATTGCTTCCAAAATCTAAAAAAAAGAAAAAGCTTTCATTAAACATAAGAATGAATTCGGAAAATTTCCAAATATACTGGTATATAATGAATAATCACATACCAGGGTACTTGATATATAATGAAAATTTCCAAATAAACAGATAAAGCTTTCATTCAACATACCAGGGTACTTGATATACAAGAATCAGAAGACTGAAAAGCGATCTCCCTTCTCAGTTGACAGGCTAGCATTAAGGACTCCATCCGGTGCATTAAAGAAGGAAGCAAATACAGAGACTTCAGAACATCTAATGGTAAATTAATGTGAACTAAAAGTTCTGGAGGCATGTGCACATTATTTGGTGCCCTTTTTACATAAAGGTTGGCACTTTTTGTTTTCTTAGAAGCCGAGTTTCCTACACCAACATTACATGTTAGGAGCATACAATAGCAGATGTACAAAAACTAAAATTTGATAAGTAAAAAAACACTAAACTGTTAACTTTAAAATTTAAATAAACAGCTAACTTTATAATTAAAACAGTAAAAGATTTCATCTGGCTAGCAAAATGGCTTTTCAGATAATGACTTGAATCATTAATAAAAGGAACACGTGTAAATATTTACTACTTTTTTCACTGATGAACACAACAAAAGCACTGCATAAATGTAAAACTTGTACCTGAGATTCTCCGTAGTAGCACTCCTCAATATATATATAATAAAGATGGACCATGTTACATTAATTCAGGACAATACGACACAAAATATATATCCTAAAATACCAATACATTCTCAAAGAATATTATTCAAGCTTAAAAGTGAACCAAAAGAATGTAAATCTACTACTTGTTCGATAGCGCTCTGCCACATTGATCTTTAGCAATATCTCTAGTAAACTGCTACTGAATTTTAAAACTCACGTGAAATGGGGTGAATGATCAACTCCCAGTGCTGTCTGTTCATGGACTTTATAACTATTAGCATTTTCTAAATGAACCTAGACATCACTTAGTCATTAAACAATAACAAAGTATTTAGCCAAACACTTTGGAGCCGGTTGTAGAAATACAATTTCTCCATTTAGGTTGGTAATGGGCTTTCACTTTTGTTAAGTAAACACAGAGCAGTGAATATGAATATTAATTAGCAATTTGGCATCTTCTACAGGATCATTGGTTATCAAATGATCTCATCCGTCATGGACAAGAAAAAGTGCTTCTCATTCTGTCAGTAAGATGGGAATATTCCAGGATATCTTCAAACACTGGATAATTTACAGGTCATTCCACCACCAAATCAGAATAAGAGCACAAGTAGTTACCTAGTCTGGAGGCAGTAAGGAGAATGGAAGCACTAAAAGTCTGTGAGGTTTATCAGATTAAACTTCTCCCAAGACATCAGGGTGAATGAGTTCATCAAGGAGATTAAATTGACTTGATTGATAAAAGGTTTGCTTTCTATGCATAGTCCAAGTAAGAGGAAGTAGCCAAAAGATCAATTGCTTATTTCTAACGAGCCAATAATGAGGAAATATTTTCATGCTATGAGCTTACATTATACATGTTGTCTTATTGTCAACATAGTTAGATTCAAAGCATATCCATTGGTAACTTTATCATTACAAATCATACAGACAGGAATAGATGCCAGCGTATGCTCATAGGAGAAAGAAGTTTTCTATTAGAAATAAAGTAGAGGGGAATGAGGAGAAATAAAATTGAAATTTTAGTTCCAAAGTAACAAATCATATTTGTCAGAAGACTTTAAGGTCTCATACCATAGCTCTTTATAACTTCCAAGTTCCAAATGCACGAGAATAAGTAAGACCTGATCTTAATCGAACAAACAAAACTAATCAGTTGAATGACAAACAAATCAAACTAAGAAACAAATGAACTGACTTGTAAACCATTCTAACAAATACTAAGTGAAAAATTCATCTATCAATTCCTTTTTTTCTCTTCTTGATCATTTTAACTCTGAGATATTCCCTCCGGTCCTATGCTTAGGGCGCATTTGATAGTCTGTAGTTGGAGAAACAATGTATCTCTAACTACATGCATAGTGCAGTTGGAGATGCAATCTAGTGTTTGGTTAGCATATTTATCCAACTACATAAAATTTTAAAATAATTTAATTATGATATATCAGTTTTAATGTAATTTTCACAATAGAAATACTAACAATAGAATTGGCATAAGCTTATGGCCTGTACATGTTTTTTGTACACACATAATCAAGACAATGTAAGCATAGCAAGCCTTATTCATTTACATGTTTCAGGTATCAAGTAAATTATCGGTTTATCTTGCTCTCTAATGCAAAGTATTAACAAATGACTATTGCATGAAGTACTGCTTATGTCAACATAATTATGAAATATAAATTAGTAGGAGTAACTAATACCTTATGCAAACAAACAACTTTATGGAATAAAAACTATAAGTAAAATTTTCAGGATCTGCTAAATAAAAAAAGACGTTGACAAAGCAAGCACAAAATAAACCTTCGAATTTAATGTTTGAAGATAGAAGATTGTGTGGATTATGGCTGTGCTTTAAAAGTAATAATGGTTGTCCTGGATGCTGAAGCACAATCCCATACCTGTATGAGTAGTACATCAGTTATGACGACGTAATTCCAGATTCCAATCAGGTGAATAACTATATAAGAAAACATTACGAAAGTGTCACCTACTTTTTGGAGAAGTACTCTGTAAATGTCGCAAAATCAGGTACCTCAAATGGACTATCAGCGGACATTCCGGCTTGTACATCAATAATGGAGTATAACTTCCCCGTATGGATTCCCATTACTACCATATATTTAACCTTTTGATAATGTACTGTTTTATTTGCCAGGTGAATCATGTCTAGTATACAGCTATCCGTCGCATCTGATTTTTCAGAAACCAGTGAAGCATCAACTTCGGCGTCACAAAAGTTCTTCGCTTTGGGCACATTGCTAGCTATTAAAAAATCAACCACGGAAGCAGCATCTCGGATCCCATTCCAGTTGATTCTTACAGTGTCTTGATCTTCACAAGGAGACACAAGGGGCAGAAGCATATACATATACGACATATTCCACAATAGGCTTCTATCTTCATTGAATAGCAGTTGTCGGGGTTCTCCTGATGACTTTGATCCTTTAAAAAGCTTCCCAAAGGCACCATTGAAAAACAGTTCGTGGAAGCGTTTTGCTTGCTCTACCTGCCATTAGATGTCAAATTATTAAGAGAAGCACAGAAAAAGAGACAATATTTTCATTCAGTAATCAGAGCCAGAGACCTGTTCCGCATCCAAATGAATTGACCCACATGGAGAGACAGAAGTTTTGACCATCTTGTCGACTAAGTAAAGATCAATTTCCACACAGGCAACATCTTTATCCAGCGCAGCATCGACCAGTAGAACAAAACTACTATATTTTTGCTCAGGTTTATTGCATAAGAAATTGAACTTATATCCCTGCAAAGTGACACCAACCTTTCGGTGCACCCAATCTCCTGATAAAGCAGATATGGGGACCGTGCCATGTAGTTCTTTTCTTTTTGTTGTTCCTTCATATAAAAATGGATAAGGAAAAATTACTTACATTTGCAAAAACTTGTCAAAAGTGGATGCACAATATAGCTTTTAATCCCAAAAATTATGCAGAGCTACTGAAACCAGGACTTAGAACTTGCCTGATACTTAGTCAAGTACAAGAAGTTACCAGGCACAAATAGTTCTTTTAGCAATTATTTTTATTGCACCCATCTGAGTGAATACATTTCTACAATAAAATATTATTAATGCTCTATGAGAAACCCATGTAAGAATAGGAAAAAGGGACAAATGTGAACAACTCCAAATGTGCATATTTGTAAAGTGAACGTGCACAAAAAATCATGTCTTGAGATTATCTCCAGTGAAATGGAATGAATCATAGCTACTATTCTTGAGGGAGGAAATATGATAAAACCCTCTGCTACATGGAAAAGGGTATGGGTATGGAGCATGTAATTTTTTAAACTGCATGTTGCGTCTTAGGAGCAAAATGATGAACAGCACAGGGTTCTAGTGAGAAAACCTCCAGAACCCCACACAACCTGGTGAACTGCGACATGATGTCAGGACCTTTAAAAGTACATACTATCACATAAGGTATCTGCTTAAAAAGTGTCTGGTACATAATAGTTCCAGAAAACCCCGGAGAGCATGTGTAAATAGAATTTTATAGGTGGAGCATGATTTTAAATATCGGCTGATAATCCGATATTATCGCCGAGTTATCGGATTTGGGAGATTTCCGCTAGGATAAGTAGGATTTTTAATCGGTTATCTTTTTTATGGGTTTATCGGCGAGTTATCGGCGATAAAAGCACTTATCGGCTGATAAGGGAGGCTAAAAATATCGGCTTTATCGGAGAGTTATCGTTTTTATGCAAGTTTCGCTTTCTACAATTGGTCAGTGATTCTAAATATGATTATTTACATTTTGGTATGTTTATATTTTATTAAGCATGGTTAGATTATATTTTTTGGTTATTATATTATATATATACACCATCCAGTATATCACTCCGGTAAATCTTACTTATCCACGATATATCCCCGATTTTCGCTATCCGAGAAGGATTTTGACCGTCCGATAAATCCCCGATAACCGATATTTAAAAACTTGAGGTGGAGTCACGGAAAAGTCCAGGGTTATGCATGCTCAGGTATTAGATTACTAGAATAAGAAGTCTCCGCTCAGAGAATTACAAAATGGATTTCAGTCACGTAGACGAATGTTCAAGAAAATATTACTAGATATCTGATCACAGCTAAGAGAAATTAATGAAAGAAAATCAATTGATAAAAACGAATAGGGGCAATATCTTGTTCAGTAATAATTATCAAGGATTTCCTTTTAAGAGTGGAAAGCAGGTTCTAATGCAAATTTACAAGTGAATATTGCTATCTATATAGACCAAACTCTGCATTATGGGAACTGTTGACTGACAAAATCAATTCCATGAACGTAAAAATATAAGGCAAAATGAACATCGATAGTAATTTCCAAAGCATAATTAAATGAATATCAGAAGTTGCCAACAGAAATCATGCTCACTTCCCACCTTTTCCGTAGAACTCTTCTGGGAGGGGGTTAAAAAAAAACATGCACCCGAAATATGGATACTGCCTACAGTAATTCAAGTTACACCATGCGCACCGAGTGCATAGGTCAAAATGAACTAGAAATTTTAAAACTAATGAATGGTATTTATATATTGAAAACGAATCAGGATTGCTCTCAACCAAATTTGTCGCACAGAACAAATTAAAATTGATTGCTTTAACTGTGATAAAAATAAAAAACAAATACATGTTACATAAATCCATTGTACAATGGGGAAAGAAAAAAAGATACTACCTGCACCAGCAGCAGATTTCTTATCTCCTTTACTCAGTTCAATATCCAGAGTCTCTTCAATAATAGGAACAAGATGATCATCAAGCGCCCCCAGTTGGTGCAGTTTTTTACAGGCATCCAAACATACAAGCTGCTTTGCTTTCTGATTATTTCGACAAAGCGGGCCAACTAACTTTTGAAAAGCAGCACCTGGAGGTAAAATTAATGTACACTCGGAAGATCCATCATGAGTATTATATTGAAAGTTTGGTCTAGGAGAGTAATACCTACAATAAAAATAAAATGTTGACAAACCAAAAGACACTTGCTCAAAAAAGTATAATATATCAAGGAAAACTCCAAAAAAATTAAGAGAGATTAAACCATACTTGTCTTTAGGCAGCTTTTCACAATATCTATATATAAGACCAACACTGGAATCAATTGTTATTGTTGCCCCAGTTGAATGAACACGGAATGCCTCCATCTCGTTATCCTTAGGCAATTTTCGGACGAGGGAAATAGAGTTTCTATTTAAAGCAGTATCCATCATCGAGTGCTCACTCCTGATGATACTAAATAACAAATCCCTTTGTTGAATGTTTCCCCTGCAAATGTTGCATAGATTAGAACCTACTCCTAAGCTTATTAACAAAGCCAGGTCTCTTAAGAGAGGCAAAAAAACTCTTCTTGCAAGTATTTGATATTAAAAAATAAGGATTATGTTTTGTACCCCTCCTATGATATAAGTTCATCTCCCCTAACTTTCATTTGATTAAGCATCCACTTGCAAGGGTTAAACCAAATCTACTGGTTGGCTAGGTCATAGAGGTATGTATGATCAACAAGGGTCATTTCATGAAGGGGTTTTTCACAAAACTGAGTGACAACTAGCAAATATGATGGCCTAAGTCGCATTTACCTTAAAATATTTTTTTAACCGCTTCTTAATGGAGAAGGGGTTCCAATTCTTCAATCCTTGTTCAAGTAGCTTAATTAGTCAAGTTGTTGAACCAAATCAAGTTCATGTTGTTTAGGATTTACAAAAAAATAATGAAGAAGATAATTCAGGAAAGTTGGTTCAACAATGCCTTTAAAAGTTACCTTGACCATTTTATCAATACGTAGTAACTTTGAACATATCTTCAGCTATTCCCTTGATATAATTTATACCTGTTTCAAATCCTTTCTCCACAAGGAGCAAGTTCACACAACCACCCAGAAGGCTTTGACAAGAAAACATGTTATAGTATAAAATTATAATTCTCAAACTTTACCACATCTTCTGAGTTTTGGAGTTGGGGAAGACACTATAAGATTGTAACCATACCCACATTTATTTGCTACCGGACACTCGTTTTAAAGCTGGTTTAAGAAAGGGCATTATTGAATAAATGGCTCACATTTTGACTCATGGAAAGAACCCGCAACCTACCGGGCATGCTACAGTACAAAATAATGTCCTCAACTCTGACCATAACTTTGGAATTTTGTGTGGTGGAAGAGACTTCGAGAAAGTCAGGAATACCTTTTTCCTGTTAGGAAACAATATGTTGCTTGTGTTAGGACTCATGTTTATGAGCCTACTTTCTAATCTAGTTTTGATAATTAACAAACAATTTCTAATCTTGTTTTTTAGTATTTGTGTTTTTCATCCAACATGAATCCAGGTCGGAGGTTGGAAGGATTTGTCCCTTAACGATGATATTTTGGAGGTTGGAAGGATATTGAAACGAAGCCGTCGCAATTTCAAGTCAAGACTCATTATCACGCTTCATCCCGCAACCAAGATTGAGCATCATGAAGATCACTAGCTTGGTATAATGTTTTAAGTTTTAGTTGTGTACTTTATGTTACTTTAAACTCAAATCATACTCGTACACGTTTTCTCGATTTATCGTATCATACATCCATTTAAGAATATATTGTATTTTTGGATTATTAACTTAATGAAAACTTTTACATCTTTTTTAAAGTCCATTAATCCAATAAAAAGAATTTCAAAACTTGTTTGAAATAATTTCATCAAAATCAAGTGTTTAACAAACTCGTATTTTTGAACGTTTTACAAAATGATGAGTTTTTTCACAAATAAAAAATGTTATTTTAGAAATTTCTTTTCTAACATGTTTATTTTCATATATATAAACATTTCCCCAAGTTTTACTATTTTTGGAGTTGATTTACTATTTTTTATCGAATTTAGAAAATCAAGCTTTTAGCAGTTTAAGTATTTGAAAAATCAACTGTGGTCGACCGATCGGCTCCACCAGTCGACCGATCAAAAGAATTTTTCAGTGTCTGATTTTTCAGTCTTATCAGTCCACTGATTTATTAAATCAGTTGACCGAGCACAGTGTTTTCAGTCGACCGATTTTTCTTATCAGTCGACCGATTCTGGTTGTCTGCCTTTGTATATTGTAACGGCTATTTTATTAGTCAGTCGACTGATCTGCCTTTTTTATTGTAACAACTAGTTTTTGGCTGCTTTAATTTTGAGGCTATAAATAGGCCTCAAGCCTTAATTTTTTAAAAGTTTTTTTTATAAGAGTTTACAAGGGAGTTTTTTCGAGTTTGTTTTAAGGGTTTTGAGAAATATCAAGTTTGCAAAAAGAGTTTTACAAAGAGAAGGATTTCAATTGCAAAAAGAGTTTTACAAAGAGAAGGATTTCAATTTCGATGTTGAGGAGTTCAACCTCAAATCTCTATATCTACATCTTTTTGTTTAGAGAAGTTTTTTTAAACTCATTCTCTAGCTAATTTATATTTTGATTATCATTTATAAGCTAAATTTATTTGAGTTTAATTTCACTTTTACTCATTGTATACACACAACCACTTGAGAACGAAGAGAAAGGTAACACGGGTAGGCCAACACTTAGAGGAGTGTAACTTGTGGGATTGATAACGTGTCTTATAAGTGTTATCGGTGAACGTTGAAAACCGTTAGTGTAGTTATTTTGTGAAATAGTGGAGAATCTCCTTGAGCGAGGAGTGGAGATGTAGATCGTGAGTTGACCGAACTCCGTGACCAAATCTTGTGTTTGGCTTTGGCGTATATTTTCTCTTATATCTTGTGCTCATTGTTTATATTGCCTATTGTCATATTGTTCATTGCATATCTTGCATATAATTTGTTGTACATCATATTGTTAGGATATTACATTGTAAAATTTTAATTTGGCATCGATATCGGATAAGATTAGCAATTACCCTATTCACCCCCTCCCTCTAGGGTACTTTCATTTGATATCAGAGCTTGGTGCTCTTGATTTGTGTGCTAAATCGCCTTGAGTCAAAAATCCTCGCTCTATATTTTTGCTAATCTAGTTTTGTAATTTTTAATTACTTGCATAGTCTTCATGAATATACACGGTACACCTAGTTTAGAATATATCATAGATATTGCTCCTAAATTTAATGATTTCCCTTATGCTCAATGGATGTTTAGATTTAAACTATTTGTTAAATCTAAACATATTGATTTGTGGGAAGTGATTGATTGTGCTTATGTTTTGCCACGTTGGAGAAATCCAAGTGGAGCAATGATGATAAAAGGATGTTTATTTTGAACAAACTCTAGTTAGAATTTTTGCTTAATGCTTTTGATCTATCTAATATCTAACAAACTTGCTTCTTTTGATAGTGCCTACACATTGTGAAAACATATAGAGACACA
Source organism: Asparagus officinalis (assembly GCF_001876935.1). Classification (NCBI taxonomy): domain Eukaryota; kingdom Viridiplantae; phylum Streptophyta; class Magnoliopsida; order Asparagales; family Asparagaceae; genus Asparagus; species Asparagus officinalis. The sequence continues at coordinate 47,389,967 of NC_033803.1, read as the reverse complement.
TCACGACAACTTAAAGGAAATCCAACGCATTCCGGTGAATTCTGCTTCAAGAGAGATTGGAGTATCTTCATACACACGACCACTAGACGATTGCCCTAGTGAGGTATGCGAGTCTGAATCCGAAAGTGAATTTTCTATTGATGAACTCGCTTGTACATATGAGAGATTAATGCATGCCTACAACAAATTGCATCATAATTTTGAAAATTTGCAAATCAAGCATGTAAACCTAAAATCCGATCATAATTTGTTAGCAATTAAATTTGATATCATTGCCAAAGAAAATATGATTCTTAAAGATAGCAATGATAAATTAAAATTGGATATTGCTAACTTATCTCGTGATAAGAATGATGCCATATTAGAAGTAAAAACAATTAGAAATAAATTTAATTCTTATAAAAATAATCATGTTTGTTCTACTTCTATTGCTAATGCTAGTGTGCAAAATGATGAGTTAAATCACATGAAAAATCGTATTTCTTTTTTAGATTCAACCTTAACAAAATACATGACAACAATAAGAAACTTATGAACTTGTGTGCAAAGTCACGTGCCACTATTTCTAAACCACCCGTACACTATGCACACATGTATAGTAAATTTTATAAATGCTCCATTTTCGATCGTAAAAACCATCTTGCTAGATTTTTTTATAATGCACAAAAACCCATAAATACCAATGTTATTGCTCATTGTGCATCTCACAAAGTTTTTTCATCACATACACACACATGCACACATTGTTCATCATAAACATAATAGTGTGTTTAAATGTGATTTTTGTGGTAGACTTGGTCATTTGGCCATATTTTGTTTTGTTTTGAAAAATTTTACATTTACAAAATGCTTTAAAAAGACCACCTTTATTTGCAAATATTTCTTGTGCACAATCAAAAAGGCATCATAAATAAGTGCATTCATTCCATTGCACTTATTGCAATAGGATGGGTCATTTGCGAAATTATTATTATGACCGGACATGTGCACTAAATGCGTCCAAATGAGATCATAACCCAAGGGTTTTGGATTTAATTGATAGGGGTCATGTCCCTAAACTATTCGGCATCAAGAGTGTTTGGGTGCCAAAACATGTTTAAAATTTTAAAAATAAGTTTATTGCATTTCCGGTTTTATGATTTTAAAAGATGATTTTTGTTCATTTTTTTTGTAAACAAATTATAAATATTTGTACAAAATATTTAAAATAAAATATTTTCATCATATTTAGAAAAGAACTTTATGTGTGTGTGTGTGTATATATATATATATATATATATATATATATATATATATATATTCATTTTTAATTATAATATAAATGGTGTATTAAGTTTTTTCAATATTGGTTTAAGTTTAAAAATGCATGAGATTTCAGTGTGTCATCAGTCGGCTGATTTTCTTCATCAGTCGATCGATGATTGATACTCAGTCGACTAACCAGTGCATTTTCTGAATTTTCCTGAGTTTTTGTTATTAGATCTTTGTCTTCAAACCCGACCCATTTAATACCCGTTTATACTTTCCTTTAATCCTATCCATTGACTTATTGGTTGAACAAATCATGGCCTTCAAACTCTATATATATCAACAAACCAAACCAAAACTCTCACTTCCAAAATTTCTAGTCGCTCAAAACCCTAGTTGCTGATTCCCGACCGGTCAACCGACGGATCCCACCAGTCAATCGATCGCTGCTGCCTAGAGGAATTCTGCTGCTCATGCTTGGTAAAATCCTTTCCTCTCTTTTCAGCTTGTTTCTATATTTAGTATTGTCTAAGATCAATATTCTCTTGATCATGTCTTTTCCTAAACGATCTATAGACATAATAGAGCTGATGATTCCGCATCTTATGTTTCCAATTCCCAATGCTACCTTCATAACCCACATATAATTGACAAATATCAAAATATTTGTAAATTAAGCATCTTTCCGGGTAGATTCGTTAATTTCCCTGAATTGTTAAATTTTTAATTGCATACCTATTTTGAGAATGCTGGGTTACATGACCTTCTTACCCATACTAATCAACTACCATATTACCCGAACCTTATTTACCTGTTTTACACAAATATGGTACTTCAACAAACTGATGATGAAACCTCCATTCACAGAGCCTATGTTAAGGGTTGGGAACTAATTTTCTCTTCTGATGATTTAACTGAAATCCTTAACATTCCTACTGGAGACTCCTTACTTGAAGATTTAGACTTCGATGATCCTTCGATCAACTCTATGATATATCTTTCAAGCAAGGAGTACCCTATGTTAAACAGCTCCATCACTCCCTCTGCGAATTAATTGCCTGTATCATCTCTTATAACATAATTCCCAAAATTAGGAGTTATGATCATTTTTCTCATAACTTGATGTCTGTTGTGTATGCTATTTTTGGAAATGTCAAAATCATGTGGAGTAAAGTCATTTTTGATATCATGACTTGTAATCATACTAAGTTTCTTCCATTTGGTGCTCTTCTCACTCACATTTTCAGACATTTTGGTGTTAACCTCACAAATGAACCCAATATCAAGCCTATTCATGAATTCTTTGATAGCTCGAGTCTTACTCGGATGAGGCTCTTAGAGCCTCCTCCAGTTCCTCAAGCTCCTATTACTGAATTATCATCCCGTCCCGCTAGCTCTAGGACTCATTCCCGTCCTCCCCATGCTTCAACTTCCAACCCTTCTAGTATGCTGGCCACTCTAAATTATTTAGTTGACAGGATTGAGAGCATAGAGGATAGATTGTTTGATCGTATTGATAGCATTGAGAGTAGGCAAGAAGAAATGTTAAGGGTCCAACAACAATTGTTGAACATGTACATGCATCATTATCCAAAGCAAATGCCTCTATCTCCGAGTTCCGGGTCATCCCATTCTTGAAGACAAAATTCTCGATGACTTGGGCTTTTGTATTTAATTTTGAACTATGTGTTTGCCTTTTTAGTTTGTTTCAAAACAATTTATTTGGTTTGTCTTTCATTTGGTTTGAAACGATGTATATGGATTGTCTTTCATTTGGTTTGAAATAATGTTTTCTTTTTAGTCTCTTGTGAAAACTTTATGGTGACATATATATATGTGTGCGCTCCTTAGTTCACATTAAGTATGATTTGTGTTTAATATGTGATTTGCTCACATATTGTTGTGTGTTGTGATCCACGTGATGACATATATCTGTGTATCATTGTCTATATTTTTTAAATTGATATATGATCTGTGACATTTTGATAGGGGGAACCTTTCCCATTTTGTTTATACTCACTCGTACTTATATGTAGGGGGAGCCTATTGCTCTCTTTCTTCTTATTGTTTTTCTCATTTTGATGTTGACAAAGGGGAAGAAACAAGTAAATTGTGAGTATCTCGTTTTGTTCACTATTGGTTAAAGATGTGTATTATATAAATTTTATATAACTTTTATACTATTTGTGTAAATTGTTTGTCATCATCAAAAAGGGAGAGAATGTTAGGACTCATGTTTATAAGCCTACTTTCTAATCTACTTTTGATGATTAACAAATAATTTTTAATCTTGTTTTCTAGTATTTGTGTTTTTCCTCTAACATGAATCCAGGTCGGAGGTTGGAAGGATTTGTTCCTTAACGACGATATTTTGGAGGTTGGAAGGATATTGAAATAAAGTCGTCGTAATTTCAAGTCAAAACCTATTATCACGCTTCATCCCGCAACCAAGATTGAGCATTATGAAGATCATTGGCTTGGTATAGTGTTTTAAGTTTTAGTTGTGTACTTTATGTGTTTATACTTTAAACTCAAATCATACTCGTACACGTTTTCTTGATTTATCGTATCATACATCCATTTGAGAATATATTGTGTTTTTGGATTATTGACTTAATGATAATTTTTACATCTTTTTTAAAGTCCATTAATCCACTAAAAAGAATTTCAAAACTTGTTTGAAAGAATTTCATCAAAATCAAGTGTTTAACAAACTCGTATTTTTAAACGTTTTGCAAAATGATGAGTTTTCACAAATGGAAAATGTTATTTTAGAAATTTCTTTTCTAACATGTTTATTTTCATATATATAAACATTTCCCCAAGTTTTACTATTTTTGGAGTTGATTTACTATTTTTTATCAAATTTAGAAAATCAAGTTTTCAGCAGTTTAAGTATCTTAAAAATCAACTGTGGTCGACTGATTGACTCCACCAGTCGACCGATCAGAAGAACTTTTCAGTGTCTGATTTTTCAGTCTTACCAATCCACTGATTTATTAAATCAGTCGACCGAGCACAGTGTTTTCAGTCGACCGATTTTTCTTATCAGTCGACCGATTCCGGCTGTCTGCTTTTGTATATTGTAACGGCTATTTTATCAGTCGACTGATATTCTTAATCAGTCGACTGATCTGCCTTTTTCATTGTAACGACTAGTTTTTGGCTGCTTTGATTTTGAGGCTATAAATAAGCCTCAAGCCTTAATTTTTTAGAAGTTTTTTTTTTACAAGAGTTTACAAGGGAGCTTTTTCGAGTTTGTTTTAAGGGTTTTGAGAAAGATCAAGTTTGCAAAAAGAGTTTTACAAAGAGAATGATTTCAATTTCGATTTTGAGGAGTTCAACCTCAAATCTCTATATCTACATCTTTTTGTTTAGAGAAGTTTTTCTAAACTCATTCTCTAGCTAATTTATAATTTGATTATTATTTATAAGCTAGATTTATTTGAGTTTAATTTCGCTTTTACTCATTGTATACACACACAACCACTTAAGCTTTAGTATTTCACATATTGTATATTTGGATCGTGAGGTTGTTTCATTGAGAGAGCTTAAATTTCATTCTCATTTGACTTAGAGAATAAATCATTTATTTGTACTTATTGTTGAACACATTATAATATGCAAGAATATTTAGAGAAGTGGTTGGGAGAGACCGGGGTTAATTCCAAGAGGAGTGGGTTGGTAGTAAAGCCTACGGAGAGGTGGTAAATTCAAACACTTGAGAAAGGTAACACGGGTAGGCCAACACTTAGAGGAGTGTAGCTTGTGGGATTGACAACGTGTGTCTTGTAAGTGTTATCGGTGAACGTTGAAAATCGTTATTGTGTAGTTATTTTGTGAAATAGTGGAGAATCTCCTTGAGCGAGGAGTGGAGACGTAGATCGTGAGTTGACCGAACTCTGTGATCAATTCTTGTGTTTGCGTTTGGCTTTGGCGTATATTTTCTCTTATATCTTGTGCTCATTGTTTATATCGCCTATTGTCATATTGTTCCTTGCATATCCTTGCATATAAATTGTACATCATATTGTTAGGATATTGCATTGTAAAATTTTAATTTGGTATCGATGTCGGATTAGATTAGCAATTATCCTATTCACCCCCTCCCTCTAGGGTACTTTCAGCTTGTACATGACTAATCCATGTATCAAGCTCTTATGACCATGGCTCTACTGGTCAAGACTCCACAAAATTTATATAAGGTTAGATGATCCAAATACTTAGCAAAAAGCCAAAAAAAAAGCCATAGATGTTTCTCAAGGTCGAGGAAAATTCAAACTAACTATCTTGCCACCGGAAAATTTATAGTTGAGTACGAGTTACAACTCTCCATGCCCAAGTATTAGCCGCCTTGAATTGCTCAATCCATGTTCCAGCTCAATTTTTTTGGAGTTCACAGGAACAAGAAATGAAGAAATTCAGGAACAAGTTGCTTCTCCAAATAGGTTAAACAGCAACTAATTGAATACAAGTACTCGGGCTAAAAAGCGCTATGTAGGTCTACTTACCCGGGAATACTTAATTGACGCCTAAAGGGGCCTAGACCACCTAACTAACTGCCTAATCAAATTGCCTTGAAGTTTAAACCACTTAAAGGGCCACTTATATAGCCACCTAGCAACTTTTTACAATACTGGCTAGGAATGAGATGCTCGTACAAATAGGCTATCCATGTTAGATATAGGTGCCCTGCAGGCAATTATTGTATATTATAACAGGACCTATATGTATATAACATCCTTGTTCAAAATGATAGTATGCTATTTTGGTCAGATTTATCTGATGTTCTAAAAATACAGATAATGTCCTTAGAATAAATACTAGACTATCAGACATTTCGGATAGTGATCGTAATGAAGAGATCTGATTAGTCGGTAACGTATATTCTAAAATGTTCCTAGTTGATGAAGTGTTGAGATAGGACATCATCACTTTGGTTTAGACTAGTGTATGCTTTATTTCTCCTTTTAAGGAGATGATCAATCTCTTAGATCATTGATGTGAGACATCAAGATACATTATACAGGTGACTCATTAGTGAATGAGTTGACTGAACGACTCGCCGAGAACATCTAGTTGGTAATATACTTAACTGTCAAATAGAAGTTCTCAAGTGATATAGTACATAGTAGTCTCTTGACCTGAGGCATGAGTTCAATATCTTATATGTCAGTAAAGATGTATTTAGACTTTTACCTAACCACAGTTCTTATTGAATTGTGCATAACGGTTCTTGTTGGGTACATCCCGAGACATAAGTAGATATTGAGATGCCAAGAAGGGATTCGTCTCTCCCAGTATAGGGGTTGATGTCATAAGATTGTTTGATATAACTATAGCCTGGAAATCCTTGGCCAAGGTGAATAAGATAAACTGAGTGTCAGTTTGATCTTATAGGTTATGAGTTTAATATCAATAAACACTAATCAAGCTATTAGGGTTTGACAGTTTGCCATACCCTAGGCTCAATAGTTTGACATGGTTTGACGAAGAGACCGGACTGTACGGTATTATCATTGAGTGGTCCTGATAAAATTGGATAAGCATCTTGCAGACCTTTATCACAACTTATACCCGGGTGGTCTTCATGTGTAGCTAGCACCTCTGTTGTACTTATGGATATGATCCACTACCGAGTTTTTTAAGTTGGGCCCTAGAGTCACACCAAGCGCGTACTTGAATCCTATGAAACACAATTTATGGAGTGATGCGTATGATTGATACGCATATATGATTTCTTCCGGATACACATAAACGGTTATGTATATCGGTAAAATCGGAATGCTATGTGCTTAGGAAATAAATTCCAGTATTTTTCCCATAAAGTTAACTTTTAGTCAACTAGTTGACTTTTTGGTCAACAGTTGACTTTTGGTCAACTCTTGATTTATTTGGTCATATAGTGACTAATTAGTTAAAGATTGAAATAATACTATATACTGTATTTATGAAATACTGTATTAGTGATAATAAATTGGTATTCTCATTTATGAAATACACATACCATGTATAATGAGTCATGAGATGAGTCACTTAGTGGTATGGTTTGAGCACATGGTTTATTAGCACATGGTTTTGAAATGTAATGATTCATAAGATGATTCATTGCATGACTTACTTGATTAATCATTAATTTTTGATGATTCATTGCATGACTCATAGGATGAGTCATTCATATCATGAACACATTTCACTCTATAAATATGAGCTCTTTTTTCTTATGGAAAGGTTAATGAAAAATTGGCTAAGTGTTTTTTTCCATAAGAGAATAAAAGAGAGCTCTCCTCTTACTAAACTTTAGCAATCTTTGAGCAAGAGGAAGTAGTAGGATTTTAAGAACCCCGGGGTGGATATCTTGCCTTGTGTCTTAAGAAGACTCCCATTTTATCAAGCTCACTTGAAGACTTGGAGATCCACTACAAGGAGATTTTCTACTACAAGGAGCAAGAGCTAAGGGTTATTCGATCTTCCATCGAATCACGCTACGAAAGTATGATTTTCTAACTCTTGTATGCTCACTTAATAATAAGGATCATGTTAGATTTAATTAGACGATCCATATTAATATTTCATGCTCTCTACATGCTTAGTATTTTTGTACATACATGTCTTCCGCTGTGTATTATGCATGTAGACATAGCACGATTTCCTTCAATCCAAAGTTCCAAACCATTTGTATTACTTAGTTATAAAATTAAAACACATTTCTCTAGCTCTTGAGATCAGAATGTATTTCCTACTTTAAGATATTAAGAGTCACCTTGAAAGTAATGAAGTTAAACAAATTCGCTAGAATGGTAACTGAACATATACAATTGAACAATTCCAGATGATCCTTTCCACTTGATACCTTACTTTCCTGCTCTCAGGATATACACAAAACTTTCAAACAGAAAGTTAAAATCCAAGACAGTAACGGTGATAATGTAATTGAAAACTCAGGCAATCTGTTCAATATAGTTAACCAAATTACTAGGTAATCCAAGTTGACAAATAAAAAATAAGAGGCGTGTATCACAGAATTTAACTTGAGTTCAAATATTATACATGTCAATAGGATTAATAACTATTGCAGTTGATGAGAAAAGTTTAAGACCCAACATACTATCAAAAATCTAAATCTACATCAGTACTCACAGCTGAATTGTTAAATATGAATGAAGGAGCTGTAGAAACAGTAGAATAAAGTCCATAAAAAAAGTTTGCATCCAAAGGTTGATAGGCAAAGTAAAAACATATTCAATCAGAGGAAAATTAGTACCGCTCAAGCATGATGATATAATGAGAACCAGCTTGGCGAGCTCGTCCACGTGACTGAACATAACTACAAACTGTTTTTGGCAGGTCAAATCGTATCACACAGGAGCATTCTGGAATGTCAAGACCCTCTTCAGCTACATTGGTGGTGAATACTAAATTTACCTACATCAAAGAATAGCAGCTAAAATAAGTGTACTCGCTTCAAATAATTTCTTTCTTTTGTTTCATAAAACAATTATAGTGTTTGAACTAGTTGTTACCCGTGCAATGCGCAGGATTAAATTAATATTCTTGTACGCATCTTAGACTTTCAGGTAAAGAGAGGATAAAATAAGATTTTTTTGGAAAGAGAGAACAAAATGAATGATTTATAGGAAATTGAAAGACAAAGAATAGGGATGTTCAAGATGTAAAGAGTAGTGGATTAACATGAGATGGTAAAAAAAAGGATCATTAGTTATTATATGTTAGAGCTCTTGCAATTTGCCAAGTGGCAAAAATATGCAACTAGGTTTTTACTTTATTAGTAAATTAGGAGATACATGGTAAACCTTTCCAGATCGAAATAATTCCAAAGTTTCCTTTTGCAGTTTTTGAGTTAATGCCTCTGCAGAATTACTCCCTCCAGTCAAATAAGAAACTTTTAGATGCGATAAGTAACTGATTTTCTTAATAAAATGTTGTATAACTGTAGCTGTAATGATCCTTTCCACGAAAACAAGGCATCGAACTTGATTAGATCTGCAAGAGTAAATTATGAGTTGAAACTAGACAGTTGTGGCAAAGCGATAGGTGAGGAAGTGTAATACTATAATAGGAAGATTACTGCTTACGGAAACGTTTTCAGAATTTGCAGTAGTTCAAACAGCTTGGGTGTGATGTAGCCCAACTGTATTGCATTGAGCCACCCCTGTTCAGTTTTAAGAAGCATTTCATAACCTGATACATATGTCAGTCAATGTATCAGTATAGCTTAAAAAAATGGTTAAACCGCAAAATCAACAATACAAAAATGGCAAACATCAAAATTTATTCAAACATTAGAAAAGATAATTTGTTAATTTGAAAAATAAAGAAGAATTTGCAATTATGAAATAATTACAAACACAGGTTTTCATGTTTATAATACAGAAGTGGATCGACGATTCGAGATGCTACTTAATGATCCACATACAAATACCTGCCCTCCTACTTCTCACTGAAAGCACAAAGGTGCAATAACAAGAAAACATACATGAGCAGCATTTTTTTTTTTTTTTGGTATTTTTGGCCAAAGCAAAGATTGAGTTGATTCTTCTTAGGTTAAAAGAGTTAGCACAGGATTAAAGCTCACGCCTCATGCTTCCCTTTACCCCTGCGTCATGTACCCATGACTCTCCTAAAACCTACTGACCTCCGCAAGCACAGTACCTACCTCAGGTGCAAATCCCATCTTCACCGCCATACCCCTCTTCCCTCCCCTGGTTATGACCACAGATGGTCTAATTTGATCAGCTCCAAGACAAACCATATTATAGATAGGCGTTGGGGCACTTTGTGAAAGAGATTATTGGACTTTTCCGCTACAGAATGCATATATGCTTGACAATAGTGGCCCTTCAAAGGAATTCATTGTTGCCTCATACTCTTGATGACTTAGTTAACCTAAGGACAGATATGATTTTCTCCCTTAGAAGATGCAATCAGATGCCTTTCTAGTTCCTTTGCAAAATCTAGGCTCATCTGTTCTAGCACCATTCACTTAGGTGATAACAAAACTATTCTATTTACTAATTTACGTTCTCCTATTTCTGAGTCTTTTATTTTCTTTGTTGATGGTTATTCCATGGTCGTTCTTGGCACCACAATGTTGGTCCAACTTCGTCACTTACGTGTCTAGTATGAAATATGTTAAAGATGTTCCTTCCAATTTTTTTTCTGTTAGTCACTTGACGAAAATTTAGAATTGTTCTGTAACTTTATATGTCTTTATACGTGTTTCACAATCTTCAAATTAAGAAGTCGATCAGTTAAGGCATCAACGTCATAGACTTTATTGTCTTCAAGTCAATCATCCCTTTCTTGTGGTTATTATTGATTTATTGTTGCTACATCTGAGTTTTAGCCCTTCAGTCGTACTACCATTTAGGTCATTCTTCTCTTTGGCTTTTACATTTTCTAGTTCCTTCAACTAGACATGTATCCAACTTAGAGCATGTATCTTGTCAGTTAGGTATATATTATTGGTCTTCTTTTGTATCAAGGAATGAATTGTTGTAGCCCCTGGTGGAGCCAAGACTTGGAAGTGTTTTTTTTTTTTGAGAGGGTGGGGTTGGGGGAGGGGGGGGCACTCTTGTTTTTTCTTTTATAAATATTAAAATAATTATGACAATAATCGCATTCAATAATATCAACAATGCTTTGAGAGAAAAGGATATGCGTTCAAATTTTTGTACAAAGAACCACTTATTAATTTTCACACAAAGACATTGCTCCATTCATTTTCCCTCGGGACCTAGCCACTACACTGATATTAAACAAGGGATTTTTATATTAGTCCCTTAATCTTTCATATTTTGAAACTAGTGCCAATTAGGTTCCTTACTTCTTTTGATTATACTCTCTAATTATTGAAATTTCCAGTAGATGCCCAAATTCTTAAGCTATTTCGAAATTAATCCCATCCAAATAAGAGTAGAAATAGCAATCAAGCAATTAATTTGAAGGAAAAAAGAGATTAGGGGACTTGATAGTCCATAACTAAAGATTTTACTTGGTAATCCCTCCAATTGCTACTTCCACTCTTGTTTGTAGGGACTAATTTTAAATATAAATTAAAATCAAGAACCTAATAAAAATTTCAATGAATTGACGGAATAATTTCAGAAGTACTTAAGAATTGACAGGCCAAACATCAATTTAAAATCATTTGAGAGACTAATATTAAAAACACATTAAATGAAAATTAAAAAGGTCCAAGCATCCTACTGAGTCTTGCGGCAGGCTAGGAGGCACGTGACCCCTTGGATGCCCTTTGCCTATGGTTGTAGCACTTCTTTTGGAATAATTCATACTAATACCAAGAGTGCTACTTGAGTTAAAATTCTATGTAGTTTTTCCTTTTTTGCAACTTAATTGATGATTATTCCAAAATAACACGCTTTTATTAAAATATTAATTAAAACTTTTTTCTAAGTTTACTAAGTTCCATCAAGAAATTATGAATAATTTTGGGTACTCTTTTAAAATTTTATGTTCTATGAATGATATGGAATATAAGCAAATTGTTTTCAGACTTATTATTCCTCACATGATATTCGTCATCAAATATCATGCTAAGAGACCATAATAAAATCCTCACTTTCTTGATATTTCTCAAACCTTGTTGATTCATATGCATCTTGTAAATAATTTTTTTGGCACGGGGGGTGGAGTTTATGCTTTACTGCATCTTATTTGATTAATCGTACATCTTCCTCTGTTTATTTCATGTTTATGATAGAACTAAATTTGTATGATTTACCTGCAAAGGTGTGTGAATGTTTTTGTTTTATTTGTGACGAAACCAAGAGGTGAAAGTGGATCATAAACTTGTTCAATTTGTGTTTTCAGACCATTCTATAACTCAAAAAAGCTACTGTTGTTGAAATTCCAACTGAAAGTATGTGGTGTCTGCCAATGTAATTTTCTTTAAAACTACCATACTTTTAAGTTTTCTACTTCCTCTACAATAAAATTTGTAAATATGATGTCCCACGTACCTACTCCTGCATTCCCGATAAACCAAAAGAACTATTATTTAGGTGTATCAAGCACAGAACAAGTAAGGCTGCAGAAAGCGAAAAGCAGACTGTAGCGGTGAGGCATCGCTTAGACTTTATGGGGCTTAAGCGGTTCAAACAGAAAAAGTGCCAAGGAAAAAAGTGGTCGTACCCGATATTAACCCACTTAGACAAAAGCCTATATAATAGGATAAAATCCCTAAAAATTTAGAAAACATTCTCCAGGACCCTAGCGTGCAACTATCCATGGTTAGGAAGGAGTTACAACTATCCATGGTTAGGAAGGAGTTACAGGCTTTGTTGACACATCATTTCGGTATCTTTGATAGCACACACCTAAGGCGTAGTAAAAATCATCTTTTATCTCATTCTCATGTCACATCTATTCCTTTCTATTATTTGTCGATGTCAACTGTTATATAATCGAAATAAACATAATGTAAATATGCTACTTGGCTAAGAAAACTTCTTTATAGTGATGTATGAACCTAATATCTTTATAATATGTTCTCACACCTTATTAGTCCATCTCTTACATCTAATTCAGTTTGAGCATGCACCATTGATCAAAATCGATAATAGAAATCCATCTTTTCTATAGTTTGTTAGTCAAGAACCCTAAATCCAAACTAAATAGAAATCTTGATCCTATGATAGTTAAATGGTCACCTTTCAATAAGTATAGGTCAGGTAAATAATCACAAGTCTTAACGATAGTGAAACCCTTTTTTGAAATCAACTAAAAATAGGTTAAAACTAGCAAAGTCAACTTTCATTAGCCCAAAGCCAACTTTACCTGCAGAATTAGAAAATCAAATTGTAGTTTGAACCCTAAACCTAAAACTAAATTTCCAGTCACGAAAGCCAACTTTGTACCTTGTAAGGTCAACTTTCCAAACCTACAAAGCCTACTTTCAAATGCACACACCTGTTTTTAGTTATTGAGTGGTTGTTTTTGACACATAACTTTCACGTATGATCATGTATATGTATGAAATTTTAGATCATGTTTAAATAGATAACTAGAATGTGTTGGACCCCTTTTGGGATATAATTAACTTTCACATTCCCATTTTACCCTTTTGAATAAATTTTCAAATATGAAATAATTGCGGGAGTCAATCCAAGCTCTACCTTAACTTGAGAGTTATGTCACTCACACACCAAAGCATTATGAGCATCTAAAACGAATATACAATGATTCTAATCATCAATGGTTCAAATTTAGGACAATATTAACCCTTTGCCCATCGCTTGCATATGCGACCCCATATTAGGAGTTCAAGAAGGTCGGGTGTTTGTCACAAGCAACACGGTAAACATATGCTGAGATGGTGGAAACTTGTTGCCCAATAGAATTGTGGTATAATGCTGCGAAGCGAGAAGTTGCTAATCTGACCTAAAATTTTTAAATTTTGCATTTATTGAATGTCCTAGAATACGAGACAATCTAAATGTAGAGATTTGCTCCCTCCATATGAAGACTATGAAGACACTATCATTTGACAATCAACTCACTATATAGCATAGAAATACAGGGGCTAGATAACATCATTTGTAGTCAACTTAAAACTTCTTGTAGTTTGCAAATTTGGGTAAGCATGGGAAATGAATAAAAATTGAAATAAATTCCTAAGGTGATAATATCTTTTGTCAGGCGTCTCTCGAGAAAGAGAGCAAACCACTATTTTATTATTATTATCTTAACCGCTTTAAGACGAGTGCGTTAACATCCTTCTCCATGTAACTTAAACATATAACCGTGATTAATAGGTTTTTTTGACGCACATGCTTTTTTTTTTGAGATAGAGGTTCTCCATATAGTTCAGTTGTGTATGAAATAAACAATTGGAAGGAAATTGTTCGTATTGACACATTATATCATTGTTCTTAATATTGAGGCACCATCGGCCTTTGAAGAAGAACGCTCTCTAGTTCTCCATGAATGCACACCACATGTTCGACAAAAAGCCACATTGGAGACTATCATCTCTCAGTGCGAGGAATCTCAGCGCACTACATCTCTCCCTGTACCAAAGGAGTTATCTAAGGCCCCTCACCCCCATCTAATTGCCCAATCCCCACAGCCATTCCTCGGATGCTCATCATGCCGCCAGACCAACCCCAGATGCACGTATGCTGGGTCGACTATCTCCTCCCCTCATTCCCCTTCAATATCTCTGCCATCCTCCTCAGTCGCCCCAACCGAGCCTTCCCTGGTCCCTCCTACCACTCCACACAAGCTATCAGCATCCACATCCAACTACATACCGCAATGAAATCAAAAACACAAATCAGTTGTGTTTAGTGCTCTGTCCAATTATCAGCGTATCCCTATTCCAGGGGAACAAACTTTCCAAGGGAACAAACTAACGTGGTTGGCAACACAGAATTTTGGGAGGCGGTAATAGACAAGTACTATCATTGAGCAAGCTCACCTTCAAGCTCATAAGAGCCCAAATTTGAGATTATCTACTGTGGTTCATCAGAATGTATTCATAGAGCCAACTCCCCCCATTGCTCCAGTCAATTCACAACTCAATAATTCCAGTGAAATATATGAATATGGATCCTCAGTGGCAGCTGATTCCCCCCAAACTCTCTGCATATGATAATTCAAGATGCACAAGACCCAGTTGATGCATTCAGACCTGAATTGATCAGCACATATAACTCTGAATGGGACGAATTCAATGTTGAACCATCTTCTTCAGGGGGCCATGCCACGGATGAATTCTCCCAAGATTTCCCTCAGCTCTAAAAGGAACAAAAGGCATTTTGATCAGCCTCTCAAAATCAAGCTTAGGGTCCGGAAAGACCCTGCCTCACCTCTTTATGAATAACAAGAAGGTTATCTTTTGCAATGTCAGGGGAATGGACAACCCTAACACTTTTGGCTATTGTAGGCAACTCATTGCTAAACATAAACCCCTTTTGTTTATCATTATTGAGCATATAGTCTCATCTTCCCACATCAGGAAGTTTCATTTCTCGGTGCCCAGGAGTTCAAGTACAAATCATTCGTAAAGATGTCTAGTGCATATCCATCTCGGTTGATATTTCAAGCCTATGCTTCACTATATCAGCGGTATATGGGAAACATACTGCCAAAGAAGAGATCTGGGATCACCTCTGGTTCATTCACTCTTAACAGGGGCCCGTGGATTTGGGTGGTGACTTTAATACTATTACCTCCATTTAAGACAATATTGGAGGAGTCATTCCTTAACCCCTTGCTATGGAGGAATTCAATTGTGGTATAAACTATTGTCAAATGGCCTTTATCATTGCTACGGGCAACAAGTTTATTTGGTGCAATGATATGGAGGGTAGACTGCGCATATGGCAAATTCTTGATAGAGTTATGCAATCATCAGACCTATTATTGATGTGGGGCTCATCAGCTATCAACCTTCACAAATCATTCTCTGATCACTCGCCCATTATCTTCTCCTGGTGCACAGACTCATACTCTCGTCCTAGACTTTGGCGCTTTCAACAAATGCGGTGTCATCATGAGTCGTTCAGAGGCCTTGTTGACGATCTCTAGCGATAACCCATAGCTTCCTCTCCTCTGGCTGACATCAGCCTTAAACTCAAGAAGCTCAAGCTATCCCTTAAACAATGGAACCACTCCATTTTTGGTATATCTTTTCCTAGAGGGATGTTTTGGAGTCTGAAATTTCTTCGCTTGAATCTGCCTTGCAGGGTAGCTAGAAGTCGGCCATTTATTCTTAGCTCACTGAGTGCAAATCAAGATGACGAGAAATTATCATTCACGAGGAAATCTTTTGGAAGCAAAAATCCCACATCAAATGGCTCAGAGAAGGAGACTCTAACTCCAACTTCTTCCGCGACATCGTGCGTAGCAAAGCTAACCAATCCAAAATAACATCCCTGAAAGGTCCCATGATGAAATTCTCTATGGCTCAACCGCCATACATGAAGCTGCAGTCTCTTTCTGTGCCAAATTATTCGCCTCTAAAAATCATTTCCTGAGGGAGGAGCTTCTGAATTTGATTCCATCCAAGATCAGTACAGAAAGTAATGTCATGTTGCTTAGTCCCTTTACCTCAGAGGAACTACTCCTCGCGGCTGCTGCTATTCCTGTTGCTAGTGTAGCAGGTATGGATGGTTTTTCAGCTTCTTTTTTTACCTCGATGTGGGGATATCATAGGTGATTCTATCCTTGCTGCTACAAATGAGTTTTTTCACTATAAGCATATCCATGAGGCTCGCACACATACCATCTTGGTTCTTATCCCAAAAAAACAATCGATTCAAAGCCTCAACGACTTCAGGCGCATCAGTTTATGTACTACTCTACACAAAATTTTCGCCAAGGCCATTTGTGCGAGACTGGCCCTCTTCCTTCGATGGCCCTCTTCCTTCTATCCATTATTTCTCCTAAGATCTTCCTTCTATCAATTATTTCTCCTAAGCAAGGAGCATTTGTGAAAGGTCGTAGCGTCTCTGATAATATTGGGTTAGCCTAAGAAATATACAGTGAACTAGATAAAAAAGGCGAGGCATCCCAACATCATTCTTAATCTTGACATGTACAAAGCCTATGACCAGCTCGAATGAGGCTTTTTATGGGAGGTATTGGCTCGATTCGATTTCTCGAAGGAATGGATTGATCTTATTAAGGCCTCCATATGTAATTGTCATTATTTATTGGTCTTCCAGGGGGTTTATAAAGGATTCTTTAAAAGTTCACGGGGCCTTCGTCAAGGAAATCCTTTATCCCCTAGTCTCTTCATTATTGCTGAGGAAACACTATCATTGGCCCTCAACCATCCGACAGTCGAAGACGCTCGCTTTTTCACAACTATAGTCAGATGTCCTACCCATCTCTTTTTTGCGGATGATCTCATTATCTTCACAAATGTAACCCGTAAGACCCTTAAGCAAATCATATCTATTCTTTATAAATACACTCAGGTCTCGGGTTAGAAACTCAACTTGGCAAAATGCCGCTACTACATTCAAGCCAAAGCTCATCTCTCGCATCAGAGTTGTCGAAAGGATACTTAAGTTCTCAAGAGGAAAATTCCCAATGACCTACTTGGAGGTCACCATTGGTCCTGGACAAAGGAAAATCGCCTCATTTCTCCCTCTTATGGACAGAATCAAGGAGCGCCTCCAAGGGTGCCAGTGCAAATTATTAAGTTGTGCAGGACGACTTATTCTCATTAGACATGTATTGAATAGTATGCCTATCCACTAGCTCTTCTCTATTGTTGTTCCCAAGTCTGTATTTTCTGTGATTGAAGCTCTCTTTGCTAACTTCTTTTGGGATTCTGAATTTGGGGAAAAGAAGCATTAACTTCAATGACGCAAACTTTGTCTTCCTCTTTATGAAAAGGGTTTAGGCATTCGATAACTATCAGATGTGAAAAAAAAACTTTTCTCCTCAGTCCTCAAGCAATGTTGGCAATATGTATGAAATCCTCCATATGGACCAACTTCATGCATGTTAAATATAAACTACAATCCCCTTCCTCGTCGTGGACTTGTCCTCAGAGATGCTCCATTGAATGGAAAAACATCCTAGCCATGAAGCAGGTATATGCAGCCCGTTGTGCATGGTCCAATGGTTAAGGAAATGTATCTTTCTGGTATGATCGATAGCATACTGAATTTCTTCTTGATCTTCTCAGTCCCAATGAGGATATCCATCTGAAACTCAGGGACCTCAATCATAATAATGTTTGGATGTTTGATAGCCTAATCCCCACTCTCGGACCTGATGAGGTTAAAGCACTGTATGACCATGCTCTTAGGCTAACGAAGGATGATCACCTACGGCACTGGGCTCCTAAAAGTACATGTATATTCTCGACGAAGTTTGCATGGAACTCTATTCGTGACCACCGTCCAATTGTGATATTTAGGCTACACCCATGCCCAATTCGGCGAAGATTATATGTTGGAGGATCTTTCATAATATCCTGCTAATTGATACGTGCACAACAAAGTGGTATTTCTATAACTTCTAAATGCGTATGCTGCTCCAATCATCACACTGAGTTCATGGACCATCTGTTTGTGCATAGTGAGCTCACCTAGTCCCTATGGTCCTATTTCGGTATTTTGTTTGTAGTTTCTTACTACGCTATTCAATCCATTACCACCAAAATCAAATGGTGGTTTCAGTCTTGTAAAGGGAAGTCACACTTCTCGATCATGGGGAGGCTAGCTTGTATTGCGATTTGTAGGAAAATCTGGAGCTACAGAAATAACACTATCTACGGTAGCATGAATAAGATCATATGCACTCAAGACTAGTGATCATTGATACACTTCAACAAATGGATCACCTAGTCAAACCAATGATATACTCCTCCAAGTACGGGATTGACTCCTTGTAGACTCTTGGCAACACCCCGAGGGCCCCTAAGGCCAAGCGATCTACTTTGTTAATACTTTTGCCCTTAATATTGATAGGTCTTGTCGTGGCAATCAAATTGCAACAAGGGGTGTGTTTCCGGACCACAAAGGTCAACTCCTTTATGCCTAGGTAAGGCATATGGGTTCTGGAACCGATTTTCAAAGAGAAATACAAGTCTTAGCGATGGGGACGGAACTCAGTGATGAGATGAACATCCATCCCACCATAGCCTACACCAAGATTATAGAAAGCTCTAGGTGACCTAAGTGTTTGACCCAATGCCTAGCACCTAGGTGGGGCTTAGGTAATTTTTTTGTATTTTTAATTACAATAATTGATAGTAATGCTAATGTTATAGAAAGCTTAGGTGTCAAGATGACGTCTGGAGAGATTTCTTCCTTCATTTAAGTAGTGGTGGAGGTTGAAGGTTGGAGGTAGAAGAGATGTTCATAGTTGGAGCCTATAGGAGTTTGGAGGTCGACGGACGTAGAGACTACAATAGAAGAAATCACGATTAGAGGGTGCAATCCAAGTAAGCAATCCACACTCCCCTAGGTGCTTCAGAAACTAAGTGGACAGGCTAGGTAGGCGCTAGACAGGCGGCTTAAGTACCGCCTAAGCCTTAACATACGCCTAGCTAAAAAGCATCGGCCATACGTACCCTCATTGGAAGCTCATTCGTCCTTGGCAAAACATGCATCGACATCTTCGGGGAGTTCTTGTGCATCACCGTGTCAGAGAAGCAAATCAAGTGGCTGATGCCCTGTCGAAGCTTGGTCACTCTCTACTATGCATCCATTACTTCATTGATAAATCGGACTTACCCAGACCCATTCAACATTTGTTGTGGCTGGACCAAATGGGATTTACATATTGTTGACGCCACTAGTAGAAATTTCTTCCTTTGTTTTTGCTTTTGTATCTTCAGGAGCTAATATAATTTCATCTCATAGTTTGATTTTTGTACAAGTGGGATATGTCTCACTTTTTTGTCGCCCTCTCATACGAGCTCCTGATGTAAGTTTGTCTATCTATCAATATATATAGGTTCAGTTTAAAAAAAATGTAAACCCATCACATCTTATATTATGTAAATACATCTTTAGATACAAATATCCCAAAATGTATATGCAGGGTAAAACATATTTTATGTATAAATACCCTTAAAAACTTACGCATACACTTCTTGCATCTTAATATTCCCATCACCATCGTTCGAGCACAATTATCTATTTGTTTATTTTCACCATCTATTTGAGCTATCATCCTTTGTCATTTGATTTTTATGTGGATTATTAACATTATCATTTAATCTACAAGTATGTCCTTTATATTCTATTCTTTTGACGGTACTTGGGTACTTGTTGGAACCGTCTAACGATCTACTATGTCTTTCCCTTCTCCTTGTGAAAGATGCATTGCGGAGTAGTGATTTGACAAGAATACAATTAAAAATAGGTAAACGAGTAAATCAAATATTTTCAAGTTTTTTTTAATATTCTGCAAATAAATTATTTGGCCTACTTTTAAAAAATGTTACTTGTTTCAAAAAGAATAGTTAAGGTTTAGCATATCATTCCAATGAGTCATCGTTGGAGTGATGTGTGTCATCGTAGATACGTGCTAATTAGGTCGCGGGGCGTGACATGGTTGTATTGCTAAGCCCAAGGTTTTCGAAACGTTTCTTCGAAACTTAATTTGAAAACTTAGAAGATATTTTATGAATCTCAAGTTTACTGTTAAAAAAAGGTTTTACCTCAAACGAATAGTTTCTTTCAAACTTTGAGATATAAAAAGTTCATTCATATCGACATATTCTCTCAACAACTAATCCACTCCTACGAAATCATCAGTCACTAGACGAAGGTATGAGCTAAATTTGTTTAATGCTCATACAAACTGCCAATAGCGCATATTCCCAAAATTCCTATGTTTGTCTCACGCAACTCTAGTGCATATTTCAACAATATCAAATTTGAGACTAAAGTCTCACATCCATATCATGTAAGTGCAAAATATAGGAAAACAAAGTTTGCATTCATAACATGAAGGTTAGTCTCCCTCTTTACATATGACCTAGAGAGCCGACATGACCAAAAAAGGAGACAAGTTGCCTAAGTTAAAAACAGACATGACAAAAAAACAAAAGGAACCCCTAGTTAAGTTTAGGCATGATGACCTAGCTAGACTAGTCAGAATGATGATGATCTAGCCTTCTTCCTCCTCTTTCTTAGCATCGTTAGCAGCAGTAGCGGGTTCTTTATCCCGAGAAGAGGCGTCGTGATCCCTCATATCAACCAGAGTCTTAAAATCTGCAATGAAACCAACAGCCATCTCGGCTTGAGCATTAGTAACAGTAGCCATCGACGCCATAAACTCCTAAGTGATCTAAGAATCACCTTAGGATCAGTAGATCCTGAAAGCAGTATCAACATCTAATCATTAGCCCTACAAATTACAATACTTCTTCATCCGCGCCAAAGTGTCTTCAAAAAAGTCGAAGAAAGTGTACTGACTCATAGGCGCACCAGGAACGATGAATCGATAATAAAAGTCTGGAGCAGGAACTAAAGCAGGAGAGGATGAGCAGCAGCAACAGCAGCAACTTCTTTGAGTTGTTTAGCTCAGGCAGTCTACATCAAGTGAATAGTCTGATAGTTGATCTTAAAGGAAGGAATGACAGATTTGAAGGTCGTGAGATCAACCTTTTGGTCCTCAAGGACGACGGTGATCAACATGCCGAAGGGAATAGAGTAAGCACCACCCTCAACGATGAACATAACGTCGAGAAGTAACTTAGGGAAATTCACCTTAATGTGGGCAATGAGAAGGAAGATAACGAGACGATTGGGGTGAGGTATCTCCGACCGATTGCTATTTTTGGGCAGATCATTGCAGTGACAAAACCAACCATGAAACGAGCACTATCGTTGAGATTAGTCGAATTCTTTTCTTCACAGGTCTTCTCATTAGCTTTAGTCAGAACGAGAACATGATCAGAATCAGCATTGAAGCCCAAAGTCTCGGTCTTGAAATCGCAGTTGTCAATCATGTCGTTGAACACGTCAACGCCGGAGTTAGGAATATGAGTGATTTGAGTGATGTCATCAACAAAGAGTTCAATGTTACGCCAACACAAATGGTGAACGTCTAGAATGCGGACCTCAAGTTGGCAAAAAATTCGTGCACCACAAACGGATACACCAATCTGTTTATTTCAGTGAAGGGAATTCAACGTAGATAATTGAGGTAGCTAAATACCTCATGAGTGCAACCGAGAAATTTGAAATTGACAGTGCGACCTGACGCGACGGGCCTCTTCTCAAAGGCCTTGTGTCTATCTCGAGAACTCATTCGAACAAAGTGTTGCGGTTGGGTTTGCTCCGAAGGTTGAGAGGACCTAGCACTGGCAGCGGAGGTCTTTCATTTCTTACTAACAACAACACTTCGAGTCGACATGATTGATAAGGGTTTTGAGGAATTAGGGGGGATTGAGAGCTAAGGTTTTGTAATCAAGGATGGAGATGAAATTGGAGTTGGAAACACCTTAAATAGGCATTAGAGATTTGAAATTTAAGTTAGAGAATGAGAGGGTGAAAAATCACCCTCTTAGAGGAGAGATGAAAGCCAAAATCGGCTAGAAAGCCTTGGGAAAGCAGCTGCGAGTTCTTAACAACCCATAACAAAACTAACTTTCCAGTCGTGAAAGTCGAATTTCATAAGCGAGAGACGACTTTGACATGAACAAAGGTGACTTTCGTTGATTTGTCGTGCAAACTTGCACCTTAACCCCTCATTTTTGAATTTTTTTTCTTTCATCCACATACCCTCATCAAAAGTATCCTAGTTTCAAAACAAAGGATGCGTAATTGGGTGTTATGATAAAAAATTTTGGGGTTGACTTCTAGACCATTAAACTTTTAAAGCTTGTTTTGTAACAAAGACCCTTTTTTTTTATAACCTAGCCCCGAATCAAACCCAAAGTTGTGGGATCCATATTGGAACGTCTCAACATCCAGGTTACCTGTGTGGGTAAGACCGGAAAACTTCTAAAGCCATACATTTTGAAGTTTTGAGATCACAAGGACGAAATTGAGTTTGGATACAAATAAATCCCCTGATCTTTTTTGAAAGGTAGAATTATAAAGTAGATTTCCAAAAAAGAGGGGGAGAGAAAAGAAGTTTACAAGAAATGTGGTTTTTGAAATTTTAAAACCCAAAGTTTTGAAAAGGGATTGGTTAACAAGTTGAATTTTAGATTTTTAAACATCTGGAAATTTTTGTTTTAAACCTCCATTTTAGATGATCGGTGGGCAAGTTTCCAAATTGTGGCTTTCTCATATATGAGCGTTTTTATTTTGCAAATAAATCAATGATAATCTATCTTATGGATTAAGAGATGTTGCTTTGTTTCAGAATGAAAGATGGGGATTGAGTACATTTTGCCTCATGGAAAGCAAATTGTTGGTCGGGTTCATGTAATGAAATGTCATCTAGATGTGTAGGTAGAAAGGTTGAAGGCTTGTTGGTTGCCAAAGGGTATAATTTGACCTTCAAAGTTGGTTGCTTTGAGACTTTTTCTTCAGTTGCTCGATT
Source organism: Asparagus officinalis (assembly GCF_001876935.1). Classification (NCBI taxonomy): domain Eukaryota; kingdom Viridiplantae; phylum Streptophyta; class Magnoliopsida; order Asparagales; family Asparagaceae; genus Asparagus; species Asparagus officinalis. Next base: position 47,366,705 of record NC_033803.1, on the reverse strand, counting down.
ACATTCTATTCAGATCATTTATCAGTTGTTGTCGTTAAGCATTGATCTCTGTATAAACTTGAAATTAAAAATGCATCCTTGCACAATGACTTCACAAAGGAGCATACATGATTCAACCACCAGCTTATGAGATTGAAGCAATATCCACAAACGTGGTTTCATAAGCTTACTATTGTTGTTGTTTGATATTGATAAGAGAAGTGCTTCTAATCACTTCATCATTGTAAGACACTCTTCTACTGGAACTATCATTCTTGTTGTCTATGTTGATAATATTGTGGTGATTAGTGATGATCATCAAGGTATTATTGCTTTGAAGCAATATTAGAGCTCTCATATGAAGGATTTGGGTATTTTTAAGGTATTTTCTAGGAATAGAAGTATCCCAATCTTCTCAAGGTATCACTTACCTCAACTAAAGTATGCCATTGATTTATTTATGGAAACTAGCATATTAAGGTCTAAACCAATTGGTACTCCAACAAATCCCACTACAAAACAAGGCAGCAGTTTGAAATTTGAAAAAACTTCCTTTCCTCTCACTTACTCAAATGACACATGACATTTGCCATCAAACATATAGTCACTAATCAATGGCAACCAAGTCTTTTGCCCGTGTAGCAAGATGAAGTTCAACTATCCAACAAAATATACAGGTTTATTAATGAAACTGAAACAGAGGTAAAAACATTAGTAGTTTAATGTATAATACTTGTGAGAAAAGTGGATTTTAAAATGCAGGTCATCATGTCTGGTCATTTAGAAAGTATAGATGAGGCCATAAATGAAGTACAAGTTGGCATGTTATGACACCATCACACCAGTATTAGATATTGGGAAGCTATAAAGAAAAGCTACACATTCAATATAGTATATTTGGAGGCTATGATGAAAAACTGCACGAGTACACAGACTAAGTGATGTTAATAGGAAACCAAATCCCCACTGGTAATATAATTATCCAAAAATACATTAATGTAGCTCCCATAAAACTATAAGCACATTAATCAAATCAAGAAAATATATGAATTTTGAAGAATCAGGAAGCGATAAGAATACCCTGTGTCAAACGATCTTCAATCGCATGCATCACCTTCTCCAGGAAATATTTGCACAAAGAAACACTTTCTGCAAAAAAATTGCCGCTTTTTGTAGGACATGGAAGCTGAACAGATTCTGGGTAGACCTTAGCAGCCTGAAAACAAAGGAAGAACATAATGCACCACCATGCAAGTAAAATGGAAAAGGATGTTCAAAGTGTGTTTGCAAGGGAGGCAGAGAGGAGTGCAAAAGCAGTTCATTGGAAAACACCAAATGTACAACATAAATATATTGATGAAACAAGAGAAAGACCAAATATTCATGGGCAAAGAATATCTGCAATGGACCAAAAAATTGTCCTCTTGTTATCTTTAAGTACAAAGACGAAAGAAAGATCGGTAACAAATAAACAATTAAAAAAACAAATACTATAAAAGATGTTTTTGGATCATCAATTATTACTGTTATAAGCTAGTACGGAAGTAAAATATAGCAGTTGCGGTGGACTTTCTAGAAAGCTATTTAAATTGAGCATAGGTGTGTGATTCAAGAGCAAAACGGAGAGAACGTTGTTCGAAGACATGCATCTGCACTTGCTTTGTGTCTATATCTGAAAGCATGTAGAGATGCAATATTGCTATAATTTAAGAGATGTGGTAATATGAGAGACTTAGCTGTAACTTAAACAACCTGCAAATGCATGAAGAAACAAAGCTGTCATACACAAGGTAAGGTAACATGAGAGACCTATGCGTTCTGTTATTTAATGAAGGTATGATTTATTACTTGATATAGGTTAGTCGTAACTAAGACAACACACACAAACATGGAGAAACAAGGCTACCATACCACACCTGTAGAGACAAATACAAGCTACCACTGTATCTGTATTATATAAAGGCTAATGAGCCTAGTAAACAACAAAATTAATAGTTACAGGTTCATATAGGTTGTTTAGTATTTGCACGTATACACTCACAAATATAGAAATATCCTATTAGAACAGTTCCTGAATTAGGCTTCACGAAAATTCACAATGGGTCATCCCATAAATGACTGGCATCATTCATCTTGAATTACAAACCGAAATTAGCCTGAAAATGGAAAATCGATTAATACCCAAAACTTATAATGCATGCATCAAATGATTCTTTTCCCCCCAGTGACACAAAGAGTCGATATCAGGCTGGTAGCATGTTATAGTCTTCTTCTTCACTTCGACTTCTATAACTGGAGCTACCCTCTATTGCCAACAATATTTTGATGAAATAAAGCTTAAAATGGAGAAATGAGAAGGAGAACAAGCTTAACATATTGTAATACCTGGGTGGCACAAATTAGACCAAGATCATCAAGACAATGGCAGATTTTTCCATGCCAACTCGAACAATCCTTTTTTAATTTGTTAAGAATATCTTCAGCATCCCTGAATTGGCATGATCGTGAGTCTTGTAGATGAGCCAGTGAAGCACTCAGCTGTTAAAAAGGAAAACTTTAAAGAAATAAACTAAGACAAATGATAACTAATGACAGGAAAAAATAGAAAGAAAGAATAGAGAAACCTCGACCAATAGTGATCCCAGTTGTATTTTCAGGTCATCATGAAAAACCAACTTCTGATCAAAGTACCGATTGACTTCTTTAGCTGTTACGAAATGATAGGTTTGACTTCTATCATCCACTGTATATATCTGAATCACAAATGCACCATGAACCATGAATATATGTACGTGTATGACAAGTATCTCACAATAAAAGGTAAAATCATTCAAGCATAGCAATTCAAACCGCACAATATATAAATTTTACCTTTGAATCTAAAATGCTTTCAAGTTGGGAAAGTTGACCTTCACAATCCATTACAGATGAGACACCTGATACAAAGATGCACATCATAGAACTTTTCTATTGTAAATTTTTAACAAAAAAATTACAAATATGTATTTGTTAAGATTTGCATGATCTTGACACCATCCTGACATTTGATACGCAAAATGACAGGCTGATTAGTGAGAAATAAATACATAAAATTTATCTTTCCATCCAAAACTATTCCTTAAAATCTACAGAAGCAAAAGAAAAAAAAAAAAGAAAAGAACCTCCATCCTCCATAATGTTAACTCTTTTAAGCATTATTTTTTCCATCTGAAATCTTTCTTCAAAACGCACATGTAAGAATTTCCATAATGTTTAATTTTTAAAGCATTTTATGTACTCAGTACTGATTAACAGATATCCATTTCCAAGATGGCCAAGACTCAAATGTTTCTAGCAAATACAAAATGCTTGCTAGATTTTATACAATAAACTAATACTTCAAAAAATACACAAGCAGTTGCTCAAAAAGCTGCTACTCTTTTTAATTAACAGCAAAAAATGAAAGAGTGCCTTCTATATGGCAAAAAAGTGGATCGAAAAGACTTCAAAATATTAAATAGATGATCTTAGGATAAAATAAGCTGGTCGACAAATCCAAAACAATTTATATGCATGCATATGAATGTGTGTCTGAAGGCGTCTGTATGTGTTGTGCCTACACTAAAGCTAGAAACTTATGGTTGTATGTTAGGTAGATCTCATAAGATATTGCTTTAAAAGTGTGCAATATCTCAAACGAAATAGTTGTTGACAGATGTCTACTATCAAAACCAACAGTCAACCACTTTAGGCCTACTTGATATAGGATGCCTAATTTCAAAATCATCTAAAGAAAGAAGGTTGATGTGGTTTATCTAGAGGAATAAAGTTTGTTCGTCACTGAAAGGCTCATATATTTTTCTACTGCCACAATGGTTTACCATCTTTCAATCCTTAGGCTATGCAGCCACGAGTTTCCACATTCGTCCATACAGAGAACTATATTTCTCTACGAAAAATAAATAAACAAAACA
>NC_033803.1:47355605-47362763 GCF_001876935.1 Asparagus officinalis | reverse complement strand
TTTATTCATCTCCTCTTTTACAAACGCTATTGTGCCTAAGATCAGACACTAACAAACCTAGGAACTCTGACCTCTTCACTTGACGACCATATACACATGACTTGGTAATGAACCTGCTTCAGTTCAAAGTACAACAGCTACAATCTTTATGGAGGACAAGTTGAAGATAAAGTGAAGATTTGGTTAAAAAATTTTGATCCAGTGAAGTACTAGTTAGGATTCAATAAATCTATTATGATCTTTTAGATATATTCAAATTTTAGATTTGAATTTATCTTTAGAATATTTGATATTATCCTTTAGTCTTTAGTTCTGAATTTTAAATTGTTTTAGGATAGGATTTTGCATTTTGGATTTTAAATTGTAATTGGAGAGATTTGATATGAATAAAAATTAGAGTTGAAAGAAATTGGAGTGATTCCTCAATAGGTATCTGTGAGTGATTGCAGCCCTTTCTTATATTAGGCAACTGTCAGGGAATCCGACCTCTTCGTTTAATTTTAAGTTATCATTCTTCATATTAAATCCTACCCATCCATCTCAAATAAAGAAAAAACTCAATCATAGTCATCCTCCCATTAGATAAAGTCGAGTCATCTTCGAACCCCAAATTTCAAAACCTTTGTTTGCTCCTTTCTCACATAAGAAAGAGAATGCATGACAAGTTAAAGATACAGTGAAATTTTGGTTGAAGAGTTCGAATTCGTATAAAACACTAGTTAGGGATAAATAAGTCAATCTGTTATAATACTTTCGATTAAGATTTCAAATTTTAAATTTGACTTTATCTTTTAGAATATTTTACTTTTATTTACTAGGTGGATTTTTCTAGTTATTAATTTTAAATTATATTTGGATTGGATTTTACTTTTAAATTTTAAGTTGTGTTTTAGATAGGAGTCCGACTCTATTTAAGGAGTTGTGGGTTTTATTACTTTATCAGAGAGAATAAAGAATGATGAAAATTTTAGAATGTGGTTTGCTGGTAAGGCATGTGAATTGCTTTAATGTGAAACTACTCCGGTGAGATGTTGTTGGTGATTTTGACCTAGCCACAATGCCCAAGCTTCCAACGCTTATCGATCTTTTTCTGATAGCCTACAATGAAGGCTCGATTTGATATATTTTAATACATACAAATTCTAATCTATTTCAAGTAGGAGTCTTTGTACACTCGGTCCCTGCATCAAATTTGCTTCTCATGTTTCTTTCAACTAGCTTCATCTTATAACCAACAGCAATGATCTATCTTCTCATGTTTCTCCCTCTAGCACATACTATCAAATGCGTAGTGAAGTTTCAGATTATTTAAAGAAAGAATCCTATAAATTTTAAGGGGGTTTTGCCTTTAAACCCAAAGTTTTACCGCCATTTATTTTTAAACCCACTACCTTCTATCTATAGCTAATTAGCTATACATCTAAAACTTACATCCAAAACAGTTTTTCATTTTATCTTTAAGCCTAGAACATTGATTACACTATATTTTCTATATATTATTTATAAAAATATAGCTAATACCTCCAAAATTCCCTTGTCTTCCTCCTCCATTAACCCATAACCCATTTTCTCCATCCTCTCACCCCCTCCTCTCATCCTATCCATTCTATCAATTTCTTTATTTAGGCTTTTCTCCACCCTCTCCTTCATCTTCTACATCACTTCATCCTTCTCCCTCTCCCAACACCCACCTCTTCCACCTTCTCATTATCAAGTTACAGATTTTGTTGCTATACTATAATTTTTTGCTATACTCACTGGTTTTATAGTGATATATACAAATTTTGTTGTTATACTTACATCCGTAGTTGATATACTTAAAAGATTTTGTTACTATACATGCATGCATTGTTGCTATACTAATAGTCTTTATTGCTATACTTGTATGTATTGGAGGAGGGAGAGAGATGATGGTGGAGGAGAGGGAGGTGCGCGAAGAGAGGGCAAGAGGAGGTGGAGGTAGGTGATGGAAAGTTGGCAGTGGTGACTTGAAGAAGGGGGAGTGAAGGAGAGAGAAGAGGATGTCCTTGAAGTGAAGAGGATGAGTTCTTTTATCAAAAAGCGGAAGAAGGAAATTTTGGGTAATTTTATTTCATTAAGAGACATAATATGCGCATGTAATTGTATTTTATGCGTTTGGATTCAAGGATAACTGCAAATAGTATTTTGGGTGTATGACTGTAGACAACAGTAAATGGGTTTAAAAATAAATCATGATAAAACTTTGGGTTTGTAAGCAAAAACTCCTAAATTTAAGGATTAACTTCTAACACGCTAACGAATCCTTAACCCTCCAAAATCGACTAGTGAATCTAGTTTATATCTCAAAACTAGAAAACAAATACCTTCAATTCTTAAACTTTATCATGCATGTTTAATGATGCATACATGTAAACAACAACCAAATTCAAAAAGATTTATTATTGCAGCCAAATGTCAATCTGTAAAACTTTCAATGAAATTTTAGAAAGAAATTCCTACCTATAAAAGTTGCAAAATACAACGAAATAACTTATAGGAGAATATCATAAATGTATATTTAGACAAAAATAATAATACCTTTTCTTATAAGAGGGGATGCTGTCATTCCAAAAATTGTAGGCTTATGCACAGTCTTGCAATAAAATTCCTAAAGTAGAATATGGAAAGGATTAAAATGCAAGTACAAAAATGTTAATTAAAGAGAGAAAGTCCACTATGCATAATACTAGTAACACCTTCATTATTTTGGCATACGGATGGTTCCCCGAAGCACGATGACACTCGTCGAATATTATTAGTCGGATCATATCCAGTGTCAAGAATGCTTTCCTCAGGGCATCTAACAATATTTGGGGGGTCATAACAATCACCTGTAGATTATATGTATCATGTAATAGACATTGTTGTTAAGGACCTACAATTGTATAAAAAAACTCCTCCAAAATCAAACAATAAACACCACAAATATGCAGTGGAGTTGTATTAGGCTCCACATATGTGATTGTTTCATATATTTGAATAGCAACAATGACAATCGATTATAGAGAATGAAACTCTAGAGGGTTTAGACGACAAAGATGATAGTAGAGTTGCATTAGGCTCCATAGCTTCTATTGTTTGTTTACTATGATACCTAGGTACTTCTAATCTGAAGCCATATTCGTACCCAATATAAACCCATACCCAAACTCCTTGGACACTCCTTGCATATATGCATACATTTATTCGGGCATGTACTCAATTATACAATATATGTTTTAACTTGTCATACATTTTTTAGACATATATCCAACACATCAACTTAGCTTATTAAAACTCGTTGGACATAGGTCAAGTTCCAAATTATGATTTTGAAAGGTCGTTTAGATGTCTAGTTTAAAAACTAGTAATTTCCCAATTTACAATCCACATGCTAAAAAAATATTATAGGAATTTTAATGCTCATCCTTGTTCCATATAAATTATTAATTCTAATATATAACTTATGTGTATATAAATGTTTATATAGCCATGTCCCTTTACCCTACCTTTTACAAATTTGCAGTGTATTGTACCCATATTGGTACTGGTACTCGTACCCATGTAACATAGTTGTTTAGGAGCAAAGTTGAGCTTTTCCTCTATCTCAAATAATTTTGAGCAGAAGCAATTCAAAGCAATCCAAGTTCTGTAGAATCTAGTTTAGAATCTTAGTATTCATTTAAAGTTTGGATTGAAATTTTCTTTGATGCTAGAATGGTGGGTGGTTATAATTACACAAGCAAAAACAATTAAACAAAACAAAAAGAATAGATAAAAATTGTGGCCTCACACCACAATGAACTCATGGCCCTAGGCCCCTATACAACCAAGAAACCTGGGAAGGCTGGGATGACATCAAAGCTTAATTCTCAAACACAGAAAAGTTTCATTTTTTTCCAATCATCATGCAATTGCATGAAAGCATATGTGACTATGAAAATATTTTTTTTCTATCTAAGAAACTAGATAGATCTTGAAAGATTCAAAAGGTACCGTTCCTAAATCTAAGATAGGTAAGAGAAAGACCTTCCTTATTGTTTAATACTACAAAAAAAATATCACATATTTAAAGATAATAAAAGTTTACTAAATATTAAAAGTATCTAACTAGAAGATCAATCTAACCCACTCCAATCTAATAAAATATGTTCATATCTAGTAGAATCCTAATCAAATCCACTTCCATAATATCTCAAACAAACCTTTTTGGACTGAACCCATGTCAGATCATAAAATTAAATTTGTCTTTAACTGAAAACATTTTGCATCAATTACCTTCTAAGTCTCCATAGCTTGATGTCATGTAGAAGCCTAAGCTACTGATGAGAATAGTGCATTTGGAATTTTTGGAAGGCGGTGGCAAACAAAAAATAGATAATTGGAAGCAGAAAGAGTATATAGAGAAAGAAGATTAGGATTAGATTTTTTAGAATCACTCCTTTGGCATCGCACGAATTAAGGCCTCTCACCTTCAAACTACAGATTCCCACTAAATCACACAATTTAAAGAAGTCATAAGCTTTTCGCTAACATCTTCATACTTCTATTAAGGAAAACCAATCTTTTATCTACTTATAAAACTTAATCACCAAGAAACTACTTTTTAATAAGAAAGAATTCAAATCATGTTAAAAAAAATACAAGGAGCTTATAAAAAAGATTTGTAACATCAAAATTCTTAGCTAATAGTCTTTCTGTAGAAGGAAACTCCAATCAAAATGAAAATTCTTCATACTAAAAGACATCGTTGTGGAAAGCGGATAGTGTCGCATAGCAGTGAGGCACCGCTAAGACTATGTGGAGCTATAGCGGCAAAATAGCACAAAGTTAAAACGCGATCCATTTTAAATATGTTATCTTGAGCTTGACGCCAATGTTGTAGCGTTGAGCCGGTGAAAGGCTGAAGACGGTGAAGGGATGATTTTGGTTGCTGAAGCTTGAGGGATACCAGAGATTGCCTCAACGAAGGGCTGATTTGATGGTGGAGGACTAAAGCTTGAGGGCTGTTGAAGCTCAAGGGGTGAAGACGAGAGGGGATAGTGAGAGAAGACTAAGAAGAGGTGGCGTTGGTATTGAGCTTCTAAGAGGATGATACAGAGCTTCGATGTGGCAAGAGACGACGGGAGGCGACGGGTTTAGGGGAGAAACGGGAATGCAAAGATGAGGCGGCGTCATTTAGGTTTTTTCTATCGATAGAGAGGAGAAAGAGAAATGGGAATAGGAATTGGGTTTTATTAAAAAAATCAAGTTGGGTTTGGTACATGTTCATTGACGACTTTTAAATAGCGGGTTAAGCGCTAAAAAGCAAACTTTTTCTGATTTTTACTGCTTTAGCGCGCTTCTCACCACTAGTGTGAGCAAAAGCGTTGAGAGCGCTTTTTGCTAGCAATTGCCCAAGCAGTGCGATGGACCACCAGTAACGGTATTAGCATCACTATAGCGACATTTTTCCATATATAAACCCTGTTAAAAGAAGTTTCATCTACTTTGTTCTTACGGTATTAGCATCGCTATAGCGGCATTTTTTCCAAATATAAACCCTGTTAAAAGAAGTTTCATCTATCTCTGTTCTTCTTATCTGTACCTTTGTGATTTTTAATGAGAAAATCATCCCATATGAGATCTTCTCTCCTAGGAGAAAGCAAGACCTTGAGTTTGAAATTCACTTTACCTAGTTAACAGCAACTTTCTTTTTGATGAAGAGGGTCCATCAGAGACTGTGCATCAAGATATATGAAATTTAGAAATTGTCAACATCGAAGCTGCTACAGTTGGTTCCTACGCAAACTAAATGAATCCTAATCCCAAATGTGGATAAGTTATTACTAGAGAACCTGTGGCTGGAAAATTTTAGGTATCATAATGATTATAAATTTTGACCCATATTATTCATTTGCCCTCTAGTTGGTTTTTTTTACGAATAAAAACAAATTAGATAGGTTTTGATAGTTAATTTTAAAATATTATCAAAAAATTGTACTTGCACCAGCTAAGTTGCTCAAACATAATCAACTGCAAGATGGACTAACAAAATCAATTGGAAAATGAATATAAAAATTGCTACATGAACATAATAGAAGAAAACATATTCGTCTAAATGCAAAAAAGAATGCCTATAGAATACATAACAAAAACTATGCGCATGATGAACAACAAAAATATAGTTTTATTCCCTTAATTTTTTCCGCATAAAACACAAAGAAGTGTTCAAGTTTTGAAAATTTTATCTAAGAATTATGATAAAGAAAGTAAGTAACAAGAAGGGGAAATTTCAGTGACTTAATCAAAGGATTTTGATAACTAATGAGGGGGGATAATGAGAATGAACAAAAGAAAAGTTGACTCATATCATGGAGCACCTATCCAAAATTGCATCACTTGCAATATCATCACCCAATGTGTGCAAGGCTGATGTATTCAACATCTTACCAATAAATATCTGATATTGTGAAGCTTACCATCTTCCACAATCCATCAATTCAATCATGATCATTAAAAAATGGTAGCAAATTTTAGAATGTGTGGTACTACCAAAAGAATTAAGATCAACACAAAATATGTACAAAACAATAAAGCGCCAATAGTAATCACGAAGCATATTTATGTTAAAATATTCGTGAACCTTGTGAGCAGAGATCTCTTTTTCCCACGATTCAGAATTCCAGTGATCCATGACCAATGCACCGCAGTACTGTGCAGTACTCAAGTTGGTTTGAGCCTTGATCACTTCATATTGCTTAACCAACACAAACCCACACATAAATTACACATTTATTTATTTTTATTATAAAAAAGAAGAAGAAAACGTTCTTTTTAAAATTTTAAAAAAAAAACCTGGTGAACAAGATGAACAGTGGGCGCAAGGAAAACGATGACCCTTTTTTTCTCCTCTCCAACACCAAGATCCTTCGCCAGCTCCTGGATCAGCATAAGTGCGATCATCGTCTTGCCTGACCCTGTGTCGAGAACAGCTATGGTGTTCTCCTTCATTGCCTCTTCGTAAATTTTTACTTGGTAACTAAAATCCCACACAAAACCAAATCAAAAAAGCAAACAAGAAAGGAATATGTGAGAAAAATCGAATTTTTCCCAGAAATCAACCTTCTTGGCTCGAAATCTTTGGTTGAGAGCTTCCGCTTCTTTGCCGCCATTATC
>NC_033803.1:47352142-47355595 GCF_001876935.1 Asparagus officinalis | reverse complement strand
TCCGCCGCTTGAGAACAGGCGGCATTGCTTCGTCCATGGCCGATTCTGATTGACAAACAAAACACTGTTTTTGCCTCTTTCGGGTTAAATTATGAAGATGAGGGTAAATTAGGGTTTTAGATGAAAGAGGAGAGAGATGATGAAAGTGGGGTTTAAGTCGGGTGGGGAGATACTGTTCCCCCTCGACAATAGTTTTGGGCTTCTCGTTTTAGGGCCTGTTTGGTTCGTTTCCTTCACTTTCTAGTGTTTCCTTCACTTTCCTGAAAAATATTTTTTATGTTTGTTTCGCCAAAAAATATGGAGTGAAAGTACTTTCCATCATTTTTCTTAGTTTGGTTCAACTTGAAAAAAGAAGAAAATAATTGAATTGTGAATAGATTCCCTCATTTTCTAGTGTTTGGTTCAAAATAAAAAATCAAGAAAACTTGATTGTGGTCACCATGGTAAGATTACCACTCATCATCATAGTTGTGCATATAAACATGGAAATTGTGAACAAAATCAATTATCTTATGATCATAATTGAATCAAATGATGAATAACAGATTAGCACAAAACTAAACCCAAAGCAATGTTGGCTGTAATATATTTTGTGCTCAGAAAAGGCTCTTTTTCATTATCTACCTCACCATGAAGTTTATAAATAGCAATGTTGGCTGCAATATATTGTCTCGCCAATATATTGCTGCTATAAACTTTGGCTGTATATCTAAAAAATAACTCATCATAACACAAAATATGCATACCAACCAAAGGCCAACCAGGAGCTGAAACCAAGGCCGAGAGCAGGTTGAAACCATGCACAAAATTAAAACAAAGGCCAAGCATCAACATGAAACCAAAGAACTGCAACAAGACCAAAGACCAACAATGGCTGGAAACACACTTGGCTGAACGCAAGGCCAAGACCAAGGCTGAAACCAGCATGTAATGCACAAATAGTCAAAATACAAACGTCGCACTAGAAATATGTAGGATACTCTCATTCCATCAAGGTGAAATCATTCACCTTGATCCTCTTACAATATCGAATTTATCATCTATGCTTGCTTTATTTTGGGAGATATAAGTTGTAAAATTGATTTCTCCAACGCATCATATGAGAACAAGTCAGATAAGATACAAGCTCATACTATTAATAATTTCTATGAGATATACGTTGCAAGGATTATACATATCAAATTAAGACTAGTTAGATAAGCTATTAATAATTTCTACAATCAAAATTTTCAAATAATAAATAGATGTCTGCATACCAAAATCTCAAAAAACAACCAAATAAAATTATATAAACTAAAATAGATCCTCCAATACATGACATGCAGACTGGGGTGTTTTGCCCGAGTTTTGACCCCCGCGCGACAGTTTGATACCACGAATCATTTCTTTTACCCCCCAATGTTTCCACAAAAGTTGATTTTCCCGCGCCGACGGTTGAAAATAGGGGTGAACTTCACACATCAACTTCCAGCGGTTCAAAACCCTAAGGTGGACGCCGGTCAACGCGTAACCTTAGGTCAACGCCGGACAGCGCGTTGCGACAAAAGTCAACACGTGACGACGAAAGTCAACACGTGACGACAAAAGCCAACCTATGCGGTTCAAAACCCTAAGGTGGACGCCGGTCAACGCGTAACCTTAGGTCAACGCCGGACAGCGCGTTGCGACAAAAGTCAACACGTGACGACGAAAGTCAACACGTGACGACGAAAGTCAACCCACGCGGTTCAAAACCCTAAGGTGAGCGCCGGTCAACGCGTAACCTTAGGTCAACGCCGGACAGCGCGTTGCGACAAAAGTCAACACGTGACGACGAAAGTCAACACGTGACGACGAAAGTCAACCCACGCGGTTCAAAACCCTAAGGTGAGCGCCGGTCAACGCGTAACCTTAGGTCAACGCCGGACAGCGCGTTGCGACAAAAAGTCAACCCCCAGTGATTCAGAACCCTAAGCCAGCACAATGTGGCGGAGGTAGTTCAAAGTCAACTCAATGACACGAGCCAAACTCAATTCATCAGCTGCAGACTCGAGACTCCGACGACGGCCAGACGATAAACGCAGCGCCGGAAGAACCTCGGCTATTCGTCAAAGCATCGGATAGATCGAAAATCGAAAGAGTCAAGAGTTGAAGCTAACTACGCCGACTGAAGGCCAGATCAATCACATCCAAAGTATTCCAGCCTCTTCTATAAAAGAAACGAGTCAGGAACACTTTGGAGGGGGTATCTGTAGGCATCAAAAATTGCCTATAGTTCTCCACAACCGGTTCAGTGTTAACGAGCGACGATGAACGTCACCATCCAATCCACATGAGCCTAATCGACGTCGACGAACGACTGAAGTGAATCGACGAGTTACATGAGCGGATAGGACTTCGGAATCACGAAGACCCGGACCAATCGGGAAGCCCGGCACTGTTCACAAAAAGGACAACGCCCTTCATGCCTCGACCACTCTACAGATAATCCAATCACCAGAGCGGGTCAAACTCTTCGTCGCGCATCCAACGCACCCGGAATCACTCAAATCCGAATCCGGACGAAGAATATACAGGGGAACCAACAAAACACCTCAAAAGGAGTCTCGGCAAGCTCGAAACACCCGAGGGGTGTCTTGGCAAGACCAAGACACCCCAGGGGTGTCTTGGCCGCCAAAGGGGTGTCCTCACCTCTACACGCCTTTTACCACCCCAAGGGGGTGTCCTCAGCCCCTACATACCTTTTACCACCCCAAGGGGGTGTCCTCAGCCCCTACACACCTTTTACCACCCCAAGGGGGTGTCCTCAGCCCCTACACACCTTTTACCACCCCAAGGGGGTGTCCTCAGCCCCTACACACCTTTTACCACCCCAAGGGGGTGTCCTCAGCCCCTACACACCTTTTACCACCCCAAGGGGGTGTCCTCAGCCCCTACACACCTTTTACCACCCCAAGGGGGTGTCCTCAGCCCCTACACACCTTTTACCACCCCAAGGGGGTGTCCTCAGCCCCTACACGCCTTTTACCACCCCAAGGGGGTGTCCTCAGCCCCTACATACCTTTTACCACCCCAAGGGGGTGTCCTCAGCCCCTACATACCTTTTACCACCCCAAGGGGGTGTCCTCAGCCCCTACATACCTTTTACCACCCCAAGGGGGTGTCCTCAGCCCCTACACACCTTTTACCACCCCAAGGGGGTGTCCTCAGCCCCTACACACCTTTTACCACCCCAAGGGGGTGTCCTCAGCCCCTACACACCTTTTACCACCCCAAGGGGGTGTCCTCAGCCCCTACACACCTTTTACCACCCCAAGGGGGTGTCCTCACCTTTCCTCACCTTTTACCACCCCCTCCTCTTGGTTTCCTATAAATAGGCCCCTTAGGCCTTCATTTCAAATGGCTGAATTCCTTGGGCTTGGAGCAAGGCTAGAGAGAGGAGAGGAGGAGTTTTGGAGAGCCTAGGCGAAGCCC
>NC_033803.1:47345417-47351142 GCF_001876935.1 Asparagus officinalis | reverse complement strand
AATTTCCACTCTAAACTTTCTTCTTTTTTTATTTGCAAACAACACCCCAATTCACTAAAGATTTATCTCTAGAATTAGAGGAAGACCCTCCCCACAATAAGTTCCTCCTGATCTTATCTACTGAAGACAAAAACCAAAAAGGAAGCTTAAAGAAAGATATATATTAAAGAGGGAGAGAAGATATAATAGAGTGATCAAAACCAATCTTTCTCCTATGGATAGATGTTTACTCTTCCAAAGAGAGAGCATTCTATTAAAGGAATCGAGGAAAGGTTGCCAATTCTTTTTGGTAAGGGATCCACACATAAGGGGGAGACCCAGATATTTGGAAGGAAAGGAATCAAGGGAGGAATTCATGAGATTAGCTAAAGATTTCCCTCTACTCGGGATTTTACCACAATAAAAGAGAATTGTCTTAGCGTAATTAATACTTAGACTCGAAATGTCCTCAAATAGATATAGGATAATCTTTAGGGAAGAAATATTTGGATTGTTTACCTTACAAAAAATGAGGGTATCATCTATAAATTGGAGAGATCTAACTCTGAAAGATCCCTTGAGTCAACAGTATTGATAAGCATTCTGTTGAGAACATTAGCTACAAGAATAAATAACATAGGTGATAGGGGATTCCACTACTTAAGACCTCTATGACATTTGAAAATTTTGGTTAGAGTTCCATTAACAAGAATGGATAATTTAGATGAAGAGAGGACATGATCAATCCATGAACACCATTTATAACAAAAGCACCTGGCTCTAAAAAGAGAGAGAATAAAAGGCCAACCGACACAATTGAAAGCTTTAATGAAGTCATCTGAAAGTTTGATAGAAAAGGATGGAAAAACAATGAGGGCCAGATGATTTTTAGGATGAAGAGAAAAGACATCCTGCTTAATCTCTTCCTGAGTGAAAGGAATAACCAAAGACGAAAGATTAATGGTGAAATCAAGATATAAGTAGCTCTAGTCTAGATTAAAGGATGATGCATGTTTAGCCTCAAAGAGGGAAGAGAAGTATGAAAGGAAAGCTTGTTGTTTTTCTAATTCTGGGGAGATGATGATGTTATTGTGGAGGAAAGAGGGAATGAAGTTCTTTCTTCTATGGGCCGAAACAATTTTATGGAAGAAGTAAGTGTTAGAATCACCATTGCCAAAGGACCTTTGATCTTTGTCTCCAGTACATCTCTTCATCATTGGAGATGGAGAAAAACTGAGCTTTCAAATATATTCTCTTAGCCAATTCAGAAGGATTAAGAGACCGCGATTCTCCTAAAAGCAAGAGGGAGTCAATGTCAGACAGAATGCTTTTCTTGGTGGAAGTGAGAGATCCATAAATATGTCTTTTCCACCATTTAATTCTTCTCCGGAAAAGCTTAATTTTAAGAGGTAAGACATCATTGGGGACCTTCTACAAAAGAAAGAAGACCAACAATCTTTAACAAAGCTATGGAAGGAGCATGATAGCCATATTTTTTCGAATCTGAGCAGAGGAGTTGGCTTGGGACAATAAGTATCTAAAATGATAGGAATGTGATCTGAGCAGGCAGAGGGGTATATATATGGGACTCATTGGGGAAATTGAGATTCAAAGTTAGAGGAAATAAAAAAAATCTATCAAGTCTTTCTAAAACATGATTAGCTCTCAAGTTAGACAAAGTAAACCATCTACCATTTAGAGGAAGATCAAAAGGAAATATTCTATATACCATAGATCTGAAACTGTTAATGCCTCTAATAGAGCCAGACCTCCCACTTATTTCATTCAAGTTAAGAGTGACATTAAAATCTACACACAAACTCCAAAGCTTCTTAAGCCATAGTTTGTCTCTCTTCAACTATAAATAATTAGTTTGAGTTTCGAGCGTGTAAAAGATCCCCACGAAACGAGAACCACAACCACCCATCAATTCTTTACCCTGAACACTCGCGTGTAGATGCAGATTGTAGAATAGAGGTTTCAAATCAGACGGGAGCATTTAACAGCCTCTGACACGTTAGGTGACATCCATATCCATTAACCATAGAAAATGATATCATTCAAATTATGGAAGCTCCACATTAGCATATGCTTGCGCGTTAGCGCATACTTGCTCCGGATGATGACAATAAGGCTTGCGCGCTTTGTGAATGATGATTCCGCTTAAGGTGTAATTGAGAAGCTGTGCAAGGATTGGGATTGTCTTCTGTTCTGCCATAGGAATGGGGTTCAATGTTGAACATTGTTCTCTGTTTTTTCTCTATATGGAAATTATCATGAAATTTCCATAGGCTAATACAGTTACTTCTGCCCTTTCATTTCCCCATTCCATGCAGTCTTTTCATAGTAAGACCAGTGTCCAGAGTACAAGTTATACAAGAAACACAGACATACCGGATGAAGTCTGTTTCTTCAACAAGTCCCCAGTTTGTTTTTAGTAGCGACAGTACCATAATGCAGGAAAAAATTAATAAAATTATAGAGATCTGATAAATCATTGTATGGCTTCCCTCGACGTCAAAACTTTCGGTAAAGAAAATATCGGCAATACCTCAAGAAATTTGCTACCTTCTCTAATATAATATGCACTTCGCAATCAGCCTAGAGCTTTTTGTGGGGATTCAGAACAACAAAGCCAACACCTAACAATTGTCCATACTTTGGACAGTGTTTGGCAAACTGAGTCAACACCTAGAGCTCTTAGTATTACAAAACCTAAACACCAACACTCAGCCGGTTTTGGTGGTAGGCCATATTTTGCCAACAGTCGGGCTGGGATTTATTGAGTATCTGGATTAAGCTGGCGCAGAGCTAATGGTCTAGAATTAATCAGGAGTTTGTTAGGTTACCCTATCCATTTTAGGACAAAAGGCAATAAACCCTGATAATAAGCAAAGAAGCAAAATCAAAAGCCATTTACACGATCTTCGATGTTCATATAGAAAAGCTCTTTGGAAAAAGAGTACTTTTTACTACAGAGATTTCACAGTAACTAGATAGGAAACACGTAAAAACTTCCTAATTTTTCACAGGCGAGCCGAAAAAAGCACTAGATATACCATCTCACAATCATTTTAGAAAGTTAAACCAAGATCAACGTATCTGTCAAGGCATTAAATGAGACAACGCAACACTTACTATTGCAAATACTCAATTATTACAGCAAGGAATAGAAACAGTTGATAGAGAAAAGTTAATCTAGCATAACAAATACTCAATTATTACAGCAAGGAATAGAAACAGTTGATAGAGAAAAGTTAATCTAGCATAACTTTTTTGGGAAAAATATATGTTTTATTTGTAAGCATCTTATTGTGAAGAAGCGAATTAAAAGTTAGATTTCACATTTTAATCAATGCCCCCTCGTAACGACGCACTTGTTTGTTTGCCAGCACAGAGTCTCAACGTAACCATCCATTCATTATTGAGGGGTTCCTGCAAGATTCAGAGTAATTTTGTTAGAGAATACTGATAAGATAAAAAATGAATTTTAAATTAGCATAATCAAAGCCATGAACATCACAGAATCAACATAATTATGGCCTGTATATGGTTGCACAAAAAGGCAGAGAAAAAAAGGTCAAATATAAAAGGAGAGAATGGTTTACAATATAAAGCCCAGACAAATATATAAATTAAATATAGTTGCCTGAATGCAAGAACTGTTTACTTGATCCCTCGCCTGCTAACTGATAAAGAAGAGAGAATGAGAAGAGGTCTGCAGCGGGTGTAGTAGCGTAATGATCATGGGTTGAGACTCGTTGAATAGATGATAGTGAGTGATGGAGGATACCATGATGGTAGTCGTGATCATGATCGTTTTTTTGGTGGTTGTGATGGGAGTTGGTGATTGGTGCTGTGATGATTGGTCATTGTGGTGATCGTAGAGACGAACGCATAGGTGGTTAAGGAGGTGGTGGTGATGTAGGGGCAGATGGCTACTAACAAGAGGGATGAGGCTTGGCTTCAAGGGTGAGGGAGAGGGAGGAGGAATGAATAAAATTAGATATGGGGGAACCTTTCTCCATAATAAGAATTAGTTAAATTTTTGGGTAGCTACTAATAACTAGAGAAAGACTACTTCGACGGGCTAAAGAGAAAATGCAAGAGATCCATAGCCCTAAAGAGAAAATGCAAGTATCCGCTTTTACTCACTACCTTCAAAAGCAATTTCTTAAATATAAAGGAATGATATATCCTAGATTTCCCAAATTTCTTTTCATTTTTATAGTCACCAGAACAGGTGTGGTCCGTTCTCGGAATGACACAAAGCAAGAAACAATATACAGTTCGTTCTCGTAATGACACAAGGCAATAAACCATGTTCAAATCACTAGCCCGTCCACATGGTCAGAGCCAGTCATCAAAGAATGGAAAGTGTTACGCTTTCAGCCTATAAGCCATCATATAATACGTAACAAAAGAATAATTTAGAATCTCAGTGAAAGCAGGCAAAACGGCCATGAGCCAAAAAAAAAGGAGAGGACAAAAAAAAAGATGAGCAAGAAAAAATAAATACAGATACAAAATAAAGCATCCTCCCTGCAAGTAAACATGTCTTTCTGGTTAGATGACAAAAAGTGAGGTAAACATGGCAAAGCCAAGGGTAGAATTAACCTCGAGTTTTATCCTCCCGCCAGTATAGAAACCTAAGATTAGCACCCTGCTTGTCCATCTTATATAGCTGATTCCAGTGTTCAGCTACTTCACATCCCAAAACTGCACCACAGAGAGCTCCAAAGCCAGTAGCTAGAACAACACCTGCAATAAATCCACCATAATTATTAAAAACAAAAACTAAAAATGATAAGCAATATATCACAAAATAACGCCCGACTTATATTTACATTAATTTCAACTATGACCTGTCACAGACAAATCATAATAGATACATGGTAAGGATATGAGGTTAAAAGTATAGTATTTGAGTAGCTTGTAGTGTATCGAGCTTCCCATTCTGTCTGCTTATAATCAAATTAAGGAGAACAAACAGAACAACTCAAAAAATCCATCTTTATCTTTTACAATCATGATGTCCAAATTCAGTAAGATCACAGCAGAACAGATAAATGGATATAGTGATTAACCTGATTGAGATGGCAAGACAGAGACAAGCAAATATAGAGGTGCAAGGGATTTTATTTGTTCTAAATGAAGAAGTGAAACTAAGATGACATCAAGGAAGCGTTTTGGGGAAGGGATCGAAATTGTCCGCATTAAGAATTAACAAAACACAAGCAAGATGAAGTTGCATAAATTTGTTTATTGGAGAATACAGATAATGCTACACTTATTTATACTAAAAAACAATTCGAATAATGTAATCATTGAGAATATTAACTAGATTGCACACCACATCCGGTTTGTGCTTAATCTATGAATTATTAAAGCATCATAACTTAAAGAAAATTTTCTTTATCCTTTTCTTTTTCTTGTGTGCGCTCTTTCCATCTAGGATGGTGGAGCAAACAAATTTACAGTGTTTAAAGGTCAGGTTTTAACATATCAAACATTTAAATCCATAAAGATTACTGAAACATGATACAATAAATAAGCAAATACATTACTATCCCAGCTGAAAAAGCTTTGGTAACACAGTTTTCGTCTTATGCATGTATTAAGGGTGATAATACCAAATTGGCATATAAAATGACACCACTTTACTACTATGGCATATGAAGTAATGCTGGCAACAAATTAGAATGAAAGGTCCGTAAGTTGTCACAAGTAGGCTACTCCAATCGGC